>NC_142064.1:84125833-84465000 GCF_059756535.1 Pantherophis guttatus | reverse complement strand
TGGCCTTTTTTGGGCTATTTTCAGGACTGTTTTCAGGACATTTTTAAAGCTGATTTTGGCTGGAAAAATGGCCTGAAAATGGCCTGAAAAATTACCTGAAAACAGCCTGAAAAATGGCAAAAAATGCCCCCAAGATGGCCCGAAGCACAGTCCAAAAAACAGGCAGCCGATGATCTAATTTGCTGGTTCTCCGAATCATGCAGAATTGGAACAACCGGTTCGGATGAACTGGTCCAAACCAGCAGCAGCCCACCTCTGGGGTGAACCCAGATTTGCTGGATGACTTCTTGGAACTTTTCATGGTGTGTACTATATTGCTAGTTACATGGTTAGGTTCAAGCTATCCTGATCTGGCCATTTAGGATTTCATTTGGAAACCAACAGTAGCACTTTGGCTATTCTCTCAGTTCTCTTGAGTCTGTTTTGCTTCTTGTTTAAGCCAAATTAGTTGAATTCTTAAGTGACTAGAATCATTTTGTTCATGCAGAGATACTATGCTAACTGAAGATGAATGCCAATTTACAGATCTGATTAAATGTGAATGCGTGAACTGTATATGAGATATATTTCTGTATCATGTCCTATAGTGATGTAATGTATCATTTCCTACAGTGATGTAATGTTTCTTTTGTTTTAGTCTTCTTACAGGTCATAAAAATGCTGAGTCAGTGCAGGAAAGACCAGAGTTTGGGTTAAGCCCCATGTAGTAAGAGCATTGCTTATTAATGACAGATTTTTAATGTTTGGCTGTTTCCAATTCAAAGAAAGCACACACCACAGATTAACAAGGAGCTAAATGGATAATGTAAAAACTGGGATTCTGTTTGGGGTCTTTTCATACCATTGATTCTGTGGTGTTAAACATTAGAAAAGAAAAGAAAATGAAACACAATGGCATCTTGGCAGGTACACGGAGTCAATGCCAAAGACTCAGAAAGTGCCTTTGACATAAGATATTTCAAAGCTCTCAAGTGGAAAATATAGCTTCCTTTAACAAATCATCCATCTAAGAGGTTTCACAATGTACAAGTGCTTTTTAAAAGTGGGATAGAAAAGTGCAAGGGAAGAAGCAAATTTTAAAGTTATTGAAAGGGATGGAAACACTGTAATTCAGCTAGGTAATAATTAATGTCTCACAGAAGAGGAATGCATTAAGGTTTTGTTCTTTACCTGAGCGTTGTAATGGGCAACCCAAACCGGGATCAATTTCCTAGCACTATATAACCCAACCTTTAAAGAACCTGAGAACTAAGGACATTTTCACCCAGCCTCTCTCCTTGTCCCTCTAATCCTCTGCAGCACTTTTGGAGTCCCAATGGACCATCCTCCAAGTGCAAAGATATAGAAGTTGACAGCACTCATTCCTTCCTCCCTGTATTTGCTTTTCACAGTGAAAAACAGTAGCTGGAGCAACTAAGAAGGTCAAAAGTCTGAGAGCAAAGTATCATGTGGTTTTACCTGTAGGAGGGAATAAAGAAATTCCATATCTACTGAGGCCCATCATTCCTCATAGGATAGAGAGATGTGGTGCTGATCTCTGATCTGTGGCCCCTTCACAGGTAGAAGCAGCTGTATTTTCTTAGAGAAAACTTGGATCACAGGCATGTTTCCCAAACAGCTGTGATGGTCTCTGCTCCTCCTTTCTCAAAAGGAACTTGGTGACTCAAAGAAACATAAAAGTTTCTGTCTTTGAGGTTGGGAAGGCAGAGGATCAACAAAATATAGGAGAAAAAGGTGTGGACTAAATCGTTTGGAAGAGGATGTGACCCAAGAGAATTTGGTGAAAAAGGCCAAAGTCTAAGGCTCTAAAAATAAGGGTAGGGTATATAGCAGTGATGGCTAACCTTTTCTGGACCAAATGCCCAAAGTGCATGTGCACGAATGTGCGAGTGTACCAGAACCCCCAAAATGCAATGCGTGCACAGCCCCTGTGCATGAGCTCCACTCCCCCATGCATGTACGGGTAACCCCCTGCACATGCCCCACCCCCGCACATGTGCGGCCCCCCTGCAGATGCCCCCCCTGCATGCATGCATGTGCACCTCCCGTGCATGTGTCCTGCCTCCCGCATGTGCACAGCAGAGACCCGAAGACCCGCTGGCCGCCAGGAGGCGCGTGCACCTGCTCAGCAGAGCTGAACTGGGGCGACGGCTCATGTGCCATCAGAGAGGGCTCTGTGTGCCACCTCTGGCACGCGTGCCATAGGTTTGCCATCAAGGGTATATAGGGACACTGGGCTTAGCCTCTAGAATTTTCACTTAAATCAGACAAATTATCTATAACAGGGGCACAAATGCAGCTGAATAATGTGGGCTGGTCTTATCCTCTCAGCTGTAGACTGAGAAGTCAGAACATTGTCTACCAATATGTACTGGATCAGTATAATGTATTATAGTCTCTAACCTTCATTGAATTGGCCTTCATACAGCAATGATTGATTGGGGTAATAATTATAATACGCAGTATTTAATTAATGTCACTGTTACTTTAGCAACTGTGACTTTGAGTTATATATGCAAAAAGTATTGAATCCACCTGAATAAAAAGGTACCTGCTGAATTACATAAGAAACAAAAGCTCAATTGCTCTTTGTTCAATTAAGACTAAAAAAGAAAGAAACAGCCTCCAAGCAAAGAAAAATCAATTTGCAAATGGTTTAGATTGTTTATTAAAATTTGATTCTCTCCCACACAGCTGGATAATGGAAATGTTTTGAAATATTTGGCATTAGTGCAAACAATCAGAATTATGAAAAAGAAACTACGGGAAAATGGAAAGCAAACTTGTGAGTAAATGGCAATAAAATTGGAAATACAAAGATCAGGAGAGGGTTTTTTTCAAGGACATTCGCTGTCTCCATTTTTTTTTTTTTTTTACCATCTTGATAATATCTTGAGTCATAACCTGAACAAAACAAAGTTATGAATAGTTGAAACAGATTGGGAAAAATATTCCACCTTTATATCTGGAGACTTGAAGCTATATGGGAAAATAAAAAAAAAATGAATGTGATTGCTTTCTTCATACATAAGGAAATTCAGGGAGGATATCAAAATGGAATTTTGTTTTGTTACCAGAAAGAAATCAAAAATTGAACCAATGAAAGGGATACAATTTGAAAATGGGAACCTCGCAAAACTTGTGCTCATGACAGAAAACTGAGCTTTTGGGCTAGAACAGAGATTGGCAACTATGGCTCCTTTATGACGTGTGGACTTCAGCATCCAGAATTACTGAAGCAGCATTCATGGCTAGTTTAGGAATTCTGGGAGTTGAAGTCCACAAGTCATAAAGGGGTCACGGTTCCTCATATCTGGGCTAGAAGGTCAGGTAGTCTCATCTGTTTTGATAAGAGGCACCATTTCGACTCAACTGTTCTTTTACAGGGCACTGGAGCACCCAGCCTGGTTTTTCAGCATTCACAGGTTTAATGATTCTATGGCTTTAATATATCAAAGCTGAAAATCCTTTTCCTTTCACTGATTGCATAAGCCACTGAGGCTTTAAAAACTTTGAGGGATGAATGTTATGTAAAGAGTTGAAAAGAGGACATACAATAGTAACGGTGCAGAAGGCTCCCATGAGTCAAACAAAGCAAGAGGTTCAAACATTTCTGTTTATATAACTCCGATACAGCTTAAGTAATTATTTGCACAGAGATATGAAAATCTTTTTGTGTTCTTGTCTTTAGCATATTTCTGTTTAACTGAATAAACATGGGGGGGAAAGTCCACTGCTTACAAGAACATGAAACGGATTCTCCTGGAACAGAGTCAAGCCCATCTGGTTCAGCATTCTGTGTCACATAGTAGTCACCAAATAGATGAACATGGCTTACATCATTTGCTTTATGAAGCTGAGCGGCAGCCTCAAGTGCTCTACTAAAGAGCTGTAGTCTATGTTCTCTGTGGGTCAATCCAGAGGTGGGTTTCAGCAGGTTCTGGCCAGTTCTGGAGAACTGGTAGCGGAAATTTTGAGTAGTTCAGAGAACTGGTAAATACCACCTCTGATTGGCCACGCCCCCATCTATTCTCTGTCTCCTGAGTCCCCAGCTGATTAGGAGGAATTTGCAGTAACATACCCCTGGAGTGGGGAGGGAATGGATATTTTACAGTATCCTTCCCCTGGAGTGGGATGGGAATGGATATTTTACAGTATCCTTCCCCTGCCATGCCCACCATGCCATGCCACACCCACCAAGCCACGCCCACAGAACCAATAGTAAAAAATTTTCAATCGCACCACTGGGTCAATGACTTAAAAATAATTATCAAATCTTCGGACGACATAGATGGGGGAAATAGAAAAGCCTTAGAAGATAGTATCAAGATTCAGGAGGAACTTGGCAAGCTGGAATAGTGAGAGAAGGAAAAAAAAAATGAAATTCTGGCCCATATCAAGACATCAGACAACCATTAGAATACTGCACCCAGCACTGAGCACTGAATTTTAGGAAGGACATCAACAAACTAGACCAGGACCAGAACGTTAAGGAAATGGTAAGGAATGGTAAGGAAAACCCCCATGAGGAACAGTTGAAAGCATGCAAACTCTCTTCAGGTTTCTAAAAGGCTACCATGGAGATGGGGCAAAATGTTCAGCATTGTTCCAAAAGGCAAGATATGAAACAATAAGTTTCAATTACAAGGAAGTAGAGTTTGGATTTATTAGTGAATTCCTGCACTGGGGAGGATAGTTGTGTAAATTGAGGATTTCCTGTTTTTTTAAAAAAATCTCTTCAGCAGTGTTTAGCCCAAGTGGAATGGTTTTATGGAATCTCTAAACCAGGGGTGTCAAACTCAAGGCCAGAGGCTAAATCCTGCCCATGGGGTGCTAAGATCTGGCCCACGGGACTGCCCTGGAAACAGTGAAGGGCCAGCCTGTGGTGCCTCTGCCAGCAAAAATGTAGCTTAGGAAGGGCACGTGTGGCCCTCCAGCTCAGGAGGCAGAGGATTTCACTAGCAGAGGGTTGCACCATCACAGCCGAAAATGGAACTTGGAAGCCTGTTTTTGCTGGCAGAGCCCTCAGGCCACCACAGGTGATGTTGAGCTGGCCACACCCACCATAGCCACACCCACCCCAGCCCTCTGAGGTCAAACACAACCATGATGCGGCCCTCAATGAAATCGAGTTTGACACCCCTGCTCTAAAACCATCTATACCTTT
This sequence comes from Pantherophis guttatus, assembly GCF_059756535.1. Taxonomy (NCBI): domain Eukaryota; kingdom Metazoa; phylum Chordata; class Lepidosauria; order Squamata; family Colubridae; genus Pantherophis; species Pantherophis guttatus. Next base: position 84,459,833 of record NC_142064.1, on the reverse strand, counting down.
GTTACTCTCTTTATAAGGCATCTAAGAAGGCATATATCTATTCCATTTTGAAGAATTACTCTGTATATCTGTCATGTCTACTTAGCAGGGGTGGGTTCTACTTACCTTTACTACTGGTTCGCAACGGGGCCGCGCATGCACAGAAGCTTCCTGATGATGTCATGGTCGGTGGGCGGAGCCTCCTGCCAATTTTATTACTGGTCCGAACTGGGGGCAACCCAGCACTCCTACTTAGCCAGAACCCTACCACAGCTCTCCAAGTTGTTTGATTTTGTGTCATTCTTGTGTATCCATTCTGCCTACAATTTAAGATTAACACAAATGTTCAGGGATGCCATTGTTATCTGTATTATTGTTGCTATATCAATTTATTTTTCTGTATTTGTATGGTATTCTATGTATATTCTATTCTATGTAAATTATGTTTTTAGCTTTATTAATAGTTATAGTTTATGTAATTTTATTGTAATACTCTCTGGTCTGAAGACCACAATAGCAAAAGCAATAGCATTTAGCCTGATATACCAACCACAGAGCTTTACAGCACTCTCCGAGTGGTTTAAAAAGGTCAGCATATTGCCTCCAACAATCTGGGTTTTCATTTTACCAACCTCGCAAGGATGGAAGGCTTAGTCAACCTTAAACCAGTCAGGATCAAACTCCTGGCTGTGGGCAGAGTCTGTAAAACTGAATTCTAACCACTTTGGCATCACTGATCGAGATTTGATTGATTGATATTTACTGTATGTAATATTTGGGCTGCAAAAGCCCCATTGATCATTACATGGCAGTGAAGGAATTCAACAAAATAACTCTTAACTTTTGCTACCATCAAACGATTGCCAAGACTTTGGCAGCTCAAATTTGATAGCTCTAAATTTGTCTTTCTTGGGTTGACAACACCCAAAATGTCTAGATGTTAAGAGAGACTAAGCTATCTTGACCGAAGGTACTTTTACCCCTTTTCATCAAAGCTCAATCCTTTGTGTTTTTGCTTATTTTCTGTTAATAATACTTTCCACCAGTGGTGGGATTCAAATTTTTTTACTACTGGTTCTGTAGGCGTGGCTTGGTGGGCGTGATGTGGCTTGGTGGACATGACATGGGAAGGATACTGTAAAATCTCCATTCCTACCCCACTCAGGGGAAGGATATGTAAAATCTCCATTCCTACCCCACTCAGGGGAAGGATACTGTAAAATCTCCATTCCCTCCCCACTCCAGGGGAAGTTAACTGCAAAATCTCCATTTCCTCCCGATCAGCTGGGACTCAGGAGGCAGAAAATAGATGGGGGCAGGTCCAGTCAGAGGTGGTATTTGCCGGTTCTCCGAACTACTCAAAATTTCTGCTACCGGTTCTCCAGAACTGATCAGAATCTGCTGAATACTCTGCTTCCCACCATTTTTCATGGATCAGATCTTAAACTATTGCTGTTTTATTTCCTTTAAATCAGAATCACATTGCTCTGTTCTGCAACTTTTCTGATCTAAAGAAAAAGGCATTTTTTTTTCCTTTTTGGTGAAAAAAGCCTTCAATAACTCATTCATCCGGTATCAGCCAACAAGCTTTTTCAAGATACCACACAAATGAGATTTTTTTCCTAACAACTTTTCAATTATTGTTTTATTTGTTTGTAATTATCAGGAAACAAGAATATTTCAAATTCTAGACCACAGTTCACAAACAATGCAATCTATCAGTTAATTATATATGGCTAAAGTATTAACCTTGTCATGAGTTGAAGATGCATCTAGGGAGGGAGTAAAAAAACAGTTAGAAATGAATTTTATTCTATGTGTAGATTATAAGACTGATGAAATAGGTCTAGCATTTATGAGGTTGAAAGATTTTTTAGCAATAGCAATAGCACTTAGACTTATATACCGCTCCATCTATAATCAGTTTACAGAGTCAGCCTATTGCCCCCAATAATTTGGGTCCTCATTTTACCAGCCTCAGAAAACTGAGTCAACCTTGAGCCGGTGAGAATTGAATTCCTGGCTGTGGGCAGAGTTTGCCTGAAACACTGCATTCTAATTACTGTGCCACCACAGCTATTTATTATTATTATTATTATTATTATTATTATTATTATTATTATTATTATTTAATCTTTAGTGAGATTCACAGCCTTTGAGGCTGGTTAATAGCTCAGCAGCTCGAGTCCTAACCAAGGACCTAGGAACTGTTAAGGTATCGTCAGAGGATGTAAGCTGTTCCGAGTAAGGCGGTTTTTTGTAGAGTCAATGTTCAAGTCTGGCAAATTTAGAATTTCTAAATAGCAGGGTGGCCCTTTGGGTATTGCTCCAAGGGCTCCAATTACAATCAGGACAACACATGATTTCTTTTTCCAAAAAGAAAGAAAGAAAAAGTCGCTCAACTTCAATTTGCAAGTCCCGGTACTTTGTGATTTTTTCTTGCTGCTTATCTTCAATCCGTGCATCACCAGGTATTGCAATATCAATGAACCATATTTTTTTTCTTTTCAACTATTGTTATGTCAGGTGTGTTGTGGACCAAGTGCCTGTCAGTCTGAATCCTAAAGTCCCACAAGATCTTGAGTTTCTCATTCTCTAAAACTTTCTCAACCTGATGTTCCCAGTGGTTTTTGCTGTACTCAAATCCAAACTTCTGGCACAATTTCCAGTGAATGATCTTAGCAACACGGTCATGGCGTTGTAGGTAGTCAGTTTGTGAAATTTTGCTGCACCCATTGATCAGGTGGTTGACTGTCTCATCTTTCTCATTGCAGAGGCGGCATTTGCTGTTGGTGGTAACATGTTGAATTTTTGCCTTCATGCAGTTTGTGGCTAGGGCTTGTTCTTGAGCTGCCAAAATAAAGCTTTCTGTTTCTTTTTTCAGTACTCCTGATCTTAACCAGTTCCAAGTTAGTTTATTATTATTATTATTATTATTATTATTATTATTATTATTATTATTATCATCATCATCATCATCATCATCATCATCATCATCATCATCACCATCATCATCATCTTTATTCATTAAACATGAAACTCAGTCAACTGAACATTCAAAAATGCATCACAAATACCATTGAATGGTGCTAATGGTTGATACGGGTTGCTGCCAGCGTCCTAGGTATCAACCAAGTACTTTCTTAAGATGTATGATGTTCCAAGATGTATCAACCAAATACTTTCTTAAGATGTATGATGTTCCAAGTTTTTTGCAGTTCCACTGGTGTTATTGCAGGAAGCTGCAATTTGTTGATGTATCTTATAAAATTCTTGGACATGGTAACAAGTGCCCCAATGACAATGGGTATAACTGTTACATGTTTCATCCATAGCCATGTAGTTTCAATGGCCAGGTCATGATATTTCATTATTTTTTTCATTATCTCTGGATTTTGCCTTGTCTATCTTTTGTATCATGTGAAATACATTCCCCCTTGTGATCCATCAGGCCTCAACCTTTTTAGCTTTCTGGAGGGCTATCAGACCCAGGCATCTTTGGAGGCTATAGATGGCTGTTGGAACATCCTGCGAGGATGATTTGATGTGTGGGATTTTGGTTTCTGTTTTATGATTTTGTAGTTTCATTATTGATGTGAGCCTTTCAGAGTTGTGATCTAATCTTTTAAATAAATCAACAACATGACTTGATGGCAACATTTAGTTGATATTCTTGAAGGGGGATGATAGACGCATGTTCTTGGTAGCCCTCATGTTCCATTAGAAATCTTCTTGTTCCTTGAGGTTTCCAAGGAACAAGATTTGTTGGGAGAAAGAAAAATCAGTAGAAAAATTTTCCAGTGTCCTCTAGCAGACTGCAGATGCTAATTCATTCTGCCAATGGAATATGTCTTCTGTTCATGACACATGACTATGTACTTTTCATAACAGCATATTAAATAATTAAATAAACTAAATAATTTAGTTTTCTTACCAAAATATCATTGTTTCTTCCATATTATCAGTTCAGTATAATTGAGTGGAATATGCAGTCATATTTACTGACAGATCACATTATTTTGGTGCCTATTTTTCTTTAATCCTGTATTTATCCAGTGCGTCTTTCATATTTTGTCTTTCAGGATTCAGAATTTTTTAGAAAAAGATCAGACGGCCACAATAGCTGCAAGTACACATTCTTTAACATTTTTAAAAGTTCTCCTCTTCCATCTTCCTTTAGAGAAGTGACGTAACAGGAATATGAATTTTCACAGTTCTGTATACTTTTAATAAAATTTTGGCTGTCAGAATCATTTGATATGCTTTGAATTTTTCACCAGACTTTTAATTGGTAGAAATGTTTTAACTACGAACTGAGTTTTAACTGAACACACTCAAAACCGTAGAAATGGTGGTAGACTTTAGGAGAAACCCTCCCATACTACCACCTCTTACAATACTAGACAACACAGTATCAACAGTAGAGACCTTCAAATTTCTAGGTTCTACCATATTTCAAGACCTAAAATGGACACCTAACATCAAAAACGTCATCAAAAAAACACAACAAAGAATATTCTTTCTGTGCCAACTCAGGAAGCTCAAACTGCTCAAGGAGCTATTGATACAGTTCTACAGAGGAATTATTGAGTCTGACATCTGCACATCTATAGCTGTCTGGTTTTGTTCTGCAACCCAACAAAACAGACACAGACTTCAGAAGATAATTAGAACTGCAGAAAAAACAATTACTACCAACGTGCCTTCCATTGAGGACCTATATAGTGCACGGGTCAAAAAGAGGGCTGTGAAAATGTTTAAAGACCCCTCGCATCCTGGACATAAATTGTTTCAACTCCTACCCTCAAAATGATGCTATAGAGCACTGCACACCAGAACAACTAGACACAAGAACAGTTTTTTCCTACACTATCACTCTGCTAAACAAATAATTCCCTCAACACGGTCAAACTATTCACTAAATCTGCATTACTATTACTATTAATCTTCTCATCGTTCCTATCACCCATCCCTTCCCACATATGACTGTATGAGCGTAACTTGTTGCTGTATCCTTACGGTTTATATTGATTGTTTCCTAGTATGATTTGGTTCCTTATTTGTACCCTATGACTATCATTAAGTGTTGTACTTTATGATTCTTAACGAATGTATCATTTCTTTTTATGTACACTGAGAGCATATGCATCAAAGACAAATTCCTTGTGTATCCAATCACACTTGGCCAATAAAGAATTCTAATTCTAAGATTGAAATATTGGTAAAATACTACTTAAGTTAAATTTATTACATTATAACATTATCAAGGCTATAGAAATACAGACTCTCTGAAGATTATGTAAGATTTGACTGATATAGACTTGACTACACAACTGTTTTGATATTCCACATTTAAATTTTTCAAAGTTACAAAAATGTTTTCTGTATATTTGGAATGGAATGGGATATTCAGATGAATATGCAACTTATGCAAAGCTTAGGTTACTGTAGGCTTTCCAAAATTAAATACATAGTTACATAAGTCATGAAGTACCAATAAATGAATAAAACAATTAAGCAGTTATCTTGTCTGTGAATTTAACACTTTTGATCTATATTTCTAATCCAAAACAGACATAAAACACCTTGCTTTTTTAAACAATTCATGAGTACTTAATTGTGAATTAAATTTCAGCCATAAGAAAAAATGCACCATTTCTTCAAAGGTTTGATTGTTTTTTTTTTTTAATCCTGATAGGTTGTTCAGGCAAATTAAATCTTTTCTTGTACATCTCCTACAGCTGTGTCACTTCTGTGGTGCAGATAGGCACAATAAGAAAAATACATCTCTTGATTATGCAGGAGGCTTGTTGCAGTTACAAAAACAAATGCTTCTTACAGTGGAAAGGCAGTGATTTATTAGTATTAGGTGCTACAACCTTGTGGCAATTTACTTAGAGTCAAAATATAGTGATCTTCATTACATTAACACTATTGTTATGTATTGTTAATGATGCTTCAAGTATGTAGTTCATTCAATTTTAGTACTATTTTAATGTTTTTTCTATACCTTACTAAAAAGTCTATTTTAGTGACTAATGGAGTTTAGTGACCAAAAGTGCACTTCCTACACATTTTATTGAGTAATGAGATACATAAGCAAAGAGGGGTAAACTAGAACACTTCTTCACCAATCTTTTTCACATTCTGCCTTCACTTTGCCATACTTTACTTCTTCTTTTTTATTTTATTTATATGCTGCTCTTCTCTGGAGACTCAGGGCGGTTTACAGTGCGTTAAGCAATAGCCTTCATACTTTTTGTATATTTTATACAAAGTCAGCTTATTGCCCCCACAAACTGGGTCCTCAATTTACCTACCTTAGAAAGGATGGAAGGCTGAGTCAACCTTGAGCCTGGCAAGATTCGAACTTACTTTAATTGCAGACAGCTGGTGTTAAATTACAGTGTCTGCAGAGCTATCCAGGCTCTTTTTTCCTTTCTAAAACATGTGAAGAACAGTTGCAGGCATTGGTTATGTCTAGTTTAATAATAAAAAAAAAGGACTAGGGTGACATGATAGCAGTGTTCCAATATTTGAGGGGCTGCCACAAGAAAAGGGGGTCAACCTATTCTCCAAAGCACCTGAAGACAGGCAAGAAGCAATGGATGGAAACTAATCAAGGAGAGAACTAAGGAGAAATTTTCTGACAGAACAATTCATCAATGGAATTACTTGCCTCAGAAGTTGTGGGTGCTCCAACACTAAAGGTTTTTAAGAAGAGACTAGACAACTATTTGTCTAATATGACTATGTCGATTATCCATCCTTGGTCCTGGGGGGGGAGGGGGAGAAATTGTCCCCCTCAGAACGGGCTTGCAATCTGGGTGTCCTCCTAGACTCACAGCTAAGATTGGAACAACATCTGACAGCTGTGGCTAGGGGGACCTTTGCACAGGTTCGCCTGGTGCACCAATTGCGACCCTACTTGGATCAGGAGGCTCTCCTCACAGTCACTCATGCCCTTGTCACCTCACGGTTGGATTATTGCAATGCGCTCTACATGGGGCTACCCTTGAAAAGTGTTCAGAGACTACAGTTGGTCCAGAATGCAGCCGCGCGAGCTATTGTGGGTGCACCTAGATACACCCACATTACACCAATTCTCCGCAAGCTGCACTGGCTCCCTATCGGTCTCTGGATGCAATTCAGGGTGTTGGTTATTACCTTTAAAGCCCTACATGGGTCAGGGCAGGCTATCTTCAAGACCACCTTCTACCGCATAGCTCCCATCGACCGTTAAGATCCCACAGAGTTGGTCTCCTCTGGATCCTGTTGGCTAAACAACGTCGGTTGGCGGGCCTGCGGGAGAGGGCCTTCTCTGTGGCTGCCCTGGCTCTCTGGAATCAATTACCTCCTGAGGTCTGGACCGCCCCCACCCTATTGGCCTTCTGGAAAGTGGTGAAGACCTGGCTTTTCCAGCAGACCTGGGGCCGTTGATCTCGCTACACCAATCTTGCGAGACCCGGCCATGGAATGGAGTGTATGGGTTTTTAATGTTCTTTTAAAAAAATTTTATGGGATATTGTTCACATTGTTTTTTTTGCTGTAATCCACCCAGAGTCCCTAGGGAGTTGAGCGGCATAGAAATGTGACAAATAAATAAATAAATAAATAAATAATAAATAAATAAATAATAAATAAATAAATAAAATGGTCTAGGGTTTCCTATCAGAGCAGGGGGTTGGCCTAGAAGACCTCCAAAATCCTTCCAACTCTGTTATTCTGTTATTCCCTATACTTACATCATGAACCGCCAGCTCTCCTAGGGTCCAGGAAAGACCACTGAAGCTATGGAGCCATTATTCACAATGGCTCAATTTTACTTCTCAAAATGTTTTTTTTAAAAAACCCATTCTTCCTCATGAATTAAAATGTGAATTTGGTATGAGAGGTTCACCAAGGCAGCAATTGTGTTTGGGTACTACATTGTGGAGCAAAATAATTGTTTTGTTATCATATCTACTTGCTACCTCAATTATGAAAATCTTCATCAGTCAGAACACCAGTTATTGGGTGTGCTATATCAGGAGATAGCATTAAATTCCTCTTTGTGGATTCTCCAACTATATTTAGTTTGTTCTCTAGAAAACAAATACTGGATTTTAATCCATCAACATTCTTCTTCTTATATTGCCAGAGATGTGACCAATTGTTTCTTCCTTCATATGACATTATTTGCATAATCTCCTGAAACTCTTTTATTTATCTCTTCATGAATTATTTGCCATCTTAATATACATGGTCTAAGTGACTAACCATAAGAAAAAATGATAACAAACTCAGGAAGGAGAATCCATATTAGCAGTAGACAAAATGTGAGACTGGTAAACCTTGACATCAAATTCTTGCTAAAGATAAACCCCAGTCTGCATTGTCCTAGGCAATCCTTAATATGGCCTAGATTCATATGGGGGAAAATTTTCTCATGGTGAATTTTTTAGAATGTGACTGTTTAGAATGTGAGCACAAATGTAATTCATGTATGCATTTCCATGGGAAAAAATATTTGTATTTTGAGTGGTGGCATAGAAACCTCATGAATAAAATAAAACAATGCTAATGGTTTCAAATATTGTCTTCTTCTTCTCCAGCATCTACTTTATAATATCGGATAATCCAGTTACATACTTTTTTTAAAAAAAAAGGAAAAAAAATGCAGAGCTGTGTTGTTGTTGTTTTTATTTCTGTGCTAAAGTTTTAAATTATTGCTACAGTGATGCCACTTTATAATCTTCTTTTAAAAAGAAAGAAACAAAAAGAAACAAAATATGCTTGATGAGTGGCATACTAAGGCACCACAGACGTTGTGTGAGTCTTCTTTCTGAGTTAAACATTTGAATTTAACTAGACGGAAATTGGTAAACTCATCCTTTTAGAGTTAAAATCCTTTCCGATTAAGATGATCTATGCATTTAATAAACTATCGGTCCCCATTATTACAGAGCGATCATTCACCAATGTTTATGAGAGTTTCTTTCTCTCTCAGCTACAAAGGGCTGCTCCACCATCTTTTTTCTGATTTCTCTGTCGGTGGCTATTTATCCTCAACTGCATAAAAGCATAAGTACAATAAGAGACCAATGTCAAGGTAGCAGCTTCACAAAGCTCCCTATAGTACACTACTGGCCTTTTAATATTTTATGAGCCTATATGTAACTGCTAAATTATTCAGATGCCCTCTTTTTCCTCAACATAATCTCTCTTTTATAAGGGCTTTTGTCAAACAGGACCGAAATGTGATCTTCTACTGAAAATCCGATATTGCATTAAGTGGTTGCAGATGAGCTGAAATGGAACTGACAACCATATTCAGAGTATTATAGTAATTACGGGTCCATTACCCCAGGTGAGAAATAGATGTAATGCAATGCATAAAATATGTTGACCTTTTTTTAAATTAAAAAAAAATGCAAAACTAAATCAAAAGACTATCTTGTTGAAACAAATACAGAGATACTACACTTAAATGTCTCAAACCTGAAAATTTACTGTGTATTTCGCTTTTCCATGTATTTGCATCCTCCTCCTCCTCCTCCTCCTCCTCCTCCTCCTCCTCCTCCTCCTCCTCCTCCTCCTCCTCCTTCTTCTATCTTGCCTGCTTTGATCTCATGATATCTTCACTTGAAACATGTCTGGGAGGAAACACTTCCTGTGGTGGCCATGGTGGGCTAATGACCTGCTCATTGGCAGGACAGCAGTTACAAGGAAATCACAGCTGGGTACTGGATTCAGATCAGTAAAACCTCTCTGGGAGAAGGAGATTATCCATGTGTCTTTGGAGAGCCACTCCTTATGGAAACTACCATTTTGTGGCTGAGAGTTGGGATTTCATCAATCTCATAATTGCAAAGCAGTCTTTTATGGATACAGGTAGTGTTCATTTAGTGGCCATCTGAAGTTAGAACAGCACTGAAATAAGTGATTTAAGACCGTTTTTCACACTTACGACCATTGCAGCATCCCCATGCATGAATAAAACCCAGACACTTGGCAACTGGGATATATTTATAATGGTTGCAGTGTCCTGGGGTCATGTGATCACTTTTTGCAATCTTCTGATAAGGAAACTCAATGGGGAAGCCAGATTCACTTAGCAACCTTGTAACTAACTTAACAACTGCAGTGATTCACTTAAGAACTGTGGAAAGCAAGGTCGTAAAATATATGCAAAACTCATTTCATTGAATCAACATAAAGCACAGAAATTTTGGGCTCAATTGTGGACTTGAGGACTACCTGTACTAAGGTAAACAAAACCCATTTCTTAATCACTTTTTTGTATTTTTTCTTGCATATGGAAAAGATTAAAACCATTCACACCAAGTAAGTTTTAGTACATTCATTGGTGAGTTCTCTTCTTCTTAAAGGTATAAATTTGATTTTAAAAGTTTTGAAAATATATGCTTTTTGGACTACGAAGCAAAAGCATACTTGGTATATGGATTTTAAAAGTTAACAACAGATTAAGGTACCAGAGGGACTTGGTATTATACTCTGGAGTTCTTTAAGAAATTGTCTCATGGGAAAATGGTGTTCATCTTTGTATTTTCATGATAAGGAGACCTTGAAGATTGAAGACTAGAGGGAGCCAAAGGATAAGGATAAAAAAAATGGAGCAGAAATCTTTATTACAAGTTTTTTTTCTCCCAATAAGCTACTTGACAAAATGGATGAACATATTGACAAATGGACAGAGCATGCCGCTATGAATTTTTAGAAGAAAAACAAGTTACAGTGGATTTTGTGAAACCACTTTGAAAGGGGACCTGAATATCCAACAAGATGCAATTCAGTGGTGAAAAGCAAGATCCTGTACCAAGGAAGGAAAACCCAAATGTGCAGGTACAGAATAGGCAGGAACTGGCTCAATAGTAGTATCTACTAGGAATCAAAGTATTCCAGTTGACCCCCACTTGGGTCGGGGTCAGCAGTGCTACAGCTGCCAAAAAAGTCAATGCAGTCCTACACAGAGGGATCATGGAAAGTGATAATACTGTTCTATACCTCACTAGTGAGGCTGCATTTAGATATTATATTCCAGTTCTGATCACCACAATACAAAAAAAAAAAAAGATTTTGAGGTCATAGCAATAGCGATAAGTGGTCTGGAGGCTAAACCATATAATGCAGGGGTATCAAACTCGATTTCATCGAGGGCCGCATCAGTGTTGTGTTTGACTTCAGGGGGCCAGGGAGGGCATGGCCAGGGTGGGCATGTCCAACTCGATGTCATTCATGTTGGGGACACCTCTGGCCCAAGTGCTCTGCTAGTGAAAACGGGCTTCTGGGCTCCATTTTAGCTGAGGCAGCTTCCTGCAACCCTCTGCCAGTGAAAATGGAGCTTGGGATGGCCGCTCCCAAGCTCCGTTTTCACTGGCAAAGGCACCACAGGCCAGTCCTTCACTGTTTCCAGGGCAGCCGCATGGGCCAGATCTAAGCACCCCATGGGCCGGATCCAGCCTATAAACCTTGAGTTTGACACACCTTACATAATGTATGGCTAAGAGAACTAGGTATGTTAAGCCTAACCAAGAGGAGACTTAGAGGTGACATGATAGCCAACTTCCAATACTTGAAAGGATGTCACAGGAAAGATTTCTTGGCTGGATTACTGCAATGCCCTCTACATGGGGCTGCCCTTGGGGTGCACCGGGAGGCTCCAACTGGTCCAGAATGCGGCCGCGCGGGTAGTTACGGGTGCTTCCCGTTACTCCCATATAACACCATTGTTGCGCGAGCTGCACTGGTTGCCGGTGGTCCTCTGGATCCGCTTCAAGGTGCTGGTGCTCACCTATAAAGCCCTTCATGGCATGGGCCCGGGGTACTTGCAGGACTACCTCCTACCGGCCTCCCACCACCCAGTGTGCTCACATAGGACTGCCCTCCTCTGGGTCTCATTGGCCAGACAGTGTCGGCTGGCGGCCCACAGGATGAGGGCATTCTCTGTGGTCACACCGGCCCTCTGGAATGGTTTACCCACTGGGCTCTGGATGGCCCCCGACCTCCGCACCTTCCGCGCTGACCTAAAGACATGGCTCTTTCAGCAAATTCCCTGATCTGCCGTGCATTTTAATTTGGGGGATTTGGGGTTTTTAAATCAGATTTTAACATTTTAATTTTATTTATTGTTGGGTTGTTTTATTCTGTGAGTCACCCCAAGTCCCTCGGGAGAAGGGCGGCATATAAATATGACAATAAATAAATAAAATAAATAAAGAGGGGATCTATTTATTCTCCAAAGTCCCTGAAGGCAGGACAAGAAGCAATGGGTAGAAGCTCATGAAAGGGAGATCTAAGACTAAGGAGAAATTTCCTGACCGTGAGAACAATTAATTAATGGAACAGCTTGTCTCCAAGAGTTATGGATGCTCCATCATTGAAGGTTTTCAAGAAAAGAGTGGATAACTATTTGTCCAAGATAAAATAAGGACTTCTGTCTTGGCCAGAGGGTTGGACTACAGGACCTCCAAGGTCCCTTCCAGCCCTCTGATTCTATGAAATATAACACAAATGGAACAAAAAGATGACTCATTCCCTAAAGGAGATATTAAATCAGTAAACTAATTTATATAAGTTCTTTTTATTGAATATGCAAAGAGCTCTGTTAAGGTTTTGAAAGACTTTATGAGAATTTATAAGCAAAGGGTAAAGTTTACATACTGGACGTAAAAAAAAAATCTTTAAAGCTTTGAAAATATTTTCATCTGCACTGAAATACAGATGAGCAGCAGGCTAGCTCTGGGATTTTCTTTAAAGGGGTTAAAGAATATTGCTAAAAATTCAGGGAAAGAATACAAGGTTGGCCTATTTTACCAAGCTTAATGAAGATGTTAGTTATATTTGGTTGCCCTTACTGGACTTTTGCTAAGAAGAAATGATTGATGTACCATTTTATTTTATTTTTTAATTAAACTATGGAGAGAAGAGAGATTATATTGTATTTAGAGATTGTGATAGACTACTAAAATTATTTTTACTTGTTCGGTTGAAGGGAGAAGTTACTTTTTCTTTTCTTTTGTCTTTCTTGTCCTTTTTTTTTCTTTTGTACTTTTCTGTCTATATTTTGTGTAGTTTGTATTAGTTTTTATTTATAATCCTTAATGAAAATATTTGGAGAAAAAAAAAGAAACATGTCTGGGAGAAAAAAGGATTTTCAACAAGGACAAGTCCCTGCAGTTTTTGTGACAAGTGGTTTGTCATTTCTTCTTTCCTAAGTCTGGAAGAAAATGACTTGCCCGCTGGTTTTGTGCCTCAGGTAAAATAGAACTCATGATCTTTCAGTTCTAGCGTGATGCCATAACCACTACACCAAACTGGCTTTCCAAGTCAGTTGCCACCCATGCTCTACTTTGTTAGTGTCTATTATGTCGCTGTTCTGTGAGAAAACCAATCGGGGGAAAAAAATACCCATGAAATTTCAGAAGAGAAAAAAAATTATCAAAGATTTATGAAAGAAATGAGTATGTAACCAGTTCATGACAGTGGCACAAATAAGGCAACATTAAGAACAATCATATTAAATCCTGAGAAATGAAGGTCTAGGTGACATGATAGAAGCGTGCCAATATCTAAGGGGCTGCCACAAAGACAAGGGAGTCAACCTATTCTCCAAAGCACCTAAGGCAGAACAAGAAGCAATGGATAGAAACTAATCAACGAGAAATCTAACTTGGAACTAAAGACAAATGTCCTGACAGTCAGAACAATTAATCAGTAGAACAACTTGCCTCCAGAAGTTTTGAATGCTCCAATACTAGAAGTTTTGAAGAAGACATTAAAAAGCTGTTTGCCTGAAATGGTATAGGGTTTCCTGCCAAAGCAAGGAAGGTCCCTTTTAACTCTGTTATTCTGTAAAAACAAATATTTTGGCAAGGACAAAATAAAGTGCTACAATGCCGATTAGTAGAAGGCATAAAGAATCGGAACTGAAGAGATAGGAGCATCTGTTAAGCAATTGAACTGAAGACAAAAAAGAGATTAGGGGCACCTTTCTCACAATAAGAGAGAAAAACTTTAGCAATATATGAAGACCTCTGGAGGGGAAAAGCTGGAAGCCCTGAAAAATATCCTCTTTAACTGTGCTAGTACTTATTAGGATGATTGTGTTTGGTAAAGTTTTGGTTACAAATGTGTTTCCATTCTTGAATAGCTTCTCCCTAACCCTATTTTTCTCATAACCCCTGTTATTCATATTCTGCTATTTTGCATTGCATGAGAACTTCTGGGAACATAATTTATTGAGTTAAATAAAAACTAGCTGTCATATTAGAATACTGTACATGAATTCTAATTCTCCCATAACAAAAAGTATGAAAGTAGTGGTAAGGTAGGTAAATTTACCTTAGCAAGTCTCTTTTAAAATCATATACAAGGGTTCTGAATAAGAGACATATTTGACTGACTCTGCATCATCTCTATCCTATATTTTTTCTACTTGTGATAAGAGGGGATGAATCTCTGCTATTTTACTGATTAACACACTCTGTAAGTTCCCCTTGACTACAGGATTTTTTTTTACAAAAAAAAGAGGCGGTGGTGAGGCCTCTCCTCAAGAAGCCATTCCTGGATCCGGCTGTTTTGGCTAACTATCGTCCAGTCTCCAACCTTCGGTTTATTGCGAAGGTTGTTAAGAGTGTGGTGGCGCGACAGCTTCCCCAGTACCTGGATGAAGCTGTCTATTTGGATCCGCTCCAGTGCGGCTTCAGACCTGGGTACAGCACGGAAACGGCATTGGTCGCATTGGTGGATGATCTCTGGAGGGCCCGGGATAGGGGTTATTCCTCTATCCTGGTCCTATTAGACCTCTCAGCGGCTTTTGATACCATCGACCATGGTATCATGTTGCGCCGGTTGGAGGGACTGGGAGTGGGGGGCACTGTTTTGCGGTGGTTCTCCTCCTATCTCTCCGACCGGTCGCAATCCGTGTTGACAGGGGGGCAGCGGTCGACCCCAAGGCGCCTTGTTTGTGGGGTGCCACAAGGGTCGGTCCTCTCACCCCTCCTGTTCAACATTTATGTGAAGCCGCTGGGTGAGATGATCCGTGGTTTTGGGGTGGAGTTCCATCAGTACGCTGATGATACTCAGCTGTACGTTTCCACCCCAGACCATCCCAACGATGCCTTGGAAGTGATGTCCCAGTGCCTGGAGGCCGTGCGGGTCTGGATGGGGAGAAACAGGCTTCAACTCAATCCTACCAAGACTGAGTGGCTGTGGCTGCCGGCGTCCCGGTATAGCCAGCTGACGCCATCGCTGGTTATTGGGGGCGAATCATTGGCCCCCACGGAGAGGGCCCGCAACTTGGGTGTCCTCCTGGACACACGGCTGTCTTTAGAAGGGCACATGATGGCCGTGGCCAGGGGGGCTTTTTATCAGGTTCGCCTGATACGCCAGTTGCGCCCCTTTCTGGACCGGGACTCCCTACGCACAGTCACTCAAACACTCGTCACCTCTCGTCTGGACTATTGTAATGCTCTCTACATGGGGCTCCCCTTGGGGTACACCCGGAGGCTCCAACTGGTGCAGAATGCGGCCGTGTGGGGGATTATGGGAGCAACAGGGCGCTCCCATGTGACTTCTCTCCTGCGCGAGCTGCATTGGCTTCCAGTGGACTTCCGGGTGCGCTTCAAGGTATTGGTGATCACCTTTAAAACGCTCCATGGCTTGGGGCCGGGGTACTTACGGGACCGCCTTCTGCCACCAATAGCCTCCCACCGGCCGGTTCGCTCCCACAGAGAGGGCCTCCTCAGGGTGCTGTTGGCCAGACAATGCCGGCTGGCGACCCCCAGGAGGAGAGCCTTCTCTGTGGTGGCACCTACCCTTTGGAACAATCTACCCCCAGAGATATGAGTGATCTCCGACCTCAGGACTTTTCGTCGGGCCCTAAAAACTTACTTTTTTCAGTTAGCCGGTCTGTCTTGATTTTAGGGTTGGTTTTTAAAATTTTGATACTGATTTTAAATTGACAAATTTTAAATTATGGGCCAAATTTATTAATTATTTTAAATTTGTTTTTAATTGTAATGTTAGGTATAAATGTTTTTATTTTGGCTGTTCACCACCCTGAGTCTGAAAGGAGAAGGGCGGTATAGAAGTTTGAATAATAAATAAATAAATAAATAAATAAATAAATAAATAAATAAACAAACAAACAAACAAACAAACAAACACATGAAAAAAAATGGTTCAAATGTTCCCGTTTTATTCCAGGCTTAGAACAAAACTCCAGATCTTTTTCTGGATTTTGAAGAGAAAGATTTGAATTGGTTATTCCAGGTTTAGAAGCTTTCAGACTGGAGAGTTACTTGTTACCTAGTTACCTAGCTGCCTTACTGATCAATCTAACATAGGTATGGAAAGAAAATTAACTGATTTGTCCATTGATTGATTAAGACATAGATCTGGATTGAGTTCACATTTGCAGAGAAATGTTCCCCTCCCCGGAAGAAAATGTGTGGAGACTGACTTCTTTTTCACTAAAATGAGATCCAGTGTTTAATGAATAATTATTCAGAAATGATAAAAATTAATAAAGGCTATCTCTAGATCTACTGGGTTTAAAAAAAAAAACTTTTTTTCATCATTTATGAATGTGTATGTACTTTGGGGGATTAATGATTTTGATTACACTTAGCTTTTAACATTAACCCAAAGAGAGATTATTTTATTAGGGATTGTATGATTAACTGTAACTGTGAATGTAGTCAGATCAAAAGTTCAACTTCTAGAGAGATGAAGGAAAGGGAGAGGGAGAGGGAGACGGAGAGGAGAGGGGAGAGGAGAGGACAGGAGAGGACAGGAGAGGAGGTGAGGTGAGAGGAGGTGAGGTGAGGTGAGGTGAGGTGAAGTGAGAGGAGGTGAGGGGAGAGGAGAGAAGGGGAGGTGAGAGGAGGGGAGTTGAAGTGAGAGGAGGGGAGGGGAGAGAAGGGGAGGGGAGAGGAGAGGAGAGGAGAGGAGGTGAGGTGAGGTGAAGTGAGAGGAGGGGAGGGGAGAGGAGGGGAGGGGAGAGAAGGGGAGGTGAGGTGAGGTGAAGTGAGAGGAGGGGAGGGGAGAGAAGGGGAGGGGAGAGGAGAGGAGAGGAGAGGAGGTGAGGTGAGGTGAGGTGAAGTGAGAGGAGAGGAGGGGAGAGGAGAGGAGAGGAGAGGAGAGGAGGTGAGGTGAGGTGAAGTGAGAGGAGGGGAGGGGAGAGAAGGGGAGGGGAGAGGAGAGGAGAGGAGGTGAGGTGAGGTGAGGTGAAGTGAGGTGAGGTGAAGTGAGAGGAGGTGAGGGGAGAGGAGAGAAGGGGAGGTGAGAGGAGGTGAGTTGAAGTGAGAGGAGGGGAGGGGAGAGAAGGGGAGGGGAGAGGAGAGGAGAGGAGAGGAGGTGAGGTGAGTTGAAGTGAGAGGAGGGGAGGGGAGAGAAGGGGAGGTGAGGGGAGAGGAGAGAAGGGGAGGTGAGAGGAGGTGAGTTGAAGTGAGAGGAGGGGAGGGGAGGGGAGGGGAGGGGAGGGGAGGGGAGAGGAGAGGAGAGGAGAGGAGAGGAGAGGAGAGGAGAGAAGAGAAGAGAAGAGAAGAGAAGAGAAGAGAAGAGAAGAGAAGAGGTCTGAGGAGATCAAACTTGATTATAATGTCTTAGCTTGAAAATAATGCCTTAGCTCTAGGCATAATTTACATTCAACATAAAGAATTGAGATGGTTCATTTAAGATATCCTAACATTCAACTGAGCGCCAGTTTGGTGCAGTGGTTAGGATGCCAGTCTAGAAACCAAGAGATCTATGTGTTCTAGCTGTGCTTTAAATACAAAGCCATCTGGGTGGCCTTGAGCCAGGTTTTTTTCTCCTTTTGCTCAACGAAGCAGGCAATGGCAAATGAAATATTACCAAAAAAACTGCAGGGACTTTTCCACACAGTCTCAAGGATCAACGCTGACTTGAAGGTATACACACAAACAAAAAAAAATCACACGGCTCCACCAGTTTTTGGCCTCTGGGGAAGGAAGCTCTAGAACAAAAACCCTTTGCCACAAACACCATATATTTAGAACTCTACCAGAAGCTAATGATGTATTTATTGATTATATTTAGTGATATAGTCCTATGTTCTGACAAATATATTATGCATCAATCACCATTGTTAAAACATGCATATAAATTAGAACGTATATGTGCAGGCAGTTTCTTCTAACCAACAACATAGACACAACTGATCCTGCTATATAGATGATAAATATAGATATACTGTATCCAGGAGATCTATACAGTCCTAGACTGGACAGATTTAGCAGAGAAATGTTGGATGAAACAAAATTTTCCCTCACCAATACTTGTGCATAACAAGCCTTTTTATTAATGTGTCCTTGATTTTGAAAAACTAGATGTTATTGCATTGTACTCCTACATCATATATTTATTATTTATTTAATTTATATCCCACCTTTATTATGTTTACAAATAACTCAAGGGGGTGAAACACACCTTCCTCTTTCTTTGTCTGAAGTGGTGTAGGGTTTCCTGCCTAAGCAGGTGGTTGGACTAGAAGACCTCCAAGGTCCCTTCCAACTCTGTTATTCTGTTCTATTCTATTCTATTCTATTCTATTCTATTCTATTCTATTCTATTCTATTCTATTCTATTCTATTCTATTCTATTCTATTCTATTCTATTCTATTCTATTCATTTCCTTGCCCCTGAATTGGGATGCTTCCATGGGTGGGGCAGAACTTGAACTCATGGTCTCCTGCTTTCTAGCTGGAGCCTTAGCCACTACCCCAAACTGGCTCCCATAATATAAACACAGATTTCCATAAAATATCTCCCAGAGTATCCAAATCTCTCTGAGTAAATTGCGGGGGTGGGGGGGAGGAGGAAATCTGCCTGAGTTTTTTAAGAATCTTTATTTTTCTATATTTTAAGAAGTTGACACAGAAGAGAAATGTGTCACATCAGGCTTCCCTTGATGTAGAAAACTTCTCAGACACATTTTGACATACATTGAAGAAAGGGAAAGAGGATCCTTTGGGAAACCTAAACATTTCCAAATAAAACTAGGTTGCACATTATTTCACCTCTATTGCAGAGGTGGTATTCAGCAGGTTCTGACCAGTTCTGGAGAACCGGTAGCGGAAATTTTGAATAGTTTGGAGAACCAGTAAATACCACTTCTGACTGGCCCCACCCCCATCTATTCTATGCCTCCTGAGTCCCAGCTGAAACTGAGTCCCAGTTTCCAGGGAGGAAATGAAGATTTTATAGTATCCTTCCTCTGGAGTGAGGTGGAAATGGAGATTTTACAATATCCTTTCCCTGCCATGCCCACCAAGCCACACCCACAGAACTGGTAGTAAAAAGTTTTGAATCCCACCACTGCTTTATTGCCATGATTTTACCCCACACAAATTACACTTTTAAATTCTTTTATTCCTGTATTTAAAGGGTTATATTGGCTACAGGCTTTTGGTTTGCATGAATAAGGGTAAATGGCTTTTTTCCCACTGAACTGGTAATTAAGTGTTAGGTATATGACTCCCCCCCACTCTCTTAAAAGGTATTTATGTGAGCCACAAAAAGATAGCTTGGTTTTTTGTTTTTGTTTTTTTTGCTAAGTGCTATCTGTTTCTACATAACTGAATATACATAGAAGTTCTATTAAAAATGTTTTAAAGCTTCTCTAATGGCATCTACTTAGAGTTACCTGGAATTTTCTAAAGAGAGAGAGAGAGAGAGAGAGAGAGAGAGAGAGAGAGAGAGAGAGAGAGAGAGAGAGAGAGAGAGAGAGAGAGAGAGAGAGAGAGAGAGAGGGAGAGAAATGAAAACTATGCCATGAAATACAGTTGCATTTCAAACATTTTGCCTGTAACTTAATATAATTTTTGGCCTGGAAAACATTTCTGTTAAGAATCCTTCACACCAATATTTTTAAAACTCTGAGCAAAGTCCATGCCAAGCAGGGGTTCCAATATCAGAAAATACATAAAACCTCTCTTTCCTCTAAGGAAAGAAGCAACCTAGAACAAAGAATAAATTTTCTAACATTGAGAACAATTAACCAGTGGAATGGCTTGCCTTACAGGTTGTAGGTGCTCCATCACTGGAGGCTTTTAAGAAGATACTGGGCAGCCATTTGTCTGAAATGGTATAAGGACCGTGATGGTGAACCTGTGGCACATGTGCCACAGGTGGCACATGGAGCCATATCAGTGGGCACATGAGCTCAGCTCATGGCACACATGCGCGCACTGGCCAGCTGATTCTTGGGCCTTCTGGGCCCACCGGGAGTTGGGAAACAGGCTGTTTCCAGCCTCCGGAGGGCCTTCAGGGGGTGAGGAAGGCCATTTTCACCCTCCCCAGGCCCCTAGAAAGGCTCTGGAGCCTAGGGAGGGTAAAAAACGGGACTACCGGGCCCACTGTGCCATCGCGTGGCAAAAGTGGGGGACCGTGGGGGGGTTGCACATGCATGCACAGGGGGGGGCGTAGACTTATGGGTGTGGGCACACGCCTGCAACCCACCCACCCCCCGGCGCTTCCCCTGCTTTTGGCATGCGATGGAATAAAGGTTAGCCATCACTGATATAGGGTCTCCTGCTTGAGCAGGGGGTTGGACTAGAAGACCTCCAATGCCCCTTCCAACTCTATTATTCTGTTATATGTGTAGCTCAGAGCTAAATGATGGAGTTCTTGCTACTGTCTGAGTTTGGTTGATAACATCCTCAGTGCGAGTGATTGTATTGTTTTTGGCTTCATTGTTTTAACGCCGGGCAATCAATCAAGCATAAAACAGTACCCCAATCAAGAAACTATCAAGGACAAAACTACATCTCTATCAAAATGGGCAGGACAAACTACTGTATATAAATAGGGAAGCAATCTCACACTCACACACATTGATGATGATGTTATCTAATGAAACATCTCGAGCAAACAACCAAGCTCAGACAGCACCAAGGACTCCACAGGCAGGGGTTTATTGCATCTGCAGTGGACTGTAGCTAGCATACAGACATCATATATATTCTGTAGGAATCATACAGATAATGCAACTGCTCTAATTCATAGGAGGATGAAGAGAGGGAACAAGAAATAAGAAGAAAGTGACACTTATTTATTTATTTATTTATTTATTTATTTATTTATTTATTTATTTATTTATTTGTTCAACTTGTATGCCGCCTTTCTCCAAAGACTCAAAGCGGCTTACAATGCATTTAAAAACCATATAAAAAAACATTAAAAGTTAAACCATTAAAAACAATTAAAACCCATTCACACCATTAATGGCCAGATCTCGCCAAATCGCAACAGTGAGATCAGTGGCCCCAGGCCTGCCGGAAGAGCCAGGTCTTCACCACTTTTCGGAAGGCCAATAGGGTGGGGATGGTCCGGACCTCAGGAGGTAACTGGTTCCAGAGACCTGGGGCAGCCACAGAGAAGGCCCTCCCCCGTGGGCCCGCCAGCTGGCATTGTTTAGCTGACAGAACCCTGAGGAGACCAATTCTGTGGGATCTTACCGGTCGCTGGGAGCTATGCGGTAGAAGGCGGTCTCGAAGATAACCTGGCCCTGAACCATGTAGGGCTTTAAAGGTAATAACCAACACCTTGAATTGTGACTGGAGACCAATAGGGAGCCAGTGCAGCTCGTGGAGAATTGGTGTAATGTGCCTAGGTGCACCCACGACAACTCTTGCGGCTGCAACACTGATTGGGATTTAGGGGAGCTGCATGACAGCTCTTGCCGCTGCAACACTGATTGGGATTTAGCACATCTGAGATGCTGTAAATAATGTATTTATGAGGAATGAATTATGAAAAAAGTTGATTGCCACCATGTGCAGTGCTGCATATGTATCTTAGCCTTGTTTTTGTCATCTTTTAGATGTCCTGATAGAAATGTGTCTGTATTCCACTTCTGAGTTCTGAAAGTCTGATGAATTCTGCAAGTTAACTTATTACTTTTATATTGTTGAGAAATGTATTCTCCCCACAAACTTAGAATGTGTTGTCCATTTTCAGAGGGCTCAGGTTTATGTAACTAAGTGTACAAGTCAAGAAAACTGACTGTCCACTTTGAACCGAACCTGTCAGAAGCCATTTTCTTGTTTCTCAGTTGTTACGCAGTATTGGGGGTGGAGGAGGATAGGCTGGAATGCATTGCCAGACACAACACCGATCTATCTCGTGGGAACCAAGGTCATCTCCACAGGTGTTGGATGGAGAAGGAGGGAATGCCTAAAGCGCCCGCCATTTAACACAATTGGACAATTGGACCAGTGACACTTGGGGAGGGGTTCATTTACTATTTTAATATTATTGAAACCGCTGGGAATATTTAGAATTGGTTTTACACTTGATCGTGCTGATATGATGTACCCAATAAAGAATTTCTTTGAGGAGGATTCTAGTCTCAGAGTTTTGATTTGCTTGTGTTAGTTAGTCGGAGCATTGACACTGACAATTAATAAATTATGTGTCAGTATATAGCTGGCCTGAATTCTAGAAATAAAGTTCCATAATTGTTGTTTCAACCATACGATTCATAATTTCTCATCTTTTTCACCAATTCCCAATATTGGCTACTTGAGCTTAGACTCATTGTATTTTCATAACAATTCTGTGAGATACAAGCCTTGTGGTATTGAAAGCTAATCCATTCATTACAATAGATGCTTTCATGGATTAGACGTATCAAGGGATTTATGAACTTTTTATAGAAGCTTATGGTTTTCAAAGCATTTATGCCATAACAAAATTGTTCATGTAATAATAGTAACAACAGTAACAACTACAGCATGTCATTCCAGTTTTCAAGATATACAGCAATATACAAATGACAATTTAAATGAAAACAATACAAAAAATAAATATTTGCTGGGAGTTTTGTGTGCAGGGATGGGGACTATCACATTTTGACTGCAAAAATCCAGGTGATCACTAGATGGCAGCAAATTTCTGCCTGTCATGTAGTGGTCATCAGAGGTTTGCAGCTCAGTTATGAGAACATCAGAGAAGTGAAACTGAAGCAAATCCTCATCTGTCATCAGATCCTTATTTAAAAATATCACACAACTCTTTCATTCTTTTGTTCCAACAGATAAAGAAAAGCAACTTTTGGAAACTGAGAAAGACTACACTGAGCAGTAACAACAGATCCAAAATTGCCAGCAAAAATCATAGTAGATGAGTTTAAAACTCAGGTTTGCATGATCCTAATCTTATTTTGAAATATTCCATCAGGCTATTTTTCTGAATTTGTAAACAAAGCACAGCGTTTGTTTTTCACACTTCAGAATATTTTCCTAAATGGAGTATGGATAAATTCCAAGAGAAAAATAAGGCAAGATTGTTAAATTTATAACAACTTAAATTCCCTGAATTTATATGAATAATATTTGGTCTGTCAGAAGGGAGAGTCTACTTCTGCAGCACTTACATGGGGACAGTTTTCTAGAAAATGTTTGTATCATGAAGTGTTAACAGTGAGAATGGGCAAATATTTTTCCAACCTATATCTCTTTTATGTGTTGTGAATCCTTCCCTCTTTTATATTGTTGGTGCACTTTTGACCACATTAGAACTATTTTCTCTCCATTATGGAAACAGTGAAATGCTGAAAGGATGCAATAATATTTTTTTTCTCTCTGTATATATAAGGCTATGTCTTTTTACTGTAATGGAATAAAATATACAATTCAAGGAAGCACTCTCCTCAGAAACTGCTGAAACCCAGTCTTTTTTTCACTGAGATCTTCAACATTTGTAATTGTTTCCCAGTTTTGGCATAATGGTAAAGCTTTAGTGTGACACTACAGTTGATATATCCAGTTCAATCCTGTATTACTTGGCGCTCCATCTCTTTAAGGACAGCAGCATTAGTCTTGTGATGGAAACTGAATTAACTCCACAAAGAATAGAATAAAGATTGATGATATTATTATATTGTTAAATGACCTAAGGAGCTTCAGTCACATCACTGTGTAGATGGAAACTGCTTACAAAGGCCTATCTAAGCCACTCTGAAGATTTTTAAGAGAAATATGGAATAAAGTATTTATTTAAAGAAGAAGAAGAGTTGTGCACAAAATACGTAGGTCTTGGACTGAAAAACTAAGATGATTTTTGCAATCATTTAAACTAAGGCAGGGATGGGTCTTTTTTTTTTTTTTTTTTTTTTCCATCGGGGAGCTACAGATAAATTTATTTATTCTAGTATTTTTTTATTCTATCAAGTTTATATGGCCCACCTCACAAGAAAATTACTCTGGTCAGTGTACAGCAAAAAACAATAAACATGTCAAACAGAGTCATACTAAAAACACACAGACATACAACCACACACAAGAGAATTGATCAGCAATGGAGCCACCTGAAGACCTCACTGGTCCCCCTGAGACACCCCCCCCCAAATGTCATGACAAAGCCAGATCTTCAGGAACATCTGGGAAATAAGGAGAGATAGAGCTGACCTCAAGGGGGAAAATGTTCCAAAGGCAGGTACTGTGGCAGAGACGACCCATCCCCTTTGACTTCCCTACTTATAGAAAGTATCCATAGCCTGTGTTGCAATATTTCCAGGATCAGACTCAATAAAGATAATAGAAGTTAAAGCTTTAAATATATTTCTTTTTAATTATGATAGGCATTCTATATTCACTGAATATTCAAGGTAGAAGCGACGAGAATGGTGAGGGTGGCTCCTTATATATACAAGGGGTGGAGCTGGGAATGGGAGTGGTAAGTTATGAATACATTAAAGTCCAAAGAATAAGTTAACCTCTGATGTTCCATATATACATTATTTACACATTGGAGAATAAGGCATTTACATCTGACAAATCCCCCTCTAAATGCCGGTTCGTTACACAACACCAATTACATTCTGATTCAGGACAATATAATACATATAATTTAGAAGTTAAATATTTGTGTTGTTTAGAAGGTAAGGGTTTTGTTAATATGTCAGCTAATTGTTCAGAAGTATCGCAATGTATTGCTTTAATGAATCCGTCTTGAGACAGTTGTCTCACATGCTTAAACTTTATATCAATATGCCTGGACCTTTGTCCAATTGCATCGGATCTGGATATTTCAATGGCCGCTTTATTGTCTTCATGTATAATAAATGGTAAGGTGGGTTTCTTCCAAACATCAGTGATCAGATCATTGAACCATACAAGGTTATTTGCAGCCTTGGACAAACAAACATATTCCGCTTCTGTAGTAGAAGTGGCTACTAGTTCTTGTTTACCAGTATACCAGTAAACTGGACAATCATTCAATAGAAAAACATAACCAGAAGTACTCTTTCTGCATGATGTATCACCAGCCCAATCTGCATCAGCATAACAAGTAATTTTTGGTTCTCTGTCATTATTGGGTTCCAACATTAAACAAAAATCTAATGTACCCTTCAGATATCTTAGAATTCTTTTGACAGCTTCCCAATGATACAAGGTTGGTTTACTAACATATCTTGACAATAGATTGAGAGGTAATGCAATATCTGGCCTAGTCCAATTAGATATATAAAGGAGTGAACCTATAACTGATCTGTAAAATGTGTTGTCTTTAAACTCAGGGGAAGATTCATCAGTGTTTCTAAGGAAATCAGTTTGCATAGGGGTGTCACAGGTTTTAGCATTATTTAAGTTACATTTGTTTAGGAGTTCGATGATTTTATCTTTCTGTGTAAGTTTGAATCCCCTTTTAGTTTTGTTAATTTGCACACCAAGGTATTTATTCACTTTACCCAGAGATTTCAGTGAGAAGTGTTCATTTAACTTATTTACAAAGATTTCCCTGCTCTCTTTATGCTTTCCAATGTATAAAATATCGTCCACGTAAATTAATACAAATTCAATATGATCATTACTCTTTTTTACAAAGAAACAGTTATCAGCAGTGGTGGCGTTGAAATCCATGGTCTTAAGTACTTTTACCAAGCAATCGTACCATCTTTTGCCGGATTGCTTTAATCCGTACAGACTCTTATTTAATAACCAAATTTCGTTCTTATTAGTGTATTGACTGTGTGGTGCTCTTACATATATTTCCTTATCTAATTTTGCATGTAAGTATGCGGTCTGTATGTCATATTGGAATACGTCCAGATTGAGTGCAGATGCTACTACAAGGGCTGTTTTGACACTCTCTGTTCTCACTGTGGGTGAATATGTATCAGTATAGTCTTCTGGATATTTTTGTGCATAGCCTTGTGCAACTAGTCTAGCCTTGTATAAGGTATTGCCTCCTTCTAAGTTCTTAATTTTATAAATCCACCTGGTACCTATAATTGTTTTATCCTTAGGTGCGATCGCTGGTGTGAATACATTTAATCCTTGTAAACTTTCCATCTCTTTTTCCATAGCTAGTTCCCATTTTTCTCTTTCTTCATGTGGAAGTTTCAATACTTCTTCATATGTATTAGGTGTTATTTGTTCTCCATTCATATGCATTATGTAATCTTTGTATTTATTTGGTATTTGGTTTCTATTGTTTCTAATAGTTCTTTCAGGCTTGCTATGGTTATCATGCAAATATCTAGCTTCCTTTTTTGTTAATGTGTCTGTCTTTATTTTATGCTGACTATTAGTCCAAGTTTTGGTTTTGTTCTTACTTTTGTTAATATTTTGATTTTCTGTTGTTCCTTCCTCGCAAGATATCGTATCTTTACATTTATTAGGAAATATTTCATTAAGGTGCAATTTTGACCAATTGGCCTGTTCATGGAACACAGCTGTTCTGGATACTATAAATTTGTTATTACTATCAATAAATCTGTACCCTTTGGTTCCAGTTTCGTATCCCATGAATCTTAATCTCCTGGATACGTTTTCTCCCTTTCTCCTCAATTGTTTAGGTATGTGTACGTCTGCAGTGACTCCAAATATGTGCATGTGTGATAATTTGGGTTTTCTATTGTACATCACCTCATATGGTGTCTTATTCACAATACTGGACCAGGTTCTATTTTGAGTGTAATTCGAATAATGTAATGCCTCTGACCAAAATTGTTTGCCTAAACCAGCATCCTCTAATGTGCACCTAATCATGGTTTGTAGTGTGGAATTTTTCCTCTCTGCAACTCCATTTTGAAATGCAGAAAAAGGATTGGACGTGAAATGTAACATTCCTCTATCCTTTAACCATTGGGAGAATTCTTTAGACATGAACTCACATCCCCTATCTGTCATAATTTGCTTTATTCTGATATTATGTTGTGTTTCTATACGTTTGTAGAATTCCTTAAATTTCTGAAATGTTTCATCCTTGTGCTTTAATGTGTAAACAAAACCATATCGGCTGTAGTCATCCACTATTGTTAGGAAGTAACGTTTTCTATAGGTAATTGAGGGACTTAATGGACCAACTAAGTCCATGTGTACCAAATCAAAAATACTGTTAGTTGATCTGTTAGATTTTTTTGGTCTGGGACTGGTTTTTAGTTTGGTGGACTTACATACTGAGCATTCCAAATAATTTTCACAATTTTTTATTTTGACACCTTCTGCGTGTTCAGTCATTTTTTGTACTACAGGAAAGCTTGCATGTCCTAACTTCCTGTGTAAGATGTGAGCACACTCATCATGAATTGGTTTACCTATTTTTGGTTTCTTTTCTTTGTATGTATTTTTGTGATCATGAGTTATTCTACACTCATCATTGTCACTGTTACTGACATTTTCATCATCTGCTTCAATACAATCTTCCATATTTGAATCAATGTTATGTAAACATCTTTCTATAGTTATCAGATAGGGTAGACCTCCTTTTATCATTACAGTACCTACATTTGTTTTGTTCTTTTCTATAGTTGCTTTCCCCTTTGAGAAAACTATATTGATATCAGATTCTCTGCTTAATTTTATGGCACTTAGTATGTTGTGAGGTATTTCTGGGATTAATAATACCCCCTCTATTTTCCCTAGACCAGGCAAGGTCACATTTCCTTTGCCTAGTACTTGAACCTTTTCTTGATTAGCTACCTTTATCACAAACTTATCTTCTATAAATGAAGATAATATACTTTTGTTGTTGGTGGTGTGATTTGTTGCACCAGAATCAATAAGCCAATTGTTATTCTCATCCTGCTGTGTTCTGGTGCTGTCTTGTTTATTTAGCCCATTCAGTGACCCAGATTTCCTCTCTTTTGAATTTTCTCTACCCCCTCTACCTTCTTTGTAATTTGGTGGACTTCTATATTTGTGTCTATCTGTGGAAGATTGTCTGTAATTATATTTGCTCCTATATTCTGGTCTATGTCTCTCTCTTGAGACTTTGGGGCAGTCTCTTCTACTATGTTCCCTGGATCCACAATTGTAGCATCTAAAGGCCTCATTATGTTTATCTTGAAGGACTACTTTCCTAAAAGGTTTGTGGTCTGTTTGGTTACTGGATCGATTTTTTCTTGAATTGTCTTCTGCTATCAATTTGTTAGATAGACTTTCTATGGATAAATATCCCAAATTAATGGTATCTAAGTGTGACATAAAGCTATCCCACGATGGATCAAGTGAATTGATAATAACACTTTTCATTGTTTGATCTGAAATCACTTCCCCCCTCAATTGTAGCTCAGCTCTTATTTTGTTTAGATTTATCAAATGCTCACTTATAGAAACCCCTGGTTTTACTCTAGAGGAAAAGAAATCCTTAGACATTCTTGTGGTTGTAGCTACGCTATCGCTGTGAAATAGATTAAACATGCATTGAATTATTTCTGATACAGTTAGGTTTGGTTTGATGCTATGATACATTGCAGGAGACACGCTAGATATTATTATGAAAAATGCTCTATGATGTAAACAATCTATTTTTAAAGTCCAAGGTCTTCTTGGAGGGCTAGTTATAAAGAATAGTAAATTTTCTTTCATGAAAATAACCTGAAGCTGTTGGTACCACTCTTGTAAATTAATGCCATCAATTCTAAGTTTTGGGAAGTCACTGGGTAAGTTACCTACATTATTCTGTCCATTACTTACAACCTGGGGCAGTCCGTGATCTCTCAAGTGCAGGAAATTACAGAACGGCATTGGGATGCTTGCAATGAGTCTGCGCGGTTCTCTGGCCAGTTCAAGTCCTTCTGGGTCGTCTACGTAGTTTCGCACATGCGCGTTGCTCATTTCTTCTTTGGTGGCGTCGTGGAAGGTTCTCTCCCTTTCAGCTCTCTCGATCCGCTCCTCCTCAGATGAGTCGGTCTCTGGCTCGGTTTTTGGGGTTCTGGTAGTGGTGACGGTTCTTTTCTTCTTTTTGTGTGCGTTGGTATTCGATTTTGTCTGTGGTGTAGGGCGAAATCGGCATGGCTCTCTGGGCTCGGGCGTCGTCGCTTTCGAAGTCAGGATGGGAGCGTGCAGGTCTTGAGTCGCCGGTTTGATTTCTTGCTTCTTCGTAGATGTCTTGGTAATTTTCAGTCTTGGCCCAAAAGCAGCAAAAAGCGTTTTCATTGCTGATTTTACTTGAGATTTTGTTAAATCGTCTTCACTTTCTGATTTTGGATCATCTGAAGAGTTTGAGACTTCTTTCTCACTTTCTTCGTCTGATAGTGTTTTTCGCGCCAGAAATTTTGAACTGAGCGTTTTGATTGGCTCTGCTTCATTCTCTTTTGAAGTTCGTTGAAACCAAGATGGCTGCCATTCAAAATTTCGCGCGGGATCACATCTTTTCTTTTTAACAACTATTTTCTCAGTAGTCATCTCACTTACGGTTTTTTGATCTTTGGGTTTTTCTTTAATGACGTTTTTCTCTCTCGCTGCTCCGCTGTTCTTCAGCATCTCCTGGAGGTCCGCGATGAGACTTTCATCATTCTTTTGGCTTTTTAGTATCTTTAATATCTCTGACCTGAGTTCGTTATTTTCTATTTCGATTTCTTTCTGGTCATTATTTTCACTCATTAGTTCTTCTTCTTCAGTGGTGTATTCTTCGGATTCTCTCGAAATCGCATTGGTGGATTCGTTGACCATCTCTTGATCAGTTTCTATTTCTTTGCTGTAGGCCCTGGTGTTGGGCCTATCTTTCTTGGACATTTTTAATTACTTATTGAGTCAATTAACCATCCTCTGCTACCAGCTTGTTGCAATATTTCCAGGATCAGACTCAATAAAGATAATAGAAGTTAAAGCTTTAAATATATTTCTTTTTAATTATGATAGGCATTCTATATTCACTGAATATTCAAGGTAGAAGCGACGAGAATGGTGAGGGTGGCTCCTTATATATACAAGGGGTGGAGCTGGGAATGGGAGTGGTAAGTTATGAATACATTAAAGTCCAAAGAATAAGTTAACCTCTGATGTTCCATATATACATTATTTACACATTGGAGAATAAGGCATTTACATCTGACAGCCTGCCCCTTCTGTCAGATCTGATGGGATGAGATTTAATTCAGGAAAGGCAGTCCCTCAAATAACCCAGCCAATTGTAGACATTATTTTGGGCTCGGTGGTCTTTTCTACCTCATTTTTGGAGATGTTAAGCCTTGAGGGAGACCATGTACATATATTTGGGTTTAATTTGTCCATTAAACCCCACCCCTCTGCCCTTCTCATCATGCTCCCTCCCTCCTCATCTTTTCAGCTATGTTGGTTTTTATGTATTGTATCATTAGGTTTTATACAGCCATGGTGGCTCAGTGGCTAAGACGTTGAGCTTGTCGATCGAAAGGTCAGCAGTTCAGCAGTTCAAATCCCTAGTGCTGTGTAATGGGGTGAGCTCTCGTTACTTGTCCCAGCTTCTGCCAACCTAGCAGTTCGAAAGCACATAAAAAATACAAGTAGAAAAATAGGGACCACCTTTCCGTGCGCATTGGCATTTAGTCATGCCGGCCACATGACCACAGAGACGTCTTCGGACAGCGCTAGCTCTTTGGCTTTGAAACAGAGATGAGCACCGCCCCCTAGAGTCAGGAACGACTACCACATATGTGCGAGGGGAACCTTTACCTTTACCTATCTTTTAATATTGTAAGCTGTCCAGAGTTAGGATGTTGTAAGATGGGGGCTAATAAAATTTTACAAATAAATAAACAATGTTAATGGTATAATCCTGATGAGATTTATCCACATGAGATCTTTGTGTTGCCTACAAGCCAAATTTTATCTACCAGTATACTAAGAGAAATGGGTTTCCTGGGTTTGTATACACCCAAACACAAAAATCCCAGGGGGCCAGGAAAAGATATAAAGATATTCATGGCACACCATAAATTTTCTTGGCATTCATTTTGTGCAAATGCTGCAATGGTACCTATTTTATATGTCTGCCCACCTCATAGCAATGATGTGGGCTGCATACAAAGAGTTAAATCAATGTAACCCTTCCTCCTTACAATAAAATTAAACCAACAATCCATATAACAAATGTCTGAGGTTGAAAAGAATCATTCCCTGTTTACAAGGAAATAAAGCAGCAATAAATCCAATCAACCAGCAGAGTTGCTTAACTAGGCAACCCAAATGCACTAGGGACTAGTTGGATCTTCAGTGCTTTGCATAAAAGTTTGCAGGATCAGGACTATTCGGATTTTCAGAGGGGTTCTGCTACAGATACTTTCACAGCATCTGTTCCTTTTGGGTATAACAAAGTTATGTTTGTTTGGTTTTGTGCTCACCCTCTAGGTTCTACAGAAATAATCCCAGAGTTGAGTAAAGGAGGTTACCAGTGCAAGTGAATTGATTCAGTCATAAGGTTGCTGTTATGGGAATAATATGTATCCCCCCAAAAAATAGTTAATTGACTAGCACTGGTACATGGATGACTCATGTGATTAGGATGCTGGGGCTGGTGGATCAGCAGACTTGTGTTTGAGACATGGTTGCTGCCAAAGGACAGGTTGAGTTTCTGTCACACCCTTCAGCTCCTGCCAACCCAGCAGTTTGAAAGCAGGCAACCATGAGTAGATAGATGGATACTACTTGGGTGGGCAATTTAACAGGGACATGAAAGGAGGTCTCAACTGGGCATCCCTGGGCAATGGGGATGGCACCGTTCAATCCTTTCAACCTGGAAGCACTTTGATGTTCCTGACACGAATATAGTAGTAGTATCAGCACTGGTGAAATTGAACCCTCCTGAAACTAAGATTCAAAACTGATTATTTCTGAACTCCCTTTTTACATTTTTCTATCCTGAACAATCTCAGGATAGGTGAAATATTTGTCATGCTAACGTAACTGGGAAATAGCTGGCAAAGTAATTGAACATACATTTTTTAGGTAGGGTATTTAATCACATTCAAAAGCTGCTGTGCCATTTATTTAGAGACTGTGAAAATCATTTTTATCCTGCAAACATTTTATCCATCTGATAGCTTGGAAGAATTGAAGACATTTGTGGAAATACAATTGTTTTTTTAACATTCATTGAAGCACTCCAAACCAAGAATGTTAATCTACTAGAAAAGTGCAATCTGATAAAGGTATCAGTTTCATAATCATTAGTGTTTGTGAAAGAGCACCAAAGAATATTGCTGAAGAGGAATGGAAAACTGAAGGACTAAAAAATATCCAGTTCAGGTGATATGCCCAGGACAAAAGGCAAAAGATATCAGAATAGTCAAGCTTGAGTACATAATACAGAGGCAACATAGTACAGACAATAGTATTAAAACTGAGGATCCCCATATATTCTTCCAATTCAGATTCTGCCTTCAGAATTCAAACAAAATGTGTGTTCTAGTTATAGAACTAGAAGGTTGATATTATGACAAGAAAAAGAAGAAAATTAAAGAAATCTGTGCCTTTTTGTACAAGCCAATTGAGAGGCTGTATTTTATGATCCATCTCCAATACCCTTCCCAACAGATTCAGGCCAAGGGTTTCCAAATTAACTTCATCAACATGAAGGCTGCTCATCCACAGTTCTCTTTAGATTGGTGCTTGCTAATGAAATAATGATGAAGGAAATGCATTATTGCCTTCTGAGGAAGAAATGGCAGACTAAAGATGGCTTCGTTTTCAGCAACAGCCATGGTAGAATGAAAGCCAGCAAGTAGACTAAGTTTTCCTGGTTCTTCTCCACACAAAGAAAAGATTAGAGATTGTCCAAAAGTGCTTCTTACAATTGCTCCAAGATAAGAACTATTCTTCGTTATATCAAATAATTTTTGATATTATATTTGATTATTATATGGTTAATAAAATATTCTTTGTTATGTCAAATATGGTCCCAGAAGTTAATTTTATTAGTATCTGTCTCTATAGATAGACTGGGTTTAAAAGATATAATGGAAGAGGAACCTGTTTAATGGACAAGACTGAAACTGATCTGAAAGTGAATTTAAAAATGATAGGCTACAAGAATGATATGGAAAAAATTTGCTACACTGGACATACAAAAGAAACCAAGTGATATCTTAAACATCATAAACCAAGAGAGTGACCTGCATAATCTTTCTATATTGGATTTACAGTCCAATAAAGTTTGTTAAAGCTTTGAAGAATTTTGTCAGAAGGGCAAAGAAAACATGAAAAGAGTGCTTGTGGGACATTGTTTAAAGGAGCAAGATCAAGATTGTTAAAAGTAAAAGGAAGGGATATAAAATTGATTTGTTTGATCAAGGTTAAAATAGATCTGATATTATCTTTGGTAATGCTTGATGGATTTTTGGGACTGAAATGATGAACGTTTTTAAGAATTTGTTATAGATAAGAGATGGATTATAGGATAAAAGATTATTTATTCATTTATTTATTTTATTTGTAAAATTTATCTTACTTTAAGGTAACTTATTTGTTGTGCTTTAGGAGGTGATTAATTACCAAATTGTTTATATTTGTTGTAATGAAGGGGGGAGTTGCTTCTTTATGTGTTTCTTTTCTTTTTCTTACTTAATATTACTTTCTTACTTAATGTTGGGTTTTTTTTTTTACTTGTAATTTTTTTTACTTGTAATTTTAAATATATTACCATTAAAAAATAAGAAAATGCTACTGTTAGGAGTAGCAGATTGGGGCCTGAGACCATTAGTTTCTGACTTAGTTATTTTCTCAGATTGTACTGACTCTATGAAGCTAATTAAAACTTCTAGCATCATTTCATGCACTGGGGACAAAAGAACATTGACTTTGGTAGTTTGCACTGATGCTCAAATTTGTAAAGGAGCTGTTGACAACAAACAGCTTCATTTCATTTCACATGTTCTGAGAAGTGGCTGCAAAAGCTGCTAAAGAAATGGAAAAAGCCCTTAATTGGAAATGGTGAAGCTTGCTGTGTGCCAAGTAACAATAATGAATAATCCCTTCCCTGAAGGGCTGTAAGAGGAGGGATATAGAGATTCCTATTACTAGATGTCTCTCTTTTTAAGAGGATAATGCATCTAAGTTTCAGTTTGTCTTCACGGGGCAAGTGCAGACCTTGGATCATTCCCTGTTTGGATGACAATGGGAATTATTTGCTTCGAGATCATGCTTCTTTAAAACAAGTTTGAAGAGTAAAAAGAAAATTAATTCACCGGGAATTCCAAACTGATTTTTCACTTTATATATATAGTTTCCAAGTTTTCTTGGAAGGGGAAGAAGAATTGAAGCTGTTGTTGCTCCCTGGATAGCCATTTTGTGAGCAAGGTGAACAGAGCAGATGATAATCTTGTCGTCATTCCCCACCCCATTCCCATAAGGGAGAGCATTTAGGGCATTTGCACTCAAGAACGTTGTAGGATTTTCTGTTTCCAGCCACAAAATCACTAGGCCAGATTTGGATACTATGGATCTTGAGCTGATGGGGGAAGTGGGGCTGTTTGCTTGTCTCCTGTCCCAAAATTCACCCTTCTGTGCTACCCTTTCACTGGCAAGATCATATTTATTTATTTATTTATTTATTAGATTTTTATACCGCCCCCTCTCCCGAAGGACTCAGGGCGGTGAACAGCCAAAGTTAAAAACATACAATATAAACAATTAAAATACGTTTAAAACAGAATTAAATCTAAAATGGCTCCCCAATTTAAAATGCCTTACCCATACCCCTATAAAAAAGACGAATTTAAAATTTAAAAATTTAAAATTTCCACATTTAAAAAGGGGGAAGATTTAGGCCAGGCCAGCTTGATAAAATAGAAAGGTCTTAAGCGCGCGGCGGAAGGTGCGCAGATCCAGGATCCTACGTATCTCCGGGGGGAGCTCGTTCCAAATCGTATAGTATTATTCCACACTGAAGAAGAATACTAAAGCTTGTATCTTCCTCTGCTTCACAAAAATGAAGATATTGTTTATGTCCCTTGGCATTGGAGCTCCTATAAGAATCACTGTTCAGCTGACAGTATAGGTATTGAATTCCACCATATTCTTTTTTTGTATCATGAAATAAGAATGATTCTGGTGCCTAGCTGATAGTTTGCATTCTGCCTCCAAGATCATATGCTATTCTTTATCTATCCAGAGTACTAAACAAGTTCGAACCAAGCTTAACTTCCCAGAACAGTGGTAAATACAAATAGTCCTCGACTTACAATCACGATTAAGCCCCAAATTTCCTTTGCTAAGCAAGACAATCGTTAAGTGACTTTTGAACCATTTTATAACTGCCACAGTTGTTAACTGAATCACTGCAATTAACTTAGTAACCCGGTTGGTAAGTGAATCCGACTTCCCCATTGACTTTGCTTGTCAGAAGGTTGCAAAAGGTGATCACATGACCCCAGGACACTGCAATTGTCATAAATATGAATCAGTTGCCAAGCGTCTGAATTTTGATCACATGACACCTGGGATGCTGCGATGGTCATAAGTGTGAAAAAATGATCATAATTCACTTTTTCAGTGCTGTTGTAACTTCAAACAGTCACTAAATGAATGGTTATAAGTCGAGGACTATCTGTAATTTATGGCACCATAAATGTACCTGAACTCCCAGCATGCCTAAAATTAGCTATGCTTGTAATTGTAGTTCAGCATAAGTGCACAGACCACAGATTGCATATACCAGTTATAAAATCAAACATGCTGAATCCAGATTTAATTCCACTTAGAGCAGGCCTACTAAAGTAATAGAACATATGTTTACCAGAATTCAAATGTTGCTAATTTCTATAGTTTTACAGTACTCTAAGCATGAGTAAGTTTGTATCCAAACCAGAAATTTTGATAATAAAATTCAGTACTTAGTTTAGCATCTTCTTCTAAAAGTGAGATTTAAAGCCATTTAACCTGAGTTCCACCAGTCCAGCCTTTTGAGGCAGGGATCCCTAAACTCTTCAGCTCACCAACCCCTTCCTGAAGTTTTAGATTATTCATTGACGCCCCACCTCCAAACATTTATTATATATTTGATTGCTTGTTGCCACCAGGGCTTAATTTTTACTCTTTTATTTTTTGTAAGTTGCCTAGCGTCACTGAAAGTGAATGGGCATCCATATAAATTCTCTAAATAAATAAATATGAAAATAATTTAATAAACATTATTTTAATTAATAGTACTACAAATAAGACTGGGAC
Organism: Pantherophis guttatus; assembly: GCF_059756535.1. NCBI lineage: Eukaryota > Metazoa > Chordata > Lepidosauria > Squamata > Colubridae > Pantherophis > Pantherophis guttatus. Next base: position 84,423,456 of record NC_142064.1, on the reverse strand, counting down.
CCGGTGGCTCAGTGGCTAAGACCCTGAGCTTGTTGATCAAAAGGTTTGAAGTTCAGCGGTTTGAATCCCTAGTTCCACGTAATGGGGTGAGCTCCCGTTACTTGTCCCAGCTTCTGCCAACCTAGCAGTTCGAAAGCACATAAGAAATGCAAGTAGAAAAATAGGGACCACCTTTCGTGGGAGGGTAAAAGCGTTCAGTTCGCTTTTGGTGTTTAGTCATGCCGGCCATATGACCACGGAGACGTCTTCGGACAGTGCTGGCTCTTTGGCTTTGAAATGGAGATGAGCACCGCCCCCTAGAGTCGGGAATGACTAGCACATATGTGCGAGGGGAACCTTTACCTTTAGCTTTTACTACAAATAATGATAGCAACAACAACTTTTCGATAGTCCATCAACCCTGGGGGTCAGTGTTGAACTCTTTGGATAACCCTGTTTTGGGGAAAGAATTGTCTTAATCCAGATTGCTTCTTTATATCATTCAGCTATTTCTGTTCTGAATGGAACGCCATGCATTCAAGAATTACTACATTTTCAGTTTCAGATTCCAAAATTGGGTTTCCATGTAAATAGTTCTCTTGTTACTGAACTAAAGAAGAGAAAGATTGGATTATCTCCTTTCTTGCTGTTCCTTGAACAACGGATAATAACACGATTACTATTTATCAAAATTCAGCTACATATAATGCACCTTTTGGTTTAAGGCCTCCTGATTACCTTCTATATTCCTAACATTTCTCAAATTTGGTCAGTTTTCTTAAACAATTTAGAAAAAACAAAATGTGCCAAGTGCTACATCTTATTTTTGGTTATCACCTTTAGAGCGCTCCATGGCTTAGGACCTGGTTATTTACGGGACCGCCTGCTACCACCAATAGCCTCCCACCGACCAGTACGCTCCCATAGAGAGGGGCTCCTCCGATGGACAAACAATGTCAACTGGCGGCCTTCTCTGTGGGGGCACCTACTATCTGGAACGAGCTCCCCCCGGAGATACAGAGGATCCCGGATCTGCGCACCTTCTGTCGTGCACTCAAGACGTTCTTATTTCATCAAGCTGGCCTGACCTAAGTTTTTTTTCCCCTTTTTAAATGGAAATTTTAAATTTGGTTTTAAATTATTGGGGTTTTAAAATTCAGCCAAATTATTTAATTTGTTTTATTCTATTTTAAATTTTGTGTTTATATGTTTTATTCTATGGCTGTTCACCGCCCTGAGTCCTTCGGGAGTAGGGCGGTATACAAATTTAATAAAATGAAATGAAAAATGAAAAATGAATTTTTTCCTGAAAAACTTTTCTTTGCTTTTTATGTTTTGCAATGTTTTTAGATCTATAGGAAACTGGACAGCTACTTGTCTGAAATGATATAGGGCCTCTGCTTGAGCAGGGGATTGCACAAGAAGATCTCCAAGGGCCCTTATATACTATTCTATGTTCTATGTTCTAAACCAGGGGTGTCAAACTCAAGGCCTGTGGGTCAAATCCGGCCATGGGGTGTTTAGATCTGACCCACAGGGCCACCCTGGAAACAGCAAAGGACTGGCCTGCAGTGACTCTGCTGGTGAAAACGGAGCTTGGGAGAACCACACGCAGCCCTCCCGAGCTGTTTTCGCTGGCAGAGAGCTTGGGTCACCATAGGCACCCCTAACATGAGTGATGTCAAGCTGGCCATGTCCACCCTGGCCACACACACACACACACACACACACACACACACACACACACACATACACACGAGGTCAGACACAACCCTGATGCAGCCCTCAATGAAAATGAGTTTGACACCCCTGTTCTAAACTGTACAATGGGGTAGAAGGAGGAGAATGTGATCAGCAGGCCACCCTTTTCTATTACCACTGGTTAACATTTTTCACCTGGGCCATATTTACTCTTTGTCTACTTTTCTACTATGATTCTTTGTCTACTATGTTAGCCTTGGCAAAACTCACTCTTTATTTTAAAGAACCCTAAGCACACAAGACTAATTTGATTATGATTACCTCCCTGCAGAACTCTTTCAAGGAAATATCAGCCGCTGGGACTCCAATTTTGAGATTTATTCTATTACATCAGTTTGATATAATTAACCCTCTTTAGGCAGCAATGCAGGCAATGGAAAGAGCAGTGAAACCTCCGTAAAAGGTTTTATTCTGTAAAACCTCATCAAACAAATATTCTAAATCTTTTGTGCGTCTATACAAAACAGGCCTCTGTTATTCCTGGCAGAAGAATAATGACTGTTGGATATTGTTATCATTATAATAAATTACTGTTGTAGGTTAGCATAACGTTTCATTATTTTTAATTTTATGATTTGTATTAAGTTCCCAAAGTATTTCAAATCTGTATATTGGAAGCAAATTCTATGTTTGATTAATATTTTGCCACTTCTTCAAGACCTAAATATCAAATGCATTTGGATTATGAGCCGCCCAGAGTTGTTTACTCAGACGGGCAGTTTCAGAATCAGTTAAATAAGTAAAATAAATATAAACCTTCTTACACCCTAAAATTAAAAATCTAATATAAGTGCCAATTTTGTGCATGATTTCCCCCCACCACCCCACCCTGTATGGAACTCTCCAACAAGAAGGGGCACCATTGGATAAGGTCTCCATGATATTTAGTACATATCCAGGCACCAAGAAAGCTCCCAATTGGAGCATTCTGTAAAAGAGATAAAAAGAAACCACAGTGCCTCATCTTTAATTCTCAAGAGATTCATGGTGGGAAAAATGCTAGTAAAAATGAAGCCCAGCTATTGCTCAGCTCACCCTTTTTTTTTCAGAGAGACAGAAAGATGAAGAGAATTTTCTTCACTCTAAAAATATAAGATAAAGTTAGAAAACTCTGCTTGTTTTTTTTGCCCAGTTAAAAGGACTTATATACTCATACAAGAAGATGAGGATATCCTTAAAAGCTGGGTCGCCTTTAAAGTACTTCTGTGGCTATAACTAATCACGTAACCACCAATATTTTGTATCCAGGTTGTCTCCATCAAGCACTGAGTTTTATGACCAAAGAAAAGTGTCTGCATTGTATGGGAGGGTAGGGCTGTTTGCTTTAATGGAAATAAGAGCCAAGCATATGTGCTACCTTACAAAGCTTCAAAAGGAAGGGATGGTCCTCATTTCCAAATAAACCAGCACATTTACTTAGGATGATTCATTAAAGATCCTGCCATTGGTGTACCAAAGAAGAAAACAAATCTGTTAAATAAAAAATAAGGCCATTTGGATCTAAATAGCAATAGCACTTAGATTTATACTGTCTGTTGCCCCATAGTGCTTTACAGCACTCTCTGGGTGGTTTATAATGTCAGCATATTGCCCACAATAATCTGGATCCTCATTTTATCGCCCTCTGAAGGATGGGAGGCCGAGTCAACTTTGAGCCCGTCAGGATCAAATTCCTGGCTGTGGGCAGTCAGCCTGCAATACTGCATTCTAAGCATTGTGTCACACGTTTTGTCTGTTTGATATTTTCTGTATATAATATTTGGGCTAGAAAAACCCATCATCATTACATGGCAATGAAGACAAAGAAAATAATTCTTAACTCTTTGCTGCCATCAGATGATTGCCCAGACTTTTGCAGCCTAGATTTGATAGCTCTGAATTTGTCTTTCTGTGGGTTAACAATTCCAAAAATGTCTAGATGTTAAGAGAGACTAGGCTATCTTGAGAGAAGGCATTTTGCCTCCAACAATCTAGGTCCTCATTTTACTGACCTCAGAAGGTTGAAAGGCTAAGCCAACCTTGAGCTGGTCAGAATCGAACTCCAGACTGTGGGCAGAGTTTGCCTGCAATTCTGCATTCTAGCCATTGTACCACCAGGGATCATGGAATGACAGAGACAGAAGAAGTGTTTTAAATCATTGAAACCAACCCCCAGCTCAATGCAGGGATAGAGATTTATACATCTACAGTACATTCCCTGCTTGAACACATCCAAGCAGGGGTGAAATGCTACCAGTTCACTCCAGTTCAGGCGAACCGGTAGCGATAAAAATCTACCGGTTCGGGTGAACCATGTCACTGCGTTATTTTATTTACCAGCTGAGCTCATTATTTCTGGACTGTCAGACTCTCCGTAGCTTTGCCAACTTCTTATCAGCAAGCTACGTGTTTCCGTATCCACCCACATTCCTTCACTTGCTCTCACACACACTCTTCCTTTGTTCTTTTTCCAGCAAGGTCCGGCTGAAAGATAGCCGGCCCGAATTACTTTCAAAAATGTAACAATTAACTTTTCTTAGTTAGTGAGGTGTTTTATTTTCTTTATAACAAATAAATGAGTTTTATTAGAAACCTTCTTCGCATTTTCTTTATCAGATTATTGCAACAAGGAATAAGCCTCGATTCATCTACTCTAAACCAGGGTAATTAGTCCCAGAGCCAAACATGGGATTAATAAATGCCCTGACATTCTGGTAGCACGAGGATGGTCTGATTTATGGCTTTTTCCTTGTTTTTGTTACTTCTGATAAGAGCGCATAGGCAATTAGTTTTTAGCTACTGAGGTACGCTAATTATATTGCTGAGATGCCGAAACAGAAGAAAAAAAGGCAAAGTGAAACCAAGACCACTCTTCGTAAATGATTTGATTGATCTTTCCAACGAAGAGGTGGCAGACAGGAGGTTTCCAGATTTCCAGCCCCTTACTACAGCCACACGCCTGGAACGAGAAGAAGCCGTGGGAACAGAAATGGATGGAGATAAGACAGAAGCTGTTTTTGAAGATGATGATTTACGACTGAGGTCAGTAACATTTTCTTCTGATCTTCCAAGCTCTGAAAAAGTCTCCCCAGAACCTTCTGAATTTGTAACGCTCGGTGCAAGCACGGCTGAGCAAAATTACTCCCACGCAGAGAGAGAAACAATTCATTACTCTTCTCAAAGCCCTGAGCTCACCCAGCGTGAGATAGCTATGAAAGCCTATCGTGACCGTATAAAACTCTATGAACAGCAGCTATCCCAGGCAAAAATGGCTATATCTATGCTTGAGCAAGATATGGGAGATAACTTAAATTTTTCAAAAAGCGCCATATTGTCTTCTTGCTCAGAGCCAAAGACACTCCCCCTGGTGGATTCTGTGTCAGGCCAATTAAGGCAAAGAGCACTGCATACGTCACATGAAAGTCTCCCTGATCAAGTTACACATGTCTTAAATAACCACTCCTACTCTAAAGCATACAATGCCCCGTATGCAAAGCTGCCCGAAGCTAAAGGTGCAGCACCATCTGCTGGCAAAAGTAATTTACTACAGGAAGCTGAAATGCCACAAGTGTTTCCACAGGCCCAAACTCAAACACCCCCTGGCGGTGTTGGTGTCCTTTTAGATGGAACACAGCAAAGGCAAATGGCTGCATCTCCAGCAGGTCATGCCAATATTGCAGCTCAAGCACAAATGGCAACTGGAACACAGCAGATTCCAGTGCATCAGCCACAGCAGCTACAAATGCCTGCATATGTGCCCCAGCCACAAGTGCAAATAGGGCCACCTCCTGGCCCACCTCCAATGGCACAACCAAGACCATTTTTAGGTCCACAACAGGCACAGCAAATACCTCTGCCAGCACAGCCAGCATACCAAGTGCAGGCTCCTCACCAGGCATTTTCTGTCTCTCCACTAACTGGTGAGTCAAAACTAAAAATGTCAGGACACAATTACAAAGCCTGGGTCAGTGAGATTACACTATTGCTTCTTAGAGAAGGCAGTCACTGTATGGTATTTAACCCACTTGCTCAACCATGGGACTTTGCAATAAGAGATTTAGAGATAAGGGCTCGCACAACATTATTGATGTCCATGGATACTGAACTGCAGGTCACTTTTCCACCAAACACAACAGCCCGACAAATTTGGGCTGAATTGGAAAATTGCTACAGGCCTATCTCAATTGAATCTTCATGTTTACTCATGTCTGAACTCCACGGTTCGAGATTGAAACCTGGTGAACAAATTGGAGGACATTTGACCAAACTGAAAGGTCTGAGAACAGAATTGAGAGAAAGAGGCCATAACATTGAAGACATTCAAATGATCAGCATCATTATTAACTCTTTGAATTATGAATGGAAAGATGCTGTTACAAAAATTAACCAAGTCCCAATTGCTCAACGCACAGTGGACAATGTCTGTAGATTTTTAATTGAAGAAGAGGCATTCATGTTGGCCACGCCACACTTGAGAGGACCACCCGCATCAAAAGCTCCAGCTAGGCGCCCCTTCCGAGGAAGGACCTACGCTCCAAGGATGCCAAGATGCTACACCTGTAATCGTGTGGGACATGCCACCCGGGATTGTCCCCAACGAGTTCCAGCTCCCGTCACATACCAGCCCAGAGGAACAGATTCCAGAGGCAGAGGCAGAGGCGGAAGACAAGGTCGTCGTGGTCCCCGGCGTGATCCACAAACTCCACTCGCCACATTGGCTTTAACCAATGATCCACAACTTCAGCCAGAGTACGACAGACGACTCCTGTGGACTTTGGACAGTGGTGCAGCATTGCATGTTACCTACAGAAAGGAACTTTTCACAGAAATGCACGAGCCTGAACCAGAGCTACGTGAACTTTACTCTTTTTCAAATCATCCTTGTCAGGTCAAAGGAAAAGGAACTGTTTATGTTGAAGAGCTCGATGCATTCATTCCTGATGTTTATTACATACCAACAGCAACCAGTAATTTGCTTAGTCAGTGTCACTTGTCTAGAATGTTAAAGTTCCAAGTTCACCACCTTGAAAAAGCAAGTTACATAGTTAAAGATGGAGATATTGTTGCTGAAACCATATTAATTGGTGGTGTTTATTACTTAAAGCCAAAGCCTAAACCACAAACACAGGCAAGTATGCAAACTCCAAAAAGGCAGAGCACAGGCCCAGAGAGAGATGCTCCAGTGAGAGATCCTGTTGCTACCCCTAAGGCTCCTAAAGCCAACAAAAATAGAATTGGTAAACAGGTTGCTCAGAACAAGCCTGAGGTTCCGCATAAAAATGTTAATGTTGAGAATTCACTAACAGGTAAACCTTTGCATTCCAGGTGTATCCACAAATGGCATAGAAGATTGGGGCATGCCAGTTTCCGTGTTCTTAGGAAGATGCCGGAGTTCGCAAAAGGTTTGGATCTAAAGGGGTGTAAGGTGTTTTTGGATTGTGCTGTATGCAAGAAGGCCAAATCCAAAGCAGCAGCCATTCCCAAACGCGCTACACGCCTGTCAACACGCATTTTTGATTTGGTTCACATTGACATAGTTGGTCCATTCCCGCCATCATTTGGTGGTAGAAAATATTTTCTAACAATTGTTGATAATTATTCTAGATATAGATATGTATATCCTATGAAAGAAAAATCAGAGACCTTTCAGATCTTTAAAGACTTTGCAACCCTTGTTTCTACCCAACACCAAGTTCGCATCGCCAGAATCCAGAGTGATCGTGGTGCCGAGTTCATGTCTCAGCGTTTCCAGGACTGGATGCGTAAGAATAGAATTATTCATCAGACTTCACCCCCTGACATACCGGCTCACAACGGAGAGGTACTGCAAACCATGATGCGTTGTCTCCTAGAAGACGCCAACCTTGATATGATATACTGGGGTGAAGCTATCAAGTATGCAAATTACATTGTCAACCGTACTTGGAGCAGTGTAACAAATCAGACTCCTTTCTTCATGTTGTATGGCTACAAGCCTGATCTTAAAAACATCCATATTTTTGGTTCATATGCTATGGTGAACATTCCCTTAGCTCAAAGAAGAAAAGGAGGTCCAGCAGCAAAGAGACTGAGATTTATGGGTATTGATGATAACTCAAAATGGAGCAAATTTATTGACTCTAAACATGTAATTGTGATTTCCCAATCTGCTAATTTTGAAGAAGATATTGACTGGTCCAGGATTCATTCCAATGATCCTGGAGTTTATTTTCCCAGAGATGATACTGCTGATGCTACGCAGATTGATGATCAAAATTCCACTGATTCTTCTCAACCCGATGTTCCATCTTCGCAAGCCGCGGATGCTGACGCTAGCGACGAAAGTGAGGACGAGGACGAAGCAGAAGAAGATTGGACAGTTGTCCCGAGACGTTCCAAGAGGGCCACAAAAGGGATCCCTCCACAACGATATTCTTGGCAACTGACAAAAGCACCCTTGCCTTTGATTTGCAATGTTACACTTCCACCTGATAATTTCACACAAATCAAGCAGCTCCCTGATTCAGAGCAAGACAAATGGTATGAAGCAATGCAGGTTGAAATGGACAGTCTAAAGAAACTTAAAGTATTTACACCTGCAAAACCTCCAGCAAACAAAAAGATCATTGGCACTCGATGGGTCTATAGAATCAAAAAGAAACCAAATGGTGAGTCACTGTACAAGGCCAGACTTGTAGCTCAGGGTTTCGCTCAACGTTATCCTGAGGACTACACAAATACTTACTCACCGACAGTCAGAACTGAGAGTGTAAAAATTGTTTTAGCAACTGCAACTATCCTTGGTTTAGAAGTTTTCCAGTTTGATGTTGACACGGCTTATCTACATGCAGACCTAGACGAAGAGATCTATGTGAAAAGTCCTCCAGGATTCCGACAGCAAGAAGGGGATAGCTGGTTCCTAAACAAAAGTCTTTATGGTCTGAAACAATCTGGTTTAATGTGGTATTTATGTCTTACTGACAAACTAAATTCAATGGGCTTTATTAAGTCTGAAATTGATGAGTGCGTGTTCACAAAAAGATCTAACAATGCATATGAGATAGTTCTTGTTTATGTTGATGATATTGTTTATATTGGTCCAAATAAGCAAATGAGTGAAATTTTTGCCAAAGCTTTGCAGAGATACTTCACATTGAAATCATTGGGTCATATTAGCACTTATTTAGGTGTTCAGATTGAAAAAACACAGAAGGGGTTTAGTCTTTCACAAGAAGATAAAATTGAACAAGTTTTGCATCATTGCAACATGAAGGATGCTAACACAACAAAGACACCCATGCAAACAGATTTTCACAACTTGACACAAGAAGAAAGTCCTGAGTTCGAGGATCAAACACTTTATCGTTCAGTCATAGGGTCACTATTGTACATTAGTAGTTGGACCAGACCTGACATTGCACTTAGTGTTAATCTCTTATCACGACACGTAGGTAAGGCAAAACAGTTTCATTGGACATGTATTAAGAAATTATTGAGATACCTAAAATACACTAAACACATGAAGTTATTGTTAAAACCAACACATACTGATTATGCAGAATTATGTTGTTATGCAGATTCTGATTGGGCAAGTGATAAGAAATCACGTAAAAGTACTTCAGGTTATATGATGTTCTTAAATGGATGTCCTGTTTATTGGCAAGTACGTAAACAGAATTTTGTTTCTTGTTCATCTACTGAAGCTGAATATGCTTGTGTTTCAGATGCATGTAATTCCCTAACTTGGTTTGATGCTTTAGTCACAGATATCTGGACACACCCGATCCGACCGATCACCGTGATGGAAGACAATGAATCGGTGGTTTATATTTCTGAATCTCATTTCACAGGTTCTAGGTCCAGACACATTGACATCCGTTATCAAAACATAAAACATTTAGTGAAAAAAGGTTTTGTCAAAATGCAATATGTATCTACACATGATCAAATTGCTGATATGCTCAACAAACCACTTCCAGCAGCTCAACACGAGTATCTGCGTGAGAAGATGTGCCTTATTTGATGATGAACTGATATTCGCTCAACTGGCAAAAGAAGGGGAATGTCACTGCGTTATTTTATTTACCAGCTGAGCTCATTATTTCTGGACTGTCAGACTCTCCGTAGCTTTGCCAACTTCTTATCAGCAAGCTACGTGTTTCCGTATCCACCCACATTCCTTCACTTGCTCTCACATACACTCTTCCTTTGTTCTTTTTCCAGCAAGGTCCGGCTGAAAGATAGCCGGCCCGAATTACTTTCAAAAATGTAACAATTAACTTTTCTTAATTAGTGAGGTGTTTTATTTTCTTTATAACAAATAAATGAGTTTTATTAGAAACCTTCTTCGCGTTTTCTTTTTCAGATTATTGCAACAAGGAATAAGCCTCGATTCATCTACTCTAAACCAGGGTAATTAGTCCCAGAGCCAAACATGGGATTAATAAATGCCCTGACAAACCAGTAGTAAAAAAAAGCTACAATCTGATGATCATCTGTGTTGTGCAGTTTAGCTTTGCTAGAAATCAGGGTTTCCTGCTTTCTAGTGAAGCTAAACCGCGCAGCATAGCTGATCCCCCCTCGCTGTTCTACTTACCTTCCCAAGCCTCCTTTTTGGACGTACTGCGCAATAGAACAGCGAGGGGGGGGAATCAGCTGTGGCGCACAGTTTAGCTTCACTAGAAAGCAGGAAATCCTGCTTTCTAGCAAAGCTAAACTGTGTGGCATAGATGATCGTCGGATTGTTGGCTTGTTGGATTGTAGCCTCTTTTTACTACTGGTTCGGGTGAGCGCTTTTTAAATGCTCAGTGTGCATTTGGTGCACACTGCGCATGCACATGCAGCACACGTTTGGTATACACTGTGGATGCACATGCAGTGTACATTTGGTGCGCATGCATGCACAGCACACTCTCGGCAGCCAGCGAACTGGTAGCAAATCAGTTCAGATTCCACCCTTGCATCCAAGGAATGTACGATCTAGCTGTAGAATATGGTCCATCTTTTAACTGGTTTTATTGCTAGGAAGTTTTTTTCTAACTTTCATTCAAATCCTGGATACTTGTAAATTAAATTATTCCCTATCCTGTATTCTAAAATAAATCATCCTGATATTTTTCATGACATCCTTTATGGTGTTTGAGGAATCTATCATACCTCCTTCAGGCATCTTTTCTCAAGGCTAAAGCAGCTTGTTGAGTTTTTCTCCCTGTATCTCTTGAGTGTCCTCATTCCTTTCCTCTGCCCAGAATCGGATAAAATATTTGACATAAGAGGAACAAAGTAGAATTATGATTCAGGAACGATAGTCCTATTGATGAAGCTTAAAACTGCATTTTTTTGCAACCACTTCTGCTTACTGAGCCTTATTTAATTCCAGTCAAGTACAATGACAATATGCAGATCTAGATATTCCTCTTCTGTAATGAGGAAAGGCTGGTTATGGATTAGCTTTATATAAACGTGTCAATTTCTCCAGATGGCAACAATCCACGTTGCTCGTTAAATGGTCTTGACTTGGAATAGTTAACTTGCTCTCGTCGCTCTCCATGCTTACAACAAAAATGACATCTGGTCTGTTTACACACACACACACACACACACACACACACACACACACACAAACAAACAAACAAATAGAGAGAGAATCTTGCCAATTTTAAATTTTAACTATTGGTTGACACGAGCCCAAAAATAAAGAGGTATAGTCAGTTCCTTTCTTTCCACACCTTCACTCAGAAATTCTGTTTCACTATGAAAGATTCACTTTTATCATATCATATTAAATTAATAATATATAGACTCTATTGTTTAAAGATATTTCTTCCCTTCCAAAATGTTTGCTTTTCATTTATCTCTCTTAATATTACAGTATGCTTTCAAGTTGGAATTTCCTTTTTTGTAATATGTTGCTTTTGGTAAACAATATCAATAATTCAATATATATATATATATATATATATATATATATATATATATATATATATATATATCTCAGATGTACACCATGTATTAGAAGCATTAACATTCCTGGGAGCAGAACTCATTATTAAAAAAAGATGAGACAAGGCTGAAGAAAAAACTCTATACATCAAGCGTCCCAGAAAGGCAGCCTTTGAAATGGGATTGTTTTGTACGAGATCTTGTTAGGATTGACTTAAGCCCAATTTGATATATTTAGCAGGCTGACAATTCTTTTCTTTTTTTCTTTTTCTTTTTTGGCATGGTGGATATGGATACCATTTTATGGATATGGCAACAGCAAAGAACAGAAAAAGGAACTCTGACCCTATACCCAACTCTTATGATGGAGGAAGGAGGAAGGAAGGAAGGAAACCTTAGTGTGAAATGGTAGAACACTGTAATTTTTTTCATGAAATAACTGAAACAAATGAAAAATCATAGAGTTGTTTTGCCATCTTTTTTAAAAAATCTACACAATACAAATTGTAGACTACTGCCTCCATGAGGCGAAGCCCATCATTGAATGCTGTGATTGAAATGTCAGGGATTACAACTACTGTTTTGCGGTAAAGCTGTTAAAATGGTGGCAGCTTTCCAGAGCTAGACTGACTGTCTATCCATGTCAGCAATTAGAAGAACTACAACTTTCTTGAAGCAGCTGAGCATGACACAAATACGTATGTACTGTATTTTTAAAATTGTTCTTCCTTGCTTCTTCTTCTTTCTTTTTTTTTAAATTTGATTTATATGCCACCCTTCTCCGGAGACTCAGGGCGGCTTACAATGCGTTAAGCAATAGCCTTCATACTTTTGTATATTTATACAAAGTCAGTTTATTGCCCCCACAACTGGGTCCTCAATTTACCTACCTTAGAAAGGATGGAAGGCTGAGTCAACCTTGAGCCTGGTGAGATTCGAACCTACAGTAATTGCAGAAAGCTGGTGTTAATCACAATGCTTTTAGTCTGCTGAGCCACCAGGCTCTTTGCTACTCCTGACTTGCTGTCAGACCCAGATTGCCCCTTAGTCTGACCCATAGCATCTTCTGCAATTCTGCTGTTAGGTTTGTTCTGATCCCAACATTTAAAAAATATGAGTTTATTTTAACAAAGTGTGTGTAGGTGGAATTGTAGGCTGAGTGCATAGAGGTACCTAATGGGGCAAATGATAAATGTTGTGCAACAACAGCATCACACAAGTGCCACGATTAATGTATTTGGATCAAGTGTCAAGCATTTGTATGATGATGTGTATTGTCATTTTGGCATCTTTTCTATTTGCTGTAGGCACCGTTGCTGCGGTGGAAGGATAATTCAGCGCATATAACAAACAAAAGCAAATCTCAAAGCAAGGACTTTACACATAACAGGTTCCTGTTTTCTTATTCATTGTTATGCATTGCTTTTGCTCTGAAGAATACTGTGTTAGACTGTTAGGATCATGACTTTTCCTTAGGCTTTGGAAGTCATTTTACCAATAAAAAGGGACAGTCATAATTAACTTAAAATCCTTATGGCAACAAATTAGTTTGAAGTGGATAACAGCGTGCATATGCTACCCAAGCTTGCCACTCTTGCTCATCACAATAGAAGCATTATTGTCCAATTATTCTAATAATTAAATTCCTGGAAACATAAAGCCGTAAGGTTATTCAATTTGGCTAGGATTGGGCTGTAATTATATTTTTTTGTTTGCTTGGGTGACTGACAAACTCAAATATTTCTTGATTCCTTTGGACATGTTTTTCTCACGTTATTTGGTGGATGAACCACACCAATGAAGATGCTTATCAGGGTGTTTCATTTGAGAGTATGCAGGCACTTGTCTCTTTCATCTCTGGATCAAGTGGTGTTTTATGAAGCTGCCCTGCACATGGGTCCAATGTTATTTGTATCAGAGTTAGGAGACATATAGGGTTACTCTTGGCAGTGGATGGAACTAGGACAAGGATGTTGGCAACCGAGAACAAAATGGACATTTGATTTTGTTAAGGATATTGTTGTTGTGTTACCAACCAGCAGAGCATAGAGCACAGAGAAATATTGCTGAGAGCAATGAAGAAGAGATGTGCAAACTGGTTTATTAAAAGTTTACTTTATAGTGAAAAAACAATCTCATAGTCTTTAAATAAATCCAAATCTTTGCCAGTTAAATCAGTCCAGTGATACAAAAATCTTCTTACCACACAAACAGTAGTTGGTTAGAATAACAAACTCACTCTGGTTCACAAACCACGATGGTAGCAGATCCATCCAACCGATGATAGCACAATGATAGCAACTCCTCACACTATGGTAGCTTATCATCAACTGAATACTTTACAGTACCTTTCTTAAATACGTTTACACAACCAGTGATTATCTAATTACAGCATGACTCAGCATTACAATGAATCATCAGTAAAACCTTAAAGTCACACAATACATATTCATATTAAAGTTACAGAACACATATATTGCCTGGACAACTTGTTAGGCTCAAACCATATCCTAACAGATTTAACTAAAAAATGTTGGCCAACTTTTACTGAACCCAAAATAAAAGAATACAAATATTTGGGGTTTTTTTTGCTCTTTGCAAAATTACTTTGTTCACAATGATTTAATCTCTTCCTGCCATGCCCCATTACAAATTATGATTTGGAGGAAGTCTGAGAACACAGCCTTGTTATCAGAAGACTGCAGACCTGGTCAACATAAATTTTAATCAAATACCCAAGAGAATTTCCATCTTTATGTGGAATTTCCATTTTTATGTGAAGAGATTAAATTTGGGATTATTTACATGTATGAAGGGGTGGGCTTCAAAAATTTTAGCAAGGGGTTCTCTGCCCGGTTGCTGGGTGGGTGAGGCCATGATGGGCAGGGCCTAGTCAGCCTCCTGCACCACAAATGGCCTCCCCAGGCTCTGGAGGCACTCCGGAGGCCAGAAATGGCCTGTTTTTCACCCTCCCCAAGCTTCCATGCATGCCCTGCAGTTACCTGCATGCAAAACGAGCCACGTGTGGACTCCTGGGAGGGGCAGGGTGCGCGGGGCTAGCCAGGAGTGGGATTTGGGGGTTCTCTGAACTGCACAAAATCTTAGCTAAAGGTTCTCCTGAACCCCTGTGAACCCCCAGCAGCCCAGCCCTGCATGTATGATCCACTACTGATATGATCTAAAATTGATGTAGCTTTCTTATAGACAAATGCAGATATGGCAGTTTCAAATTTGCAATTTTAACAGATAGGAAATTCATAACAATTGTCAAAGTTAAGGTAAGTGAAAGTATCTTGTTCAATGTTGATTGAAAAATGCTCTCGTTCAGCATTGCTATTGATTAAGGTAAATGCTGACAGTGGCAAGAATCAATCTGGCACATCGTCGGAAAAGAGAAATCTTGCCAACAATACAAAATTGTAAGTCATTGTAGTCATTAAATGAGACACCCATGTAACTGTCTTGCTCAAATACCACAGTCCCACATCTCCGCATTGCAATTGTTTGGCAATGGTGCAGGCCATTAAGTGGTCTCAAGGGGATGGGGGAGGCCCAGGGAAAGCTGGTACAGGCCCTGGCTTCCTGGACCGCACTCTATTTTAGGCCTTTTGCAACAATTGCAGTTTTGAAAATTGTGCCCTTCTGAGATAGCACATGAATGACACCCACTTCCAGAATGCCCCACATACACTTCTAGGATAGTGTGGGATGGTTCTGTAGAAATTTCCCCTGTGTGGTATTGGCTGGGAGCTCTTTTAGAGCAGTGATCTCTGGAAAAAGACATGATGAGGCAGGGAGGAGGCCTAAGGCCTCTGGGACCCAGTGGGGCAAGCAGTGGGAAGATAGACAGATGGGGCAGAATCCCTACAGTCAGTTGTAAGGTTGGGTGGATGGATTGTCAAGTGCCTGAATTTTCATCCTGTGATCAGAGGGGTGTTGCGATGGCCATAACGTCAAGTAAAGGGGTGTCCATTCAGCACTGTCATATAATTTGAGCAGTCTCTGAATGAATGGTTGCCAGTCAAGGACTTCCTTTAAAATAAAAGGATACATGGCAAGGAGAAATAGCAGAAGTCTGACTATATTTAAGCTAGAGTGGTTCAACATATTACACAACAAGGCAAAGTAAGCTACTTAAAATGTGGTTTTTTTGAAGAAAACAAAAACTATTGTAAAATAATTAAAGCAATCCAAGTAGAAATAAGCAATAACTACAATGTTCAAAGGTTAGTATAAAAATATTTAAGTAACAATTGGCAGCTGGGAAGAAGAAAAGAAAGGGGAGGAAGCTACTAGAATGCATTCTCCTTTGTTTTTCCTGTTTTCTTTTCTTATTTGTTTTGCCTTCTTAAATAATTATTGTATTTTCACTTCAACCTTCACTCTAGGGTAGTTTCCTCTGTGTGTGTGTGTGTGTGTGTGTGTGTGTGTGTGTGTGTGTTCCTTTCCTCTTTCATTGTTTTGTTTTTGTTTTTGTTGTTCTTTGTTTTACCTAATGAACAAAACAGAAAAAAATGTTCCCACTTCAGAATGATCTCCAGCAGATATTCGTTTGCATAAATAACTTAAATAAACTACTATTGACTGAGGAGGTGCAAACCACTAAATCATAAATGTGAATTCGTATAAACCTTCAAAACCATATTACATTTTACTACAATATATGAACAAACCAATGGATCTCTTTAATATAAACAAGATTCTCTGGTAATATATCCTCTGAGAATGATTGAAGAGCTTGCCAGCCTTATCAACTTAAATATAAACATCATCATCCTAATCAGAATCAGAAGACATCCCTTATGCTTTGCAACATGTCTATCACCCAGAAACTTTCTTAGCCATATATTCCCCCAAATGTTTTATACAATAGGCAGACTCCATATCTCAGAAAGGACATGGTGGCTTAGTGGGTAGGATGCTGAGCTTGTTGATCAAAAGGTCGGCAGTTCAGCGGTTCGAATCCCAAATGCCACATAATGGGGTGAGCTCCTGTTACTTGTCCCAGCTTCTGCCAACTAGCAGTTCGAAAGCACGTAAAAAATACAAGTAGAAAAATAGGGACCACCTTTGGTGGGGACGTAACAGCGTTCCATGTGCCTTTGGTGTTTAGTCATGCCGGCCACATGACCATGGAGACATCTTCGGACAGTGCTGGCTCTTCAGCTTTGAAACAGAGATGAGCACCGCCCCCTAGAGTCTGGAACGACTAGCACATATGTGCGAGGGGAACCTTTACCTTTACCTTACCATATCTCATTCAATAGCGGAAGACTCTATAGTTGATTTTAAATGGATACACAGTAAAATGAATAGCACTTCTGAGAGACTTACCACATACACACAAGCATTGCAGTACAACATTGTATAATACTAGACAATCTGTGTCCTGAAATATATCCTTACATAAAGAGATACATCCTTACGTGCTGAGAGAAACAGAATAATCATGGGTAGGCAAAAAAGCAGGTGGAACAAGTGACTTCCAACTTCCTGCCAGCTTCCCCCAATGAGTTTCCTGAGAAAGCATCAGAAACCAACCAACCTTCCTTCCTTCCTTCCCTCCCTCAAATTCTTGCTGGTTTCCCTATTTACTTTGCTTGTTGGAAGCTTGCAGGGAGAAAGTTAGTGGGGAAGCCAGTAGGAAGTTGCAAGTCCAAGGTCAGCAGGCAGGTAGATCACTGTTGCTGGGTGAGGAGGGAACAGGGTTGCAAATCAAGAATGGTATGTGGGTATATATGAGAGGTACCATGCGGGGCTGGAAATGTATGTAGATGTGTGGCAGAGATGTAGCTTACTGAAATGTAGTGTGATGCTGTGTGGATTAGGAAGGGCATGCAGGTGTACAAGATGTATTGCAAGGGTCAGCTAGGGCACATGGGGAAGTGATGGTCAAGAAGGGTGTGTAGAGTAGGTAATGGTCAAGAAGCATGCATGGGGGTTGCAAGGATATGTGAGAAGAACTGTATCCCCCAGGTTGGAGATGGCCTATGGTAGTGCAGTGTGAATAAAGGTAAAGGTAAAGGTTCCCCCACACATGCATGCTAGCCATTCCCGACTCTAGAGAGTGGTACTCGTCTCCATTTCAAAGCTGAAGAGCCAACGCTGTCCGAAGATATCTCCATGGTCAGGGGTGGGTTCTACTTACCTTTACTACTGGTTCACAACGGGATCGCTCGCGATACACAGATCGCTGATGATGACATCCGGGGCAGTGGGCAGGGCCTCCCGCTGTTTTTACTACCGGTTCTTGCGAACCAGTCCAAACCGCAGGCAACCCACCACTGTCTGTTCTCATGTGGCCAGCATGACTCAACGCCGAAGGCACCTTCCCTCCAAAGATGGTCTCTATTTTTCTACTTGCATTTTTTAATGTGCTTTCAAACTGCTGGGTTTGCAGAAACTGGTAATGGGAGTAACGGGAGCTCACTCCATTATGCAGCACTAGGGATTTGAACCATGAACTGCCGACCTTCTGATCGACAAGCTCAGTGTCTTAGCTACTGAGCCACCATGTCCCTTACAGTTTGAATAGAATAGGCCAAATTCCCAGGAGAAAAGGGTGCATTCCAGAGAAGCAAGAGGCAACTCATTTCAGATAGTTTGTATGAAAGAAACAGAGTGAAAACACTTTTCCTCATAGTTCCCAGACTATATGATTGATGTAGATAAGATTTTATGTATGGTTATGGAACAATAAAGAAACATGGTTGGAAGATTCACTGTGTGTCTTTTTTGAGGCTAACAGATAGCATGGATTGGGAAGAATGCCTGGGGATGCTTGGGAGTGCATATTAGGGACGGCATTTTGGAGAGTTGCGATAAGGAGGGAAGGGTGTAGGGTGGATGCCCAAGAGATGCCACCTGGGTTTAGGAAGGCATACGGGAGGGACATGGATTGGGAAGGGTGCCTGGGGGTGCTTGCAAGTGTGTAAGATGTGCCATGCAGCTTGCAACAGAGGCAGCCCAGTTCAGGGAGTGTGTGTGTGTGGTTCCCCCTGAGGTGTTGCATGGGTTAGGGAAGGAGTGTGGGAAAGGTCCAAGTTGGGGATGGTGTCGAAATGACTTTGGCCAAAGCCATGTTTACTTTTGCTTCATTTCTTAGTTGCTACTCATTGGGGGGGGGAGATTTTGGATGGACTGGAATGTGGTGCTCTAATCTGCTAGACAAAACATCGACCAGAAGCAGTGTGAGAACCAAGGTCATGGCAACGAACATCTGCCGAGACTGAGGGGGAAGCTACTACCGGATTGATTGGTTAACGTGACCCAGGAAACCTGAGGAGGGTGGGAAGTTTCTATTCTTTTTATTACTCTGAAGCATGGGAAATACTCAGAGCTAGTTTCACCTTTCTAAATACCGATACAATGTACTCAATAAAAGGTCTTTCAAGCCTGAATGGAGCTTCCAAGTCCTGATTCAAATGGGTTCATTGCTCAGAACTGGTGCATAGGGTGCACAAGAGGGCTCTGGGAAAACATGCAGGGGTGGCACAAGTTGGAAGTCATGGGGACTGGCAGAGAATGGGGAGTGCATCAGGGGTGGCAATCACTTACCTTTGCTACTGGTTCGCAAATGTGAGCATGTGCGTATGCACAGAGCAAAAACAGGACATGACTATGTCTGGGCGGGTGGGCGGAGCCTCCTGCAGATGCCGCTACCAGTTCACCCAATCCAGATAGAACCGGCTGAATACAACCACTGGAGTGCATGGGGGCCAGCATGGCCTGGGAAAGATGCGCTAGGGTTCCTTCTTCCCTCCCTCCATCTATCCCTCTTCCCTTCTTCCCCTTTTTTTCTCTTCTCTTTCTAACACGCACTTAGGTGGATGCATTGTGTGTGTGGGAGAGGGATGGATTTTAAAACTGACTGGGAAACTGTCTCATAATATTGAAAATGAAGGTCACGTTACCAGCAGCCATATTTTCCCCAAATTTCATTCCCTCCAAGGTGAATTTGGGTCCTGGATTTCGGGTACATTCTGTACAATAACCCATTTGGTTAAAAAAAAAAAAGTTCCCCTATGATGCACCACTTCACCCAGTTAAAGATCACGACAGTGAGAGTTTTATTAGCATATATATGATCAATAACAGTTGATTAAAAACAAAATCCTCATATCCTCCGGCATTTATGTAGAAGTGATATAACAAAAATTCTATAAGATTGGAAACTGATATATCTTGAACCTGAATTGCTTTTCAGTAAAGCAATTTCAAAAATGTGCCATTTGCTAATTTGGAATTTTCCATTATTAATTATTCCAAGCATCAGGAGGGAGATATAAATTCTTCCTCTGGGAGGAAATCCAATTGGGGAGAGGGAGTGGATGCTCACATCTGATTGGAGATGTGTCCTACGCATCACCACAAGTTGTATTCCATGTCAAGGATTCCCAAGAGTGCTAGCAAGAATATTTATTTAAAAGGAAATGCCATCTTCTTCTTTAGTTACCCTTAAAGTGGATAATGTTAATACAAATTAATACAAGTTTTCCAGCCTTCCAATTTTTTACGAGTTCCAACTCCTTTTCATGACTCTTTTACCAATAGAATTATGTAAAGTTCCCTAATGTTACTTTTTCCCAGAAGTGTTATTTTAACTTACCAGTTTAACCTAATCTTTTCTATATCCAGTCTCCTCCACCCGAGTACCACCATATCCAACCTTTCTTAATTTTTTTTTTTAGATTATCCAAGGTGATTTGCCACTAAGGGAGGAATAAAGATAACATTTCCCAAAAAAGTATGAGAAACAATTAAAGATGGCTAGATACTATTAGCTTCCTGGGTACCTGGATGAAGCTGTCTATCTGGATCTGCTCCAGTCCAGCTTCAGGCCTGGGCACAGCACGGAAACGGCATTGGTCACGTTGGTGGATGATCTCTAGAGGGCTCGGGATAGGGGTTGTTCCTCTGTCCTGGTCCTGTTAGATCTCTCAGCTGCTTTTGATACCATTGACCATGGTATCCTGCTGCGCCGGTTGGAGGGGTTGGGAGTGGGGGGCACCGTTCTGCGGTGGTTCTCCTCCTATCTCTCTGACCGGTCGCAGTCGGTATTGGCAGGGGGGCAGAGATCGACCCCGAGGCGTCTTGTTTGTGGGGTGCCTCAGGGGTCGGTCCTCTCGCCCCTTCTGTTCAACATTTATGTGAAGCCACTGGGTGAGATCATCCGTGGCTTTGGGTGGAGTTCCATCAGTTCGCTGATGATACGCAGCTGTACATCTCCACCCCAGGCCATCCCAACGATGCCCTTGAAGTGATGTCCCAGTGCCTGGAGGCCATGTGGATCTGGATGGGGAGTAACAGGCTTCGACTCAACCCTTCCAAGACCGAGTGGCTGTCCCGATATAGCCAGCTGGTGCCATCGCTGGCTATTGGGGGTGAGTTATTGGCTCGCAACTTGGGCATCCTCCTGGATGCACGGCTGTCTTTAGAAGTGCATATGATGGCCATGGCCAGGGGGGCTTTTTATCAGGTCCGCCTGATTCGCCAGTTGTGTCCCTTTCTGGATCGGGATTCCTTACGCACAGTCACTCAGGCGCTCGTCACTTCCCGCCTGGACTATTGCAATGCTCTCTACATGGGGCTCCCCTTGAGGAGTACCCGGAGGCTCCAACTGGTGCAGAATGCGGCTGCATGGGGGATTATGGGAGCGAGGGGTCGCTCCCATGTGACACCTCTCCTGCGTGAGCTGCATTGGCTTCCAGTGGTCTTCCGGGTGCGCTTCAAGGTGTTGGTTACCACCTTTAAAGCGCTCCATGGCATAGGAACTGGGTATTTGCGGGACCACCTTCTGCCACCAATAGCCTCCCCCCGATCAGTATGCTCCCACAGAGAGGGACTCCTCAGGGTGCCGTCAGCCAGGCAATGTCGGCTGGCGATCCCCAGGGGGAGGGCCTTCTCTGTGGCAGCTCCCGCCCTCTGGAACGATTTGCCCCCGGAGATAAGAAGGATATCGGATCTCCGGGTCTTTCGCCGTGCCCTGAAAACTTTTCTTTTCCATCAAGCAGGGCTGGCGTGAACCCCCCCCCCCGCTTTTTAGTTGTTTAGCTTTTAATCTGTCAATGGGTTTTAATTCGAATTGTTTTTATAATTGGGCCAAAGTATATAATTCTTTTAATAATTTTAAATTTTTTATTGTTATGTGTTTTAGTTTTGGCTGTGCACTGCCCTGAGTCCACTAGGAGAAGGGCGGTATACAAATTGAATAAAATAATAAAATAAAATAAAATAAAATAAAATAAAATAAAATAAAATAAAATAAAATAAAATAAAATAAAATAAAATAAAATAAAATAAAATAAAATAAAATAAAATAAAATAAAATAAAATAAAATAAAATAAAATAAAATAAAATAAAATAAATAAATAAATATATATATATTACTAAACACGAACTTACAAAAATTCAAAAAAGCAGTTGGAAAATCTAGCAAAATGATGTGCCCACTGGGTCACAACAGCTGTTAAAACTACATTTTCTACATATATCTTTGCAAACAGATTTAAGTTATGTTTAGTTCAATGGGTTTTTTCCCTTGCAAATGAGAATAGAATTGCAGAGAGAGGAGATTTATTGTAATAGGAAGCAGTAAATAATATTTTTAAATTGTAAAATTAATTAAGTCAACAACCGGCCAGAATGATATTGTAGTAAAAATTGAGTCTAGTTTACAAAACTGCTAGATGTTATTGTTCTATCAACATGGCCAATGTATGCTGCCCAATTATTTTTTTAAAATGAAAAATGTCATAGGCCAATACAAGGAGAATCCTGATAGAAAAACTGCCTGTTCATGAAGTTGTGTTTATATATTTAACTAAGCAACTGGCAATCCTTTCTTGAGGGTCACTATTTTTTGAAACACACTAAGGTAGTTAGCATCATCCTAATGAGAAAGTTAGGGTAGTGGTTGGGACATCAGGCTAGAATCTGGAAGACCCAGTTGAAGTTCCACCTTTAGTTATCAAGCCAACCATGGTCAGCCACTCTCTCAACCCTAGGAAGAAGGCAGTGGTAAACCATTTCTCCCCCAAAAATTGTGAAGAAAACTTGTCCAGGAAGTTGCCAGGGGTCCAAAAACTTATTAAAAGGAGAGTGAATGAGTGAGTGAGTGAGTGAGTTAGAGAAAGAGAAGATAGGTAGATAAACAATGATAGATTAGATCAGGGCTGTCAAACTTGTGCCCATGAGCCGGATGTGTCATGCGCTGGCCACGCCCATACCCGGTTTAGCGAAGGGGGAAAAAGTCACGATACATCACATGACACCATCATGAAGATGCAAGTTTGACACCCCTGGATTAGATAAATGATAGATATAGATAAATAATAGATATTGATAGATGATAGATAGATAGATAGATGATAGATAGATAGATAGATAGATAGATAGATAGATAGATGAGAGGGGGGAAGGGAGATGATAGACAAACAGATGATAGAATTGCAGTTCACTGTGAATAGTTTATTTCCAGATCCAATCCTTGACCTTTTCAAAGGAAGATTTGGAAATATTGCTATCTTTAAGTCCTAGAGAACTGTTATGAGTCAGTATGTCAAAACTCTGACATAGTTTTGAGCTGTAGATTTGGGTTGCCAGAAAATTCTTCTTCTTCTTTTTATAGATTTGTAGGCAGTTGCACTATTTCATACATTAGATCTTCTTATCATAATTATTTTCAAAACTATAGTATCTATTTCTTGATGATCCTCATTTATATAGTGATAATATAATAATTTCATATCACTTCTGTTTGCCTCATTAGTTATGTCTGCTTATCACAGTATGGTAGAAATTGTATTTGACATCCATCTATATGTGACAAACAATCAGTGCTAAATCATTATAATGAATTAGCATTTTATTTAATTTTAAAAAGTATCATTTTGCAAGCAAGCTTCAAAACATTGCTATTTGAAAAAACACAGTGTAAAACTATTTAGGAGAGGATTTTTTGAAATGAAAAAAAAATTAAGCAAATCCTTTGTCATAGGGAAGAGCTTATATGGAAGAGAAGTCCATGTTCTATGAATAAATTGAAGGGAGAACCTCTTTATTAGAAGCAGAAAACTCAGAGCAATGATTCATGCAGAGAAGCAAATCACATTTTTTTTTCCTGAGGGTGATTTTTCTCTTTCATGTAATGGACAGAAAGGATAACCTTGAGGAACAGAAGGAAAAGCCGTAACCAAGACAACAGTCAGATAAAAGAAATCCAAGTCCTGGCTAGAATTGTAACCCAAGTAAGAGCCTCAGACCAACTCCTCCTTTATGAAAATAAAGAGAAGGAGGGAAGAAGCACATTCAGACTTACAGGATTCTGTTACTATAGCCTTATAATAAAAGTAGTTGTAGGAGATATCCTGACAGTAGTATTAGCATACACAACTTTGGTTTCCTAATCTGGTCTACCTACAAATGTTTTCATTTTTGTATATGTTGCACTTGTAAGAATGAACTTTAACAAATATTTGCCTCCAAGTCAAAGTTAAAATTGCAAAACCTATTGGAATTATTACTATTTAAAAAATGCTTATGGTAAATAGCAATCACATCAAAGAAAGGAATGGTGTCCAACCGTAGCTTAATTGTTTGCATATTCTGTGATAAGCGGTCACACACAAAACCTGAAACATCTATTATTACCCCACTCTTAACAGCGTAGACAGGGCTCATTAATCAGCCTTATATCCCCAAAGTCTTCTTTAATTTCTTTTAGTCTTTAAAAAAAAAAATCCCAATATTTCTCTCACTATCCAACTGGATATTTTTTTAAAGAAAGCTAATCATGCAGTTATGTTCTGTGTGACATGGATGCGTTGAAGAATTCAATCATGCCAGTTACAGCCATAGCAGAATTCTTCTTACCGAACAAAAGCTAATTGGAAAGAGACAAGGGAAGAACAATAGATCATACGGAAACACAGGTAATAACCTCAAGTGTGGATGGAATTTGTAGAGGCATAGTTGCTTTCCCTAATGTGCGGCATAAAATACTGCAGCAAAACACTTATGATTTATTGAAGTATCCCAGAACGGAGCATGTAAAAGCATTCTCTGTCTTTTTGTTACACAGAACAACACTGGGTCAAAATCAGTAAGAGTAAGTCTTCAAGTTGCAACTCGAAGTAAAACTTCAGGAAATACTGTCCTTGTTAAAAAAGGTTGGCATTGTCTACCTTCTTTGCTTTTCTTCTAACCTGTCCCTCTATATACTTCTCCATTATCAATCCAGCCGTCTCCACACTATCCAAATCACCGGGGGGTGGGGGGGGGAGTCTTTGTCACAGCAGGGATTTGGGCTTTATCAAAATGTTTAGCATTGTGTGGGTTTGGTAAGGATCTAGGAGCAACAAAGCTCCCTTCTGGGTAAGGAAAGTTAGCAGGAGCTATTTATTCACCATCGCATGGAGGTCCATAAAATGACATGTCTTTAAATTCTCAGAAACCTCTGCTCAGCCTTACATTTTCTATTTGCTATTTTACTTCCATCCCCCCAACCATTCCTATTTCTCTGCAAATACCTAGAATGTACCGAAGACACATGCTGATGCTCATCCCACTCAATGGACAATTTGTCAGGGATTACAGCAGCTGTAATATAAATCATCTGGCTATCCCAATTGCTGATCCCTAAGCTAGAACATGTCATTCAAGAAGATATCAATGTTTCTAACCCTTTCTGAAAGAAAGCATTTGAGAAAATACATACAGTGCCATTCAAGCCTGTTCTTCCCCATAAAGTGCTGGAGAAATCTTACAAGCAATTTTGTTTTCAGTGCTAGATGAGGACAATTTAAGAAATAAAGTGCAGGGGATTTTTTTTTTTTTTAAATCAGTTCTGTTGTGGGGAAGCTTACTAAGCCTTTTTCAAACTTCCTTTGGTGTTTTGCTTAATTGGGATTCAAAAGTAAGAATTCAGAATTTCAAAAGGATTATCAGGATTGGACAATCTATAAGCACCCTCCCTGATAGAAATCAGCAAGAATATGAACATCTGGCACTACAATATATGTCTTTTTTTTAAGTCTTTTTTTTAAAAAAAAATCAGATAAACAGTTACATTCAGCACCTCACTACAGTTTGGTGTGACAAACTCCTTGTATATTTGACAACCCTAGGAAGAAAAAAAAATAGATTTGAAAAATGAATCACATGGTCTGGACTCGTCTGGACTATTGTAATGCTCTCTACATGGGGCTCCCCTTGAGGTGCACTAGGAGGCTCCAACTGGCGCAGAGTGCGGCCGCGCGGGTAGTTATGGGAGCAACGTGGAGCTCCCTTGTAACACCTCTCCTGCGCGAGCTGGACTGGCTCCCGGTGGTCTTCCGAGTGTGCTTCAAGGTTCTGGTTACCACCTTTAAAGCACTCCATGGCTTAGGACCTGGTTATCTACGGGACCGCCTGCTACCACCAATAGCCTCCCACCGGCCAGTATGCTCTCATAGAGAGGGGCTTCTCCGGGTGCTGTTGGCCAAACAATGTCGACTGGTGGCCCCTAGGGGGAAAGCCTTCTCTGTGGGGGCCCCTAGATCTGGAATGAGCTCCCCCCGGAGATACAGAGGATCCTAGATCTTCGCACCTTCCGTCGCGCGCTTAAGACTTTTTTATTTCATCAAGCCGGCCTGGCCTAAATCTTCTCCTTTTTTAAATTTAAATTTTAAATACAAATTTTAATCTGTTTAATTATGGGGTATTTTAAAATTCAGCCAAATTATTTAATCCATTTTAATCTATTTTAAATTTTGTATCTCTGTTTTATCTTCTGGCTGTTCACCGCCCTGAGTCCTTCGGGAGAAGGGCGGTATAGAAATTTAATAAAATAAATAAATAAATAAATGGTCAGATTCATCCATTCCAAACTCTGGTTTAACTCTTTATAAATCTGTCACTTCCTAATTATATTAGGGCAGCAACCTTTACAATTCCTTGGGTGAGTAACAAGTCAAGTTGGTAGTCTAGAAGGAAGGGAAACTATTGGAACAATCCTCCACACCCTGTGTCAAATTCCACAATCCATGAACAAGTCTATTACACAATCAGTCACCTGGCTGCACCAAGATTTAGGAAAAGTCCCCTGCGTAAAATTTCAATCAAAAAAGGATCAGTTCAGAACAAACTTTGTATCCCCTATCCAGAAATACTACTGCAGAATCTCAAGAGGGCTTTAATTTATGTACCATATAACCAACTTGGATCAGCAGCTGAGCAAGGTACTTTTTCATATCTTTCCTATGATTCATTCATTCCTGGGGCTACCCAGTGATGAATGGTATCACAGTACTTATGAAGTACATTATGAGGCTTGTTCAAATTTTATTTTCTCATATAGAATGCTATATGGGTAAATGGCTATTCCTCTCTTTCTCTCTGACAATAATTAAGGTCTAGCTATTCTGATTCATTATTAACATATGCCAGTTGGAGTCTTTAACTGTATTGTTATATTCCTACATCTGCATTTCACTTATTATAAACAGGCCATCAGTCTCACATAGGAAGAGTTTTACAAACAACCAACATTTCAACAAAACATCACCATGGTGGAAGCTAAACCAGTTTTGGAGTCATGATCAAAACACCTTGATTTCTACTTTCTACAGCCAACTTGTTTCTAAGGAGATCACATTTGAGGTTTTTTTAAAGGCCTTTATAATATTAAGAAAGAAAAGAATTTCAAGTTCAACTGTTCTTATACTTTTCTAGCCCCCATCTCTTTTCATATGGCAGCTCATTCATCATCTCCCTTTGGTCAAAGATATATTTTGCAGTTCTTAAACCACCCTAGCAACACTAGGTTCACAAGGAAAAAGGGGACATTATAAACATTGACTTGAAGGCCATTTCCCACCTTCAGTCATTGACTGCCAAGGTTGTGGCTCAGTTCCTGTGTGTTTTATGTTTTCCAACAAAGTAGACAAAAATTGTGTAAAACATTCCAAGGCTGCAACCAACTTTATATACTAACACACACGTTATTTTCCTGAGTTGATAAGACAGAAATTTGGGGAAGGATGGTTAAGTCATTTCTCAGTTCTTTATTCAGTTTAAATGTGGCAGTAAGAAAATTATATTTGTTGATTCTATCGAGAAAGGGACTTAGAATGAGATGATCTGTGGCCAACCAAATCTAAAAATCTTACTTGTTACTTTTTCATGTAAAACAGCGTTAGAAATGGGGGGGGGATCCAGGTGGTATGTATATTATTTCCTTTCCAACAAAATATAATAGATGATAGCTAGATAATTTTATGTGTGTATATAAATATATATTATATAAGTATATATTATATTATATTATATTATATACAGAGAGAGAGAGACAGACAGACAGAGACAGAAAGACAGACAGAGAGACATACAGAGAGAGAGGGAGAGATGATAGCTGGAAATCATTGATAAAGACCTGCTTAATATAGGTATATAGAAGCAGAGAAGACATGCAAACTTGATAAAGGATGTCTCCTTTCTTAAAGGAATTTAAGAGTGTTGATTACCTACAGCTCTTATCTCTGAAAGTTGATTAGGAATAAAGTTGGATGAAAGTTGCCTGTATTTAGGCATCCAATCAAGTCATGAATAAATCTAAGCAGGATAGTCACACATTGGGACTGACCTGCTCAGATTAATAATCTCATGTCATTCCAGATATGTAGTAAAACAGTTTCAACTGATGGAAAGGAATGTCTAGAACAATGATGGCTAACTTTTTTGCCGTCGCATGCCAAAAGCGGGGGGAGCATCGGGAGGTCGCCTACGTGTGTGCCCACACCCATAAGTCAATGCTCCCCACCCCTGCGCATGCACGTCCCCCTGCTTTTGGCACGTGATGGCACGGTGGGCCTCGTGGGCCCGTTTTTTCACCCTCTCCAGGCTCCAGAGTCTTTCTAGGAGCCTGTGGAGGGTGAAAACGGCTTTCCCCACCGCCCCCAGAGGCCCTCCGGAGGCCGGAAACAGCCCATTTCCCAACTTCTGGTGGGTCTGAAAGGCCCAAAAATCAGCTGGCTGGCACACACATGTGCGCTAGAGCTGAGCTATGGCAATCTCGCGTGCCCACTGATACGACTCCATGTGCCATCTGTGGCACCCATGCCATAGGTTCGCCATCACAGATATAGACTGTTGCTTCCTTTACTAAGTTTTAGGATGAATTGTCATGCTATGACATGTCATGCTATGACAAGAATATGTCATCCTTGAAAAGGCCAGGAAAAAGAAACTCAGTACGAACTTAGAGAATGAAGTTGGTCAGAACCTATCCTTCCATCTCCCACCATCCAATCACAACTCATGAAGTTTCTTGCGTGAGAAGTGAACATCTTGTTTTTCACGGAAAAACAATCTAATTTTGAAAAAGCATCTTTGAGACAACTATGACCTGGATGTCTGAGAATCACCATAGATATGAAGTTAGAGCATTGGTGAAATTCAATTTTTTTTTACTACCGGCTCTGTGGGCATGGCTTGTGGGCATGGCAGGGGAAGGATACTGCAAAATCCCCATTCCCTCCCCACTCCTGGGGGAAGGATATTGCAAAATCTCCATTCCCACCCCACTCTGGGGCCAGCCAGAGGTGGTATTTGCCGGTTCTCTGAATTACTCAAAATTTCTGCTACCAGTTCTCCAGAACCTGCTGAATTTCACCTCTGAGTTAGAGAGCTTACTATTTTTAATCTTGGTGCAAATTTAATTCAGAAACAATCTGTCAAATAGATCAAGCAATCATTGCTGGAAGTATTGATTCTCATAAATAAAAACAGCTAAATTTATTTATTTACTCATTTATTTAATTTCAGCTTTCAAATTATGACCCCTATTCATAATGAAAATAATTTAAAAAATACTTAGCTTATGTTCCTTTGGCAGTATTATTCTATTAGCTGAGTTAAATACACACCTGAGTCGGGAGCAATGCTTTGCAATCATCTGTGTAATATATTAAGCACTTTTTTTTAATTGCTGCTTCCTTAAAAGAAAAAAAGAAAAAGAAAAAAATAGAGAAAAGAAACATATTCAATATGTTTTGGCAGCTGTCAAAACTAAATGTCAAAATATCAGCCGTAAATAGGTTGGAAAATAATTCAGTCTCCATTAGAGTAAACCTAGACTCGAGATTCAAATATTTTATTTTCTCAAGATGTTTTGTACAGCGTAGGAAGTTTTGATTATATGAATATCCAGCGAGCAAATAAAAGATGCCATACAGACTTGAGAAAAATATCAAGATTCTTAAATTAGATTTGCCCACCAGTGCAGAAAGCTCTCTTGGTGTGCTGTTGATACAAGGCAAATATAATATCTATCTATCTATCTATCTATCTATCTATCTATCTATCTATCTATAATCCTGGAAGTGAATCATGAACCACATTTTAAAAAATGAAAAGGGGCATGTGGAAATTGGGATCGTAGAAACACCCAGGAGCATAGAAGAGTCCAAAGGCAGATGCATGAATAAATGTGATAAATGTATTTATTCATATAACAAAACATATTAACTATATACAAAGGCTGTCTTAATATCCATTAGGATAGGGGGCACACAGCGTGTGTGACCACCCCATCAAAGATCATGTCTCATGGAGAACAAACGTAAAAGAGAGCATGGTGGAAAGGTTAGAGGGGGTTTTATACTCAGTGTAAGCCCCTCCTCTCCACATAGGGGTGGGGGCACTTTCTGCCGCCACAAGTGTCTGTATGATATATGTGCCAATGGCTTGCAAATACTTGACAGGGCATGACTGGAATAAATACTAAAATGAGTTTCCTTTAAAGGTAAATGTGATATTTTGAAATATAGTTAGTATGGGTATTCCCCATATCTTTGATATTTTCCCCCCCTTTCTGGCTCATTCAAAAAAAAATGGCTTTAGTTTCAGGCATTTTTTTTTCTTAATCCTACATGAAGACTATTGTGTAGTGGGCTTTGGTAGGCAAGAACCAGACAAGCTACAGCAGTATTTATTGACTCAAAAAGGGAACTGAGGAACTGCAGGCAAATGCCTGTTATTTATACTCTAGGCCCGTGATGGCGAACCTATAGCACATGTGCCATAGGTGGCACGTGGAGCCATATCAGTGGGCATGCAAGCGTTGCCCTAGCTCAGCTCCAGCACACATGCATGCACCAGCCAGCTAATTTTTGGGCCTTCCGGGCCCACCGGAAGTCGGGAAATGGACTGTTTCCAGCATCCAGAGAGCCTCTGGGAATGTGGAGAAGGCCATTTTCACCCTCCCCAGGCTCCAAGAAAGCCTCTGGAGCCTGGGGAGGGCAAAAAACGGGCCTACCGGGCCCACTGTGCCATAACATGTCAAAAACAGGGGAAGCACGGGGGGGTCACACGCGCATGCGTGGGGGGGCGGGGCGCATTGAATTATGGGTGTGGGCACATGCACACATGACTCCCCCATGCTTCCCACACTTTTGGCACGCGACAGCAAAAAGGTTAGCCATCACTGGTCTATATTGTAGGAAAAAATACATTTAAAAAGAATTTGGCAAATATTAGAATAATGAAATAATTTGTAGAACAAAAGACATGACCCAACACTGAATCATGTGATAATGAGATGGGCAGTGTGTAAATTTAATAAATGAATGATATAGGAAACTCTCTTGTATAGCAAGTAAGCCAAAGAAGAAAGGTCTGTTTACTAGGGAAAAGAATATGCTCCCAGATAAAATGTCTCTTCTTTCATGTCCTTAAATAGTTCAGGTAGATCTTTAATCATAATGAATTCTAGAAAGCACACAAATCTTACAGAAACAAACACTAACAATGTTCTTGAAACATTCAGATAAGTTGTTCTAGTTGCCTCAAAGGCTTTGTAAAATAGTGGCCATCTTTCATTAAGAGCACTGATGCTGATAGATTTTGATTAATGCTCTTTTTAGTTATCTGCTAGACATAGCTCCTTAAGTGCCACCAGTCTATTCATTCAGTTCTCTGCTACTGTATATTTGCTGTGCAATTCCGGAACGGCTTCCATGCAATATTTAACCCTTCTATTTTATATATTGTCACCACTATGCCATTAAGATGCTACCATGGTCATACAACAAGAAACACTGCAGGACATCTACAGTTTTAATAAAATACAGCTATATTCCAGGAAAGTGAGCTGCCTGGGAGTTGAAAGCAGTAAGTCCTTAAAAAATTAACAGTGAAATAAAAACTTAGTTCTAGTAGCAAAAGTTTTCATGAGAGTCAGTGTGTACTGGTGAAGAAACCAGGAGAACTTGAGTTCTACCTCCGCCTTAGATATGAAAGCCGACTGAGTAATTTGGGGCCAGTCACTCTCTCTCTCAGCCCAGCTAACTCACAAGGTTGTTGTTGTGAAGAAGATAAGAGGAAGAATGGGTTTTAAGTATATTCATTGCATTGAGTTACTTACAAAGTAATAAAGGAAGGATAAAAAAAATCTAATAAATAAGACAGACATGTTCTTGGGGAAAATAAAGCTAGAAACTGCACATTTGTCACACTTCTTATAATGAAACAAGGGACAGTAATACATACATCGAAGGAACACAATATCAAATAGGGTGAGCAATTACCTGGCATACCTAGAACTCAACTTATAAGAGCAAAAGTGCTGCTAGACTATTTTAAACATGGGACTGAATGAAGGTGTGCAGAGGCACCATTTTGAATGATACTGTGCATCAGGCTTCATACTAGGCTCAGCTGCAAGCTTAGCATTCCACAAAATTTAATTGTTTATTCAGGAATTAGCTTATTTGGCAGAAGGCTTTCAAACCTGACTTGATTTGTCAGGCAAGAATGAAACTATCTACAAAGTGAAGATTTCTCCACTATGAGGTACAGGAATCAAAGCACTTCTATACACCTCTGGTTTATTTATTTAGCATATGGCATAGAGTGGATGGATAACATTAGCAAAAATATGTAAAAATATGTATAAAAATTATGGACATAACACTATGGTACATGTATGGTGGAAATATCTTAGTCAATTTTGTAAGGTATGAGGAATTCAAGAAGTTATATATGTTATAGGTTATATTTTGAAGCACATTGATTGATAAGACTAGAGTAAGTATTCTACTTATTAATATCTAGGCTGTTTATCCAATTAAGCACAGTATTAGTTGAAAATCTGTTTTTTCCATCCTGTAAAAGCTCTCAAATAGCAGCTAGTCACTGTGGTCTCGGATTTATTCTAGACCTTAATGAATCAATGTGTATTTGATCAGATTGTTGGTGGTCTTGCTAAACCCTTGAACTCTATTAATAGAAGGGTTAGACTGTATTTGGGAATTGCTGCTTCCAGTCTCACCAACATCATTCCTTACACAGCATACTATTTTGCTGAGTTGGTGCAGTGGTTAGAGTGCAGTAGTGCAGGCTACTTCAGCTGACTGCTAGCTGCAGTTCAGCAAATCGAATCTCACCGGCTCAAGGTTGACTCAGCCTTCCATCCTTCCGAGGTGGGTAAAATGAGGACCCAGATTGTTGTGGGCAATATGCTAACTCTTAGAGAGGGCTGTGAAACACTATGAAGTGGTATATAAGTCTAAGAGCTATTGCTATTGCTATTGCTATTGCTATTGCTGAGATTCAAGGATTCAGCTGTCTGAATATATTTAATGCAAAAATTAAGTAACACAGCAACCATCATATAGAAATTGTAAGATCTATTTGGAATAGCAGGAAAACTCAATTCTTCTCTCGCTTTCTCCCACCCAAGCCATGCATCATGTATTTGGATCACATCAAGCAGCAGTGGCCACCTGGGCTTTTTTTCTGACATTGTGACATGTCAGAAACGTAACAATTCCTCATACTAATATCTTGCCCAGTGCTGCCTTTGAAGTCTTCCACCATTACTTGTATTGCTGATATATAGAAGCCAGCTGGGAAGTTCTCAAATGGTGATCACATGACCCCAGGATACTGCAGCCATTTTTTTTAAAAATGCCAATTGCCAAGAACCTGAATTTTGATTGGGGAGATGCCACGATGGTTATAAGTATGAGGACCATTCACAAATCACATTTTCAGCATTGTGCTAGCTTTGAACAGTCACTAAAGGAATGGTTGTACAATAAGTCAAGGATTACATGTTTCAAGAAAGTCAAGATGGAGATGACAGCCATGTACCAAAGCAACATCCCTTTTGGAAATGAGTGAAGGTCATATGTATGTATAAAGGAAGATGAGACTGACTGTGTGGTTTTGATTGACATCTTGGCTTTTTGACTCTCCTTACAAATGCTATCGATTACACTGATCACCAAATCCGATACTGCACAATGGCACTGATCTACCCATATTACAGCAAAGCTTAACTAAAAGCTTAACTCAATCTTGTTATAGCAATAGCAATAGCACTTAGACTTATATACTGCTTCATAGTGCTATTACAGCCCTCTCTAAATGGTTTACAGAGTTAGCATATTGTCCCCAACAATCTGGGTCCTCATTTTACCCACCTCGGAAGGATGGAAGGCTGAGTCAACGTTGAGCCTGGTGAGATTCGATCTGCCAAACTGCTGGCAGCCGGTGATCAGCAGAAGTAACCTGCAGTACTGCACTCTAACCACTGCGCCACAGCAGCTCATATCCTTTTGTAAAGCTCTGAAGACATGATTGCTGCTCCAGACCATGGTCTAGGACTCTAGGTAAACATATCATGATGGTGATGCAGCTTTTGTTTTGGGGTTATTGCATCAAATGTTTATATTGTTATGAATTTTTAATCATTGTATGCCACAGAGTCATTTGCTATGAGATGGATGGCTATATCTGTGTATTTCAAATATGTAAAAAATTAAAATAGAATTCTATGTATTTTATTTCAAGTCAGTTCTTCAAAGTATTGGGGTAATATTACTCCAGGTATATATATATATATATATGCATTGAGTTATTTACTACCTAAAACTAAAACTTGGGCATAAGCAGCATGAAATAGAAATGGACAAACCACTGAATAAGCAAAGACATAGTGACGAATGGATAATTTTATTGCTGTTCTGTGTCAGTTTTACATGCATTCAATCATAAATTCATTCTGTCCCATTTCCTGCAATTAAAAGAAAAACATGGAAAATTGCACTTAATTTAAAACATTTCCCTTAAGTACCTGTTTGATATGCATTTCTCCCTTTAAAAAACTCATTCTATATGCATCACCCATAAAATACGCATTTTTGTATTTATTCCCCCCATTACGCTGTAATGCATCAACAGGATAACTGTATTCTGATTCTGGAAATGGAAATGAAATACAAAAACTTGAACAGAAAAAAAATCTCCAGTATTCTTAGTTGTGTATGAACTATTAATGGTAGTAACTTCTATTATTAATAGTAATACAAGTTAGTAACTTCTGAGGTTACAAGAGATGAGTCTTCATTTAAGAGACAATTGCACATGGTGAAATATTTTTAGCAGTATTCACTGTGGAATGCTGTGGAACTCATCTATAAACAAATAACTGAGCACAATTACAGGTGGTTTTTTGTTTTTTAAAAAAAGTGTTCTCCTTTCAACATGCAGACAGAATTTAGGTCAGTTGGCAAACTCATTCAAGATTATTCTCCGAAACAGGTAAGGCTGTTTTACTCAGGTAACAGGAGTGACTGCCAATAAGTATGGATCTATTTATAACATCCATCTTTTTCATCCACATTCTTAGGGGAAATTGGAAGATCCAATTATGAGGCCATCTGGTGTTTTGATTTTTAGTTGTAAATCTACAAGTTTCATTCACAACAGTTGTATGCAGTTGAGAGAACAGATTCTCAGCTTTTTTTCTTCCTCACTGTAACTCACTAAAAACAGCTGTCACTTCCAGCTGCAAAAGAGGCAGCAACTTGACTTGAGGTTGAACATTTTGATAGGTGGCCAGAATCAACTTTTGGCAGAAAAAGATATTGGATAATGTCTGAGTTGCCACCAAACATCAATAGATATTACATCGAAGGTTCTTTTTTTTTCTTTTCTATAAACACTCTGAAAATGTCAGAGGAAGTCAAATATTCCAGGGTGGTAGTGATTTTGACACTGATTGAATTTTTATAAAGTAAAAACAAAATGGAAAACTTATTAGCTCTGCCCAATACTTTATCTTCCGTCACTGTATTACAAACCCCATCACCCCCTACAAGGATCAGTTTGATCTTTTGGTGTTGGTGAATGACTTATGTTAGTGAGCTTCTAAAGACAGCTATGGTTTCCTCTGGGAAAAATCAGAGAATCAAGGACCAGCTTATATAGCAAATGGAGACCAAATGGGGGAGAGCCAAAGGCCAAAGGCCAGAGATGAAACCAAGAGAGACAGAAAGCAAGAGAGTGGTTTAGGGGAAACACCAGCCACATTGGAAGTATATTTTTTGTGTGTGGAGTATATTCAGACTTGGTATCTGATAAGCTTAAGAGTTGTGAAGCGAAAATATGGATAGAGGGATGCATAGATGGATGGATGGATGGAAGAAATTCTCTTAAAGCCTTTAAATTTAAGGCTTTAAGTTAGCTGACTTCCTTAAGGGAAAACTAATCAAAAGAAGGGAAGTTGGGAAATAAAGGAGGACAGTAGCCAGCTGGGAAGCGAAGGACAGTTAGCTACTGTCCTGGGGAAAAGACTGTTTAGATTTTCACAGCTGAGGTTGATACTCCAGATATACTGTCGGGGAGGGGAATCTCAAAGAATATCAACTTCTATAGCTGAAGTAGCTTATCTGTTTACATTTCTTATTCTCAGCAACTTTAAGATAATTTGGACTTCAACTCCCAGAATGCCCCAGCCAGCATGGGAGTCAAAGTGCATACATGTCAAAATTGCTGAGACTGAGAAACATTGCTTTAATTTATTTCCTTATTTATTTAATTATCTAGCACAGCCACTCTCCCCAACAGTATATCTGTTGAAATACAACAAATATTAGTAAAATCATTTACTAATCATAAAAAACTGGGGGGGGGGGGGGGCAGAACAAGCATGATTTAGATTTATTTATATTTCCTATTTCTAAACAGCCCATCTTCCTCAGAGCTAGATGTTATAATTTGATTTAGCAATTTGATAAACTGAAGCTTCAAAAAAGACTGAATTTATCTGTCCCTGAGAGCTTAAAGGGGCAGGGTGAATCTGTCAGTCTTATATACTGTCAGAGAGACTATTCAAGAAAACTGAGATTGACAAAATTGGCTCCAGATCCTTGAATTAGAGATACCCAGCCCGAAAAATCTAAATGCCTGAACCAGGGGCTCTCAAACTGAGGAAAAGGAATTTAAATGACTCAGCATTTCCTTTTTCTTTCTCTATTCGGCTCCACCACAGGAAGGTTTATCAAACTTATAGCCCCTATACAAGGGAAAATATCAAATGTTGAGAATGCATGTAGGATTATGGGGAGCCTTCACAATCATTCCTTCCTTTGACAAGAAATGAAAAAGCATCTAGGAGAGGAGATGAAGCTGGGAAGAAGACTGTAGGATACTTAAGAAGAAACCTCCTGTTGGCTTTTTGGAACTGAGTTCTGTTTAGCTTTATATATCACAAATGTTTATTCCTGCATTTCTTTGCTTGGCCTGAGGGCTGCTTTAAGCCTTTCAGCAGTTCTGTTTGAACTGCACTCTCCAATTTATCAGGTGGGGCCTAGACAAAGCCACACTGGATTTCATTTTGTTCATACTAAAACTGAATTAAAATGAGATGAGTTAACATTTTTTGTTCTCCGGTCATCTAGTTAACTTTTTCTGATGGTGTCACATTTGGAATGGTAACATATCAGTGGTGGGATTCAAAATTTTTTAGTACCGGTTCTGTGGGCGTGGCATGGTGGGCATGGCATGGCTTGATGGGCGTGGCTGGGTTGGTGTAAAATCTCCATTCCCTCCCCACTCCAGAGGAAGGTTACTGCAAAATTCCCATTTCCTCCGGATCAGCTGGGACCCAGGAGGCAGAGAATAGATGGGGGCGGGGCCAGTCAGAGGTGGTATTTACTGGTTCTCCGAACTACTCAAAATTTCCACTACCGGTTTTCCAGAACTGGTCAGAACCTTTGAAACCCACCTCGGTAACATATGTGCTCATTTGTGGCTCATGTCCAGGGCCGGATTTAGATGAAAAGAGGCCCTAGGCTATTCCACTTATGAGGCCCTTTCACCTATAGTAAAAGTGTAATTTTAATTTTGCTAACAATTTGAATGTAGGCCCCTCTTGATCTTGAGGCCCTAGGCTGAAGCCTAGTTAGCCTATAGGAAAATCCGGCCCTGCTCATGTCTAGACATCCTTGGGCCAAAGTGAGTCCTGGGAACATAGCCGGTACAAGGCAGATCCAGTGAGGTAATCTGCCTTTCTCAATATTGTGCAGGTAGAAATATTATTTTTTTATTTTTATTTATTTGTAAATAAATACCTCTCATACATACCCACATACCATTCTTGATCTGCAAGCCTGCAACCCCACCCAGCAACAGTGATCTACCTGCCTGCTGACCTTGGACTTGCAACTTCCTACTGGCTTCCCCACTAACTTTCTCCCTGCAAGCTTCCAACAAGCAAAGTAAATAGGGAAACTAGCAAGAATTTGGGGGAGGGAGGGCAGGGAGAGGGAGGGAAGAAGGAAGGAAGGAAGGAAGGAAGGAAGGAAGGAAGGAAGGAAGGAAGGTTGGTTGGTTGGTTTCTGATGCTCCTTCAGGAAACTCATTGGGGGAAGCTGGCAGGAAGTTGGAAGTCACTTGTTCCATCTGCTTTTTTGCCCACCCATGATTATTCTGTTTCTTTCAGCACATAAGGATACATCTCTGTATGTAAGGATATATCTCAGGACACAAATTGTCTAGTATTATACAATGTTGTACTGCCATGCTTGTGTGTATGTGGTAAGTCTCTCAAAAATCTATTCATTTTACTCTGTATCCATTTAAAATCGACTATAGGTAATACCTGGCAGGTATTACGGAAACCTGGTTGGGCCAAGAGGGGGGGTCCCTCTTGTTGAAATGTGCCCACCAGGTTTCCGTGCATTCCATCAGCTGAGGTTGCAGGGTAGGGGCGGGGGGTAGCGGTTATTATTAACGAAGGTCTGAGACCGAGGGAGGCCACTGTTCCTCAGACGGCCGGCTGTGAATCCCTCCTTGTGAAATGGGGCCACGGGGTTCAGATGGGTTTGCTGATCACATACCTGGCTCCCTGCCATGTGGCAGCAGCCCTGCCCGAGCTACTCAGTGTCATCGCCACGGTGGCGGTTGAGACCCCTAGACTTATGGTCATGGGGGATTTCAACTTGCCGTCCGTTGGTGAGGCATCTGAGGTGGCTCGGGAGTTCATGGCTTCCATGACAGCCATGGACCTGACCCAGTTAATTCATGGCCCTACCCACACGGGGGGAAACACGCTGGATCTGGTTTTTGTCTCTGGACAGTGGTTGAGTGATCTCGAGATAGGGGATATAGTCACCGAGCCCTTGTCATGGTCTGATCACTCTCTCCTTCGTCTTGACCTTCGAACCGCTACACCCCGCCGCAGGGAGGCGGAGCCGGTAAGATGGTTCCGCCCCAGGCGCCTGATGGAACCGGATAGGTTCCAGATGGAGCTTGGGCCATTCCCTGAGGCTCTGGCACACGCCTCGACTGGAGACCTAGTGGCCGCCTGGGATAGGGCGGCCGCTGGAGCTCTGGATCGGGTCGTGCCTTTGCGGCCTCTGACCCGGCGCCGATCTCATTTAGCTCCTTGGTTCACTGAGGAGCTGAGGGAGTTGAAGCGCCAGAAAAGACGCCTAGAGAGTAGTTGGAGGGCCAGTCTTTCTGAATCTGACCGGACACTGGTAAGAGCTCATATTAGGAATTACCTAGTGGCGATAAAAGCAGCGAAATGTAGCTATTTTGCTGCTCTTATTGCGTCATCAGATAATCGCCCGGCCGCCCTGTTTAGGGTGACCCGCTCCCTGCTCCACCAGGAAGCGCGGGAGGACCCCTTGGAGGGTAGAGCCGAGGATTTTGTCCAATATCTGTATGACAAAATCGCTCAGATTCGGGAAGATCTGGACTCCGACTGGATAGTCTCAGGGGGAGGGACTGGGGCAGGTCTTGAGAATGTTATCTGGGATGAGTTTGATCCTGTGACCCCTGAGGACGTGGACAGGATTCTGGGTAGACTGAACGCGACCACTTGTTTATTGGACCCGTGTCCCTCCTGGTTAGTGCTGGCTTCTCGGGAGGTGACACGAGGCTGGTTCCAGGGGATTATAAATGCTTCGCTGGGTGAGGGTGTCTTTCCTGCCGCCTTGAAAGAGGCGGTGGTGAGGCCTCTCCTCAAGAAGCCTTCCCTGGACCCGGCAATGTTGGTAAATTATCGTCCGGTCTCCAACCTTCGTTTTGTGGCAAAGGTTGTTGAGAGTGTGGTTGCGCAACAGCTTCCCCAGCACCTGGATGAAATGATGTATCTGGATCCGTTCCAGTCGGGCTTCAGGCCCGGGTACAGCACAGAAACGGCATTGGTCGCGTTGGTTGATGATCTCTGGAGGGCTCGGGACAGGGGGTGCTCCTCTGTCCTGGTCCTGTTAGATCTCTCAGCGGCTTTTGATACCATCGACCATGGTATCATGCTGCACCGGTTGGAAGAGTTAGGGGTGGGAGGCACTGTGTTGCGGTGGTTCTCCTCCTTTCTCTCTGACCGGTCGCAGTCCGTGTTGACAGGGGGACAGAGGTCGACCCCGAGGCCCCTCATATGTGGGGTGCCGCAAGGGTCGGTCCTCTCGCCTCTCCTGTTCAACATTTATGTGAAGCCGCTGGGCGAGATCATCCGTGGT
Source organism: Pantherophis guttatus (assembly GCF_059756535.1). NCBI lineage: Eukaryota > Metazoa > Chordata > Lepidosauria > Squamata > Colubridae > Pantherophis > Pantherophis guttatus. Next base: position 84,383,025 of record NC_142064.1, on the reverse strand, counting down.
TTCGGGGTGGAGTACCATCAGTACGCTGATGACACCCAGCTGTACATCTCCACCCCGGATCACCCCAACGATGCCCTTGAAGTGATGTCCCGGTGCCTGGAGGCCGTACGGATCTGGATGGGGAGGAACAGGCTCAGGCTCAACCCATCCAAGACCGAGTGGCTGTGGTTTCCGACGTCCCGATATAGCCAGTTGACGCCATCACTGACTATTGGGGGCGAATCATTGGCCCCCATGGAGAGGGCTCGCAACTTGGGCGTCCTCCTGGATTCACGGCTGTCTTTAGAAGAGCACTTGACGGCCGTGACCGGGAGGATTTTTTATCAGGTCCGCCTGATTCGCCAGTTGCGTCCCTTTCTGGATCGGGACTCGTTACGCACGGTCACTCATGCCCTCGTCACCTCCCGCCTGGACTATTGTAATGCTCTCTACATGGGGCTCCCCTTGAGGAGCACCCGGAGGCTCCAACTGGCGCAGAGTGTGGCCGCGTGGGTGGTAATGGGAGCGACATGGCGCTCCCATGTAACACCTCTCCTGCGCGAGCTGCACTGGCTCCCGGTGGTCTTCCGGGTGCGCTTCAAGGTTTTGGTTACCACCTTTAAAGCGCTCCATGGCTTAGGGCCTGGTTATTTACGGGACCGCCTACTACCACCAATAGCCTCCCACCGGCCAGTACGCTCTCATAGAGAGGGACTCCTCCGGGTGCCGTCAGCCAAACAGTGTCGACTGGCGGCCCCTAGGGGGAGAGCCTTCTCTGTGGGGGCACCTACCATCTGGAATGAGCTCCCCCCGGAGATACGGAGGATCCCGGATCTGCGCTCCTTCCGCCGTGCTGTGAAGACCTTTTTATTCCATCAAGCGGGCTTGGCCTGATCTCTTCCCTTTTTAAATATGTAAATTTTAATCTGTTTTTAAATTATTGGGATATTTTAATTTGTCTGGGCCAAAAAGTTTAATTTGATTTTATCGGGTTTTTAAATTTTGTGTATTTATGTATTTTATTGTTGGCTGTTCACCGCCCTGAGTCCTTCGGGAGTAGGGCGGTATACAAATCAAATAAATAAATAAAATAAATAAATAATAAATAAATAGAGTCTTCTGCTATTGAATGAGATATGGTAAGGTAAAGGTAAAGGTTCCCCTCGTACATATGTGCTAGTCATTCCTGACTCTAGGGGTGGTGCTCATCTCCGTTTCAAAGCCGAAGAACCAGCAGTCTGAAGACGTCTCCATGGTCATGTGGCTGGCATGACTAAATGCCAAAGGCGCACGGAACGCTGTTACCTTCCCACCAAAGGTGGTCCCTATTTTTCTACTTGCATTTTTTATGTGCTTTCGAACTGCTAGATTGGCAGAAGCTGGGACAATAATGGGAGCTCACCCCGTTACGTGGCACTAGGGATTCGAACTACTGAACTGCTGATCTTTTGATTGAGAAGCTCAGCATCTTAGCCATTGAGCCACCATGTCGCCTATGTATTTGTATCCCACTTTTATTTTTACAAGTAACCCAAGGCAGTGAACATAACACACCTTCCTCTTCCAATTTTCTCCACAATAATCCTGTGGGGTGTGTTGGGCTGAGAGAGAATAACTGAGCCAAGGTCACCCCATGGCTTTCCTGGCTAAAGTTAATATGGCTATAAATGCTTTATTTTTTATTTTTATTTTTTATTTTTTTTGCAATTATATAATGGTGAGAAATGAAAGTGGTGTACAACTGTGTTTTGAGCCAAGTTTCAGTTTTTCATTTGACATGTGACGAGGCATTTTTTAATATCAGCATGCAGAAAGACAGCATACTCTTAAATTAAGGATAACTTGAGTAATTAATGATAACATCTGGAGATGTGGGACTGCTGGTTCAAAATATTTGAAGGGCAGCAGTCAGGGGTAGCTTAAGTATAAGGTTCGTTTTGATTTAGGCGTGGCATATTTATGCCGGCAGAGATAAGACTAAACTACAGCTCCCAGCATCCTTCATAGGCTGGGTTAATTAGGGTTGTGGAAAAGTATAATTCAGTAGTGTGCAAAGAGTTATTGTCTTTCCTTTGCTTTTAATTAAAACCTGAGTAATTCTGAGTAATAACAGGGGCACATTGATATGATTCACATAATTCATTGGATATGATTTTTAAACTTTCTAAGCAGTCTTTGTCTGCTTGCTCATTATTATGTTAACCATCTTAGTCCCAGATTTGAAACATAAAATATTTTAGGAATGACATTCTTATTGTAGCTTTGTCTAAAATAATTACTACTGCTTCTTGCCAGTATTATGCTCTGTGTATTGAGAAAATAGGAAAAAGTGTCTTGATGACTGCTTCATGTTGTTGTGTCTTTTTCAGTGGTGTTTCCCAAATATACCAGGTGATGGTATATTTGATGTAACCTATTTTTCAGAGGAAAAGAGAACTAAAGATAAACCAGGAATTAATTTAATTAATTCAAACCATAAAAGGTATTGCCACCAAAGTAGACAGGACTAAGTAAAAAGAGAGATTTGTGCATATTTTGTCTTTAGAAAATGGTTGAATCCAAGTGAATTTTTTTTGTATTTCTCTAGGGAGAATTTTCTACCAGTCATGTGCAAAGTTTTTCTATGCAAAAATGTGCCAGCCTCAAAGCTTATTGAATATGTTTAATTTTATTTATTAGATGTTATAGTCCACCTTTTCATCTGAAACTCAAGGTACTTTATATTTATTATTTATTTATTTATTTGTCAGATTTATATGCTGCCCTTCTCCCATAGGACTCGGGGCGGCTCGCAACAATAAGACAACCTGACAATAGATAAAAATTAAATAATATTAAAAACCAATTAAAATCCCCAAATCCCCAGTTAAAATCCACAGCAGATCAGAGAAGTTGCTGAAAGAGCCATGTCTTTAGGTCGGCGCCCTTTATTCCTAGCAATCTTGTGAGGTAGGCTGGGCTGAGAGAAAACAACTGGCCTAAAGTCAGCCAGTGTATATCCTCGGGTGAGACTGAACTTGAATCTGTTTTTTAAAATTCCAAGTCAAAACTTTCACTTACACTCAAAATGAAACATTTTCAAGACCTTTGTTTGGACATTGGAACAAAATATTGTTTTAAGCAGAGCATCTTGCAGGTAGAGGGTTAAATTGGGCAAGATTGTGAACAATGACTATTTGTTCTAATATTTATATCTAATATTTATTCTAATATTCCGAGTAGTGGAAATGATTCTTCATTATTGCAAGAGAAACAAAATGGCAGGAAAAAAAATCAGCAAAATGGCAGACTGAGTCTCTGTGAGCCACAAAAGCAGATGACATTGCAAACTCCCAAAAATGGCTACCGATTGTTGTTCCCAGTTCGCATCTGAGCCTGTTGCTGAGGCCAATGGAGGACACTAGACACGAGGTGCAGGTTTTGTTTTCTTTTACTGGAGTGCTCCAAGAAAAGGGGTCCTGGCCAAAATGCCAAGAAACCAGAACAAAGGTTTAAGAAAACTTTTTTCTTTTTTTATTTTTCTTAAGAAAAATTTTCACTAAAGCCGAAGGCGGGACAAGGCGGGCTATATAAGAAATATCATCTAATAAGCATTTTTTAGGGGGACATACATAGCTCTCCCGAGCTTAATTTTCACTGGCAGATGGTTGCAGGAGGCTATCCCAGCCGAAAACTGAGCTCGGGAGCCAGTTTTTGTTGGCAGAGCGCTTGGGCCACCGGTGCCCCTGACACGAGTGATGTCAAGCTGGCCATGCCCATCCTGGCCATGCCCCCCCACCTCCCCAAGGTCAAACATAACCCTGATGCAGCCCTCAATGAAATTGAGTTTGACACCCCTGCTCTAGTGTCATAAGTAAATGCCTTATTCTATAACAAGAGATATGTATATATGTACAGGATATTAAGAGTTAATTTATTCCTCCTCCTTTAATGTATTCATATGTAATCACCCCCATCCTTGGCTCCTCCCCTTTGATATAAATAGAGAATGCTTTTACCTCATGCTTGCTTCTCACTGTAAAATCTGACAGAACAAGTAGAATGCCTGTTATGAATAAACTCTTCTTTAACTGAAGAAAAATACTTCTGAATTTATTATTGAGTCTGATCCTCAAAATATTGTAACAAACTGGTAGCAGTCGATGGTTGAACTGACTCAATAAAATCCAACATGCCTAAAAAAGAAAGACCCAACACCAGGGCAAATGATAAAGAAACAAAAACAGATCACGAAATGATCGACGAACCAATAAATATAACAATCAAAGAATCTGAAGATAACACCACAGACATCGAAGAAACAGCAGATGAAACCGACAACCAAGAAGAGAACGAAATAAAAGACAAAGACCTCAGATCGGAGATACTGAGGCTAATAAAAAGTCAAAAAGATGACCACAAACTCATCGCGGAACTCCGAGGCTTCTTGGAAGAAAACGGAGCAGCGAGAGAAAAAGACATTGAAAAAGCCAAACCCGAAAATACAAAAATGGTGAGCGAACCTACAACGAAAGAAAAAATGACCAGAAGCAAGACCAGAGGTCCCGCTCAAAATTTTGAAAGGCAGCCATCTTTTCTTCAACCGGCCACAGAAATGAACACGGCTGAACCAATCAGAATGCAACATTCAAAAACTCTGGCGCGAAAAAACACAAAAAATAACAAAAAATATATTTATTCTTCTGAAGAGTCAGAAACAGATACAGAAGAATCATCCACCGAACAAGAAATCGAAACACCCATGAGAAAACTATTTAAAACATTTGGCACAAGTCTAACAATTTCAAAAGAATCGATAAAAGCCGATAATGCAAAAATACAAAAGAGACGAAGAAATAAACAGACACCTCAAAGCCTGCACGACTCGATCCGGACAACGATGATGGCGACGCCTGAACCCAGAGGGCCCTGCGAACTTTCCCCCACACCGCAAACGATCCAAAGAACAAAATACCCCAAGCAAGAAAGCTCCAAAGAGAAGAGACGAACCACAGCTGCCAGCAGAACACCCAAGATCGAGCCGGAGACCGAATCATCAGAAGGAGAGCACTACGAGGGAGCTACAGCAAAGAGAACCTCTCCCAGCGGCTTCAGCAGAGAAATGACCAACGCGCATGCGCAGATGAACACAGAGAACTACAATGAACTTTATGAAGAAGGAGAACCTCTCAAGCTCATCAGCAGAATACCCACACCATTCTGCAATTTTCAACATCTACAGGACCATGGACTACCCACAGTTGTAAGTAGTGGGAATAATAATATTGGGAATCTACCCAGTGATTTCCCAAAACTTAGAATTGATGGCATCAACTTACAGGAATGGTGTCAACAAATTCAGGTTGTCTTTATGAAAGAAAATTTATTATTTTTTATAACCAATCCTCCCAAAAGACCTTGGACTCTAAAAATGGACTGCCTGCATCACAGAGCATTCTATTTAATAATTTCTAGCATATCACCTGCTATGTACTACAGTATTAAGCATAATCTTACTGTTTCAGAAATAATTCAATGCATGTTTAAATTGTTTCACAGTGAAAGTGTAGCAACAACCACTAGGATGTCTAAAGATTTCTTTTCAGCCAAATTAAGATCTGGAACCACCATAAGTGAACATTTAATATCCTTAAACAAAATCAGAGCAGAATTACATCTAAGAGGAGAAATAATATCAGAACAGACAATGAAAAGCGTTATCCTTAACTCATTAGATTCATCATGGGATAACTACATATCACACTTAGACTCAATCAATCTAGGATACTTATCCATAGAAAGTCTGTCAAACAAGTTAATAGCTGAAGATAATTTGAGGAAAAGTAGATACAATGCATACACAGAACACAGACAGGCAAAAAGAGTAGCCTTCCAAGAGAATCACCAAAAAACAATTGAATGTTACAATTGTGGATCCAGAAAACACTCTAAGGGAGATTGCCCCATGTTTCATAGGGAAAGACAAAACCGTGACTATAGGGGTAGATATCAAGACAGGCAATCATCTATTGATAGATACAGATATAGGGACTCCCCAAACTACAGAGAACGCAGAAAGGATAGAGATAATTCAAGGGATAGGAAATCAGGATCATTAAATGGATTAGATAAACATAACGATGTCATCACACAAAAATCAAAAAATAATGCTTGGCTCATAGATTCAGGGGCGACTAATCATACAACAAATAACAAGAAAATACTGTCTTCATTCACAAATGATAAATTTATGATAAGAGTAGCCAATCAAGAAAATGTTCAAGTCATAGGGAAAGGAAATGTAAATATACCTGGTTTGGGTAAAATAGAGGGGGTATTGTTGATACCAGAAATATCACATAACATACTTAGTGCAGTGAAATTAAGCCAAGATTTCAACATAAATATAATCTTCTCTGGAGGAAAAGCAATACTAGAAAAGAATGGGACTAAATTGAATAGTGTAATTATCGAAGGGGGTCTACCCTTTCTTGTAACAGAAGATAAATGGTTGCATAACATTAATGCAAACACTGATGACGACATTAACATAGACAGTGAACATAGTAACAACAATGACAATGAAGAACCCAAAACACACTATAATCACAAAGACACACCCACTAGTGATACACACAATAACAAAAGGCCCAATATAGGCAAACCAATTCATGATGAATGTGCACACATGTTGCATAGAAAATTGGGACATGCAAGTTTCCCTGTAATACAAAAAATGATTGAACATGCTGATGGCGTTAAAATAAAGGATTGTAAAAACTATTTAGAATGCTCAGTATGTAAATCATCAAAACTCAGAACTAACCCAAAACCAAAAAGGGCAACAAGAACCTCTAACCAAATTTTTGATCTGGTACATATGGATCTGGTTGGTCCATTAACACCATCCATCACATACAAAAAAAGATATTTCCTAACTATTGTAGATGACTATAGCCGTTATGGATTTGTTTATACTTTAAAACACAAAGATGAAACTTTCCAAAAATTCAAAGAATTTTACAAACGTGTAGAAACACAACACAATATCAAAATAAAACGAATCATGACAGATAGGGGATCCGAATTCATGTCTAAAGAATTCTCACAATGGATAAAAGACAAAGGAATGCTACACTTCACGACTAGCCCATTTTCTGCGTTTCAAAATGGTACAGCAGAACGAAAAAACTCGACACTGCAAACCATGATTAGATGTACATTAGAAGATGCTGGTTTAGGAAAACAATTCTGGTCAGAAGCATTACTATATTCAAACTATACCCAAAATAGGACCTGGTCTAGCATACTAAATAAAACACCATACGAAGTGATGTACAATAGGAAACCTAAAATTTCACACATGCACATATTTGGGGTTACAGCAGACGTACACATACCAAAACAATTAAGACGTAAGGGAGATAACGTATCCAGAAGGCTTAGATTCATGGGATATGAAACAGGCACAAAAGGATATAGATTCATTGACAGTAATAACAAATTCATAGTCTCAAGAACAGCAGTGTTTCATGAACAGGCCAACTGGTCTAAGATACATCTTAACGAGATAATCCAAAATACTAAACCAAACATTAAACAACAAGACAGAATAGAAAGAGAGAAACATGAACATAACACACATGATGACAAAAACAAAACATGGAGAGGTAACCACACCAGGATAAAAACAGATTCATTAACCAAAAAGGAAGAAAGATATCTACACGATAATGAGAGCACTCCAATAAGAACAATCAGGTGTAACAGAAGACAATTACCTAATAAGTATAAGGATTATATAATGTGTGTGAATGACGAGATACCAACACCTAACACATATGAGGAAGTGTTAAAACTTCCCATGGAAGAAAAAGAAAAATGGGAATTAGCCATAACAAAAGAAATGAACAGCTTGCGTGAATTAGGTGTATTTACACCAGTCCCTGCACCTAAGAACAAGACAATTATAGGCACCAGATGGATATTCAAAATCAAAGATTTAGAAGAGGGTAATAAATTATATAAAGCTAGATTAGTCGCACAAGGTTACGCTCAAAAATATCCTGAGGATTACACTGACACATACTCTCCCACTGTAAGAACTGAAAGTGTTAAAACAGCTTTAGTCATAGCGGCTATACTCAATCTTGATGTCTTTCAATATGATGTGCAGACTGCATACTTACATGCAAAACTCGACAAAGAGATATATGTAAGGGCACCTCATAGCCAATGTACAAACAGAGATGAGATCTGGTTACTTAACAAAAGCTTGTACGGATTAAAACAATCCGGCAAGCGTTGGTATGAATGTCTTGTCAGCGTGCTTAAAAATATGGATTTCAAAGCCACAACTGCAGACAATTGCTTTTTTGTTAGAAAGGAAGGTGAATCATTAGAATTTGTGTTAATCTATGTGGATGATATTTTGTATATAGGCAAACATAAAGAAAAGAAAGACTTATTTGTATCCAGACTAAGTGAACATTTCTCTTTAAAGTCGCTAGGAAGGGTAAACAAATACCTTGGAGTTCAAATCAATAAGACAAGAAAGGGATTCAAATTATCTCAGAGAGATAAAATTATAGAACTTCTGGAAAAATGCAATTTAAGAGATGCCAAACCTTGCGATACTCCTATGCAGACTGATTTTTTAAGGAATATGGATGAATCTTCGCCTGAATTCGAGAACAATACATTGTATAGATCAATTATTGGTTCTCTCTTGTATATATCTAATTGGACCAGGCCTGATATAGCTCTGCCACTTAATTTATTATCTAGACATGTAAGTAAGCCACTTATGTATCATTGGGAAGCAGTCAAACGAATACTAAGATATCTAAAGCACAGCATAGATTTCTGCCTACTCTTAGAACCCAATAATATTAAAGAACCTATTATCACCAGTTACGCTGATGCAGACTGGGCAGGTGACATCAAATGTAGAAAGAGCACCTCAGGTTATGTATTATTTTTAAATGGTTGCCCAATATTCTGGTACACTGGGAAACAAGATTTAGTAGCGACTTCCACTACAGAGGCAGAATACGTCTGTTTATCTAAAGCCTCAAATAATTTAGTATGGTTTAATGATTTATTATCTGATATTTGGAAAAATCCAATACTACCATTTGTCATACATGAAGATAATAAGGCAGCTATAGAAATATCAAGATCTGACGCCATTGGTCAAAGATCCAGACATATAGATATCAAATTTAAACACGTCAGACATTTATCTCAGGATGGATTCATTAAAGCAATCCACTGCGAAACCTCAGAACAAATAGCTGATATATTAACTAAACCTTTACCTTCTAAACAACACAAATACTTGACATCAAAATTACAAGTACTATATAGCTCTGAATCCGAATGCAATCATTGTTATATATCGAATCGGCATTTAGAGGGGGATTTGTCATAAGTAAATGCCTTATTCTATAACAAGAGATATGTATATATGTACAGGATATTAAGAGTTAATTTATTCCTCCTCCTTTAATGTATTCATATGTAATCACCCCCATCCTTGACTCCTCCCCTTTGATATAAATAGAGAATGCTTTTACCTCATGCTTGCTTCTCACTGTAAAATCTGACAGAACAAGTAGAATGCCTGTTATGAATAAACTCTTCTTTAACTGAAGAAAAATACTTCTGAATTTATTATTGAGTCTGATCCTCAAAATATTGTAACATCTAGGCCATTTCTATTCCTAACTTTTAGCTGAACTATGTAGGATGTCTAACTCTTTGTTACTGTTATCAGTCCACTAATCACCTAAAATTGTTACAAGCTTTACACATGCATATTCTCTGTGAATAAGCATTCTTTGTTTTTGCCAGATAGACAGAATTACAGGCTTCCCGGTCTCCTTTCAAGTGTATGCCATAACCTTGCTTTGTTTTAGCAGCCCACCCATCACAATGGTATCTGTTACTACTGTCTATGAAAATATATACGAATCACCATATAATTTGGAAAGTTATGAACAAAATGAGCAGTGGTGGGTTTCCAATATTCTTACCACTGGTTCGCCACGCCCATCCCTTCCGCACATATGCCCAGCCTTCAAAACATCCCAAAACAGGATGTCATAGAGCTGCCCACCCACGATCTCCGCTACAGGTTCACCTGAATTGGTACGAACCAACTGAATACCATCTCTGAAAATGAGTGAATATAAAGTTTCAATAGAGCAGTTCCAGTGGTGAAATCCAATTTTTTTTTACTACCAGTTCTGTGGGCATGGCTTGGTGGACGTGGCTTGGTGGGCATGGCAGGGGAAGAATACTGCAAAATCTCCATTCCCACCCCACTCCAGGGGAAGGATACTGCAAAATCCCCATTCTCTCCCCATTCCTGGGGGAAGGATATTGTAAAATTTCCATTCCCACCCCACTCTGGGGCCAGCCAGAGGTGGTATTTGCCGGTTCTCCAAACTACTCAAAATTTCTGCTACCAGTTCTCCAGAACCTGACAGAATCTGCTGGATTTCACCCCCGAGCAGTTCTAAAGATCAAATATATATAGTAGGCCTTTATTAGTTCTGATCAGAAAACACATATTCTGAGGAACAATTCCTCAGAGAACAACAGAGATTTTCCAGGTTGTTTTCTTTTCTTTCTTCCTTTCTTTCCTTCCTTTTCCTTCCCTTCCCTCTCCTTTCCTCCCCTCTCCTTGCCTTCTTTCTTTTCCTCTTTTTTTCTTTCTTCCTTGCATCTGTGAAAACTGTACTCCTATTTTTCAACTTTTATTTTGGAGTAAAAGTTTAGAGGAGTGGGTCACCTTTCAAATCTAGGAAGTCAAGAGTTTATTTCCACTTCGGGCCCAACCCTGATTTTGGAACAGAAATAGCATTGATCACCCTGATGGATGATATTAGCTGGAAAATAGACAGTGTGTGCATAACTGTGTTCTCCTGAATCATTCTTTAGCTTTTGATGGAGCTATCAATTTTTATCATAGCATCTTTTTAGATTGCCTGGCTGGATTGGATTTAGGGTTATAGTGTATGGTTTTGAAAGGGACCTGAGAAATGAATTAGTGTCAGAATATCCCCAGCATTTTCTAGCAAGTCTGTGGGACAAAAGGCTGAAGAGAGACTGCTTTGACCCCTGGCCTTTAGTCTGCATGGCACCACAAAGTTCGATCAATGCCATTTAAAATCTAGGCAAAACTTTTGTGAGAAAAGCCATACAGATATATGGCTTTTCTCATACTCATATATAAGTACATTATTATAATTATTCAGACATAGCTCCACCTCTTTTTTTTTTTCAGATGCTCATTCGCCCAGCTGCTAATCCTGGGGAGGCTATAAGATTGCTGCCTGGAAGTATTTTTGAATGAATGTAAGTAAGAAAAAAAAATAATTTAGACAAAAAGGTTCTGTACTTACAAAAATCAGCTGATAAAGTAATAACAAAAACCAAAATTCTTCAGAATGAAAGTATATTATTTTGATAACAGGAAACCCAATACAATACATTTTTATTAATGCTGCACAGTGTATGTGTGTAGTAATTATGGTGGTAAGGCTGAATAATCAAAGACATAATATAGATCTATAAACCAAATTTTTTACCTACCATGAGGAAGAAGATATAGAAGCCTAGCCAATTGCACAAACAGGCTGAAGAACAGTTTTTATCTGTGGGCTGACAGACTCCTGAATGTGAAATAACACCATAACTACATAGTACGATGGACTTGCAGGCGTAACATGTTCACACTGGTGCAATAGGACTGGGGGTTGTTAATATGTTTTATTGGGTTAAGGATTTTCTGTCTTCTCTGTGAGTTGTATTGTGTTTGGGGGTGTGCACTGAGGGAGCTCAACCAATCTCATTGTACATATGTTGTGCACTGACAATAAAGATTTGAATTGAATTTTGATTAAAATTTGGAGGGTCTGCTTATCTGCAGATGGGCTTATACATGAAGGGAATATGGGTGCTTTTAAAAAGTGTTACCATATATACTCTTTAATAAGCCCATCCCTGGATAAGTTGAACCTGATTTTTATAGAGGCATTTTGACACCTAAAATTCTCAGCTTAATGGTAAATATTTGCAGTATTAAGGAAACTTGAGGAAAATAATAGTATGCATTTGCCTCCCACCCACTACCATTCTGATTTTACTTTCTACTTGGTTTACTCCACCTAGCTCCTTGTTATTGAAACCTTCAAGGCAAGGTCTTGTTTCATATCTGCCGTGTGACACCCATCACATGGTAATGCAACAGATATGCATTATTGCCAGATGATTTTTACATGGCCAGAAGCCATTTGACACTAAGAACAATTTTATTCAATATTGTACCATGGCAGAGGTGGTATTCCCTTTTCCCTTTGTGCATGAACCTTTAATATTTTCCTCCCCTTTTATCAGCATGGTAGACTGGAGTTTTGCCACTTTCCTTCTGTGAGAGTAATATGTGAAAAAGAAAATCTAAGCTTCGGACTGTGATACGTTCCTGAGATTTATAGCAAAAGGCAGAACCCGTGGCCTACAAATTGTGGGACTTCTTGGAACGTCAGAGTTATGTTGACCATAATCCCTTTCCCTTTTAACAGAATAACAGAGGGACATTGGAAGTCTTCTAGTCCCACCCACTGGCCAAGCAGGAGACCCTATACCACAACACAAGTGTTCGGAGACTACAGTTGGTCCAGAACGCAGCCGCGCGAGCTGTCGTGGGTTCACCTAGTTACACCCACATTATACCAATTCTCCGCAAGCTGCACTGGCTCCCTATTGGTCTCCGGTCACAATCCAAGGTGTTGGTTATTACCTTTAAAGCCCTACATTGTTCAGGGCCAGGTTATCTTCGAGACCACCTTCTGCTGCATAGCTCCCAGTGACCGGTAAGATCCCACAGAGTTGGTCTCTCCGGGTCCAGTCAGCTAAACAATGCCGGCTGGCAGGCCCGCGGGGGAGGGCCTTCTCTGTGGCTGCCCCAGCTCTCTGGAACCAATTACCTCCTGAAGTCCGGACCATCCCCACCCTGGCCTTCCAAAAAGTGGTGAAGACCTGGCTTTTCCAGCAGGCCTGGGGCCGTTGATCTCGCTCTTGTGATCTGGCGAGATCTGGCCATGAATGGCGTGAATGAGTTTTTAATGTTTTTAATGTTTTTAATTTTTCAATGTTTTTTTATAATTATTTTTTAAAATGTATTGTAAGCCGCCCTGAGTCTTCGGAGACAAATGGCAAATTTAGACAAATGGCTGTCCAATCTCTTCTTAAAAACCTCCAATGTTGGAGCACCCATAGCTTCTGGAGGCAAGTCATTCCACTGATTAACTGTTCTAATAATCATGAAATTTCTCCTTAATTCTAGGCTGATTCTCTCCTTCATTAGTTTCCCCCATTGCTTCTTCTCCTGTCTTCAGATACTTTGGAGAATAGGTTGACCCCCTCTTCTTTTGGCAGACCCTTAGGTATTGGAAGACTGCTATCATGTCACCCCTAATCCTTCTTTTCATTAAACTAGACATAGCCAATTCCTTCAACCACTCTTCATATGTTTTATTTTATTTTTATTTTATTTATATAGCTCAGTATGAATTTATTGAGTGTGGATTCCTGTATTTCATGCCTGAATTTGATCCCTTCAGATAACACCCTGCAATGAAAACAAACCAGCAAGACACCTGAGCAAGACACACCTGTTCAACCAGAATCTGGTTCTTGGTTTAGTTGCTTGGTGATTTCATAGCTTATTTTTCATTGTGTCATAATGTCTCTAGCACCTTGCAGCCTTCCTGGCTTCTAAAGTACATTTAGACTAGTAAGCGAGATATTTGTAAGAACTCATTCAATGAAACCCATTCCTCTCAGAAAGTATGGAGGTTGCATTGCAATACTTGGATAAGTATCAGTGGATCAGCAAAACAACCCAATAGATAATGACATTTTGTAAACTAATACTTAGGAGAAATTATCTATCTTAATTTAAACAAGAATATGGTTGTTCCATATTGGTTGGAATTTTTTTTAACATGTTGATCCAGATTCTAGGAAAAGAATTAAGATTTAAATGTTTTAATATATGGTTAAATATCCAGTAGCATTGCACTGGAGCATTCCACTAGGATTTTGTCTTCCCCCTTTTCTTACTGCACTTCAGTTCCTGCACCACCCAATCTGGCAATTTTCTAAGCTATCCAATGATTGGCTGCAGCTTTTGATTACAGACTGCAGGCCTTGCTAGCCAGTATCCAGACAGATTCTTCTCATTAGTAACCAGAGTGATTCTTCACTGCAGCTGACTGACAGAAGCAGCTTCTGATAGATGGTAACACCATTGTTTTCGTTGCTAGCAGATAATGCGTGTACAGTTTTTATGCTCAAGAATAAACTATAATAATTTTTTTTAAAAAAAAATTCTAAATTTTGTCATAGTGGCATGTATTTTCCTCCACTAGCTCCATATCTCCTGTCGAAATCTATCACCTGAGGCTCATTTTCGTGAACTAAACTATGGCGAGCTTAATGTTCACCTAATCCCATTTATGTCACACTGTAAATTTGGCACTGATATATCTACTCATATGAAATAAAAGCATAAATATCCTCTCCTTGCACAAACACAAAGCACTGTTCTTCATATATATTTATTTAGAACAGTCTAATGTAGATGCTGCCTAGAGTGCTCTGAGTTGTATTTCAGGAATGTATGTGTGTGTATGTGTGCACATATATATGTATATGTAGATATACACATTCATATATATATGAGAGAGAGAGAGAGAGAGAGAGAGAGAGAGGGAGAGAGAGAGAGAGAGAGAGAGAGATATGCATATACATATATACACACTCACATGTTCCTGAAATACAATTTTCACACACATACACACACGTTCCTGAAATACAACTCAGAGCACTCTAGCCAGCATCTACATTAGACTGAGATGCTGAAAGCTAGAATCAGTAGCATATGGTTTCCAGGGGTGGGTTTCACTTACCTTTGCTACTGGTTCGCTCGTGTGCGTGTGTGCGCTTAACTCTCACGTGCGCCACTTCTGTGCATGCAGAGTGTTTTTGATGACGTCCGGGCAGGTGGGCGGAGCCTCCTGCCACCGCTGCTACCAGTTCGCCCAAACTGGGGCGAACCAGTAGCAACCCATCACTGATGGTTTCCCATCCTAAGTATGAGTCATGATTTATTTATGTAAAAAAAAAATCAACCTTTCATTCATTATGGTTCTGTTAGGACCCCAGTCATAGGAATGCAGGTACACATGTACACATGCTTGATCCACTTCTGTGTACTAAATTCTATGACCAACCTCTCTCATTAGCCTCTCTCATTAGAGCAGTGCAACTCAATCTTAGCAACTTTAAGAAGTTTGGATTTAATTCCCAGCATTCCCTAGCCAGCATGTTGGTCTCTCAAAAATCTGGCTTCCCCCATTGACTTTGCTTGTCAGAAGTTGGTTGGATACATCACAGGTAGCATTGACATGACCCTGAGGTGCTGCAACTATTGCAAATACATGCTGGTTACCAATGCCCAATATTTGATCACATAATCATGGGGATGCTGCAAAAGTCATAATTATAACAACTGGTTGTAAGTCACTTTTTTTCAGTATCATTGTAACTTTGAATGTTTGCTAAATGAATGGTTGTAATCAAGGACTATTTGTATACCCTGTTTTCTCCAAAATAAGACATCCCCTGATAATAAGCCCAATCGGGCTTTTGAGCGCATGGCAATAAGGCCAAGCGCTTATTTCAGGGTTCAAAAAAATATAAGACAGGGTCTTATTTTTGGAGAAACACAGTAGAAGGGTTGTTTCCCCATTCACTTTTGACCTATTTTAGCCTCCAATATCATAATAATCCAGTTTGTGATTCAGTGCCATTGTGTGCTGGTCTCCAGTCCAAATGAACTAAAATTCTCTTACAAGTAGGTGGGGTTCTTTTTGGAGGCATGACTTTAAAAGAAATCTACCTATAGGATAGTTAAACATCTTCTGTAAAAATGGAAGGGAGGGAAGAAGGATATGGGAAAGATAGCCTTTTGACCGCAATAGTTTGGTCAGATAGGAGTTAAAAATGACTCTGAATGAGGAATGGAGATAGAATTTCCATTAGCCAAAAAGGTTGAAGTTTCCTTGTCAATCAAGTAATAATGGCAAGATATGATCCTACCTTAAATTATGGTGAGAAAAAGCCACAAAAGGTACTTTTTTGCAGTGTTTATTGCCCTTAAAATAATTTAAATTCGTGCAGCTGTAAGCAAAATTGGATCCTTAACAGAGTTTTGGATTTATTTTAATTCATTTCCAAATAACAGTCCAGTATTTCCCATCTCCTGACAAGCTAGAAAATTACTATCTTATCACAACAGTATCACTGCAATTACATTACATGTGATATTGGAATTGTAGAGTTCTGTTGTGAAAAATTACTTATTACCTGGTCTGGATAGGTAGCAAATGGGACATGTTTGCGTTGCTACACTGATGACAGCTGCTTTAGAAAACTTCAACTTAATTTCCTTCGTAATCTCAGAAAATTGCTGCCTGATCTGTCAGTATCACATTCCAATTTACAAATTTATTTGTTATTCACTCAATAAGGCGTGTGTTTTCTTCCATCCAAACCATCAGGTTTTCAGGTTTTTTTCCACCTTACTACAAAACAAGAATGCAGACTGCTAGATTTAGGATCATCATGCAATCATAAAAATAAAACTAAAGGCAGATTGGTTTCTGATTTAGCTTGGGGATCTTGATATACTACTCAGGATTCCGTCCCCTTTTTTTAATGAAGATATATTATTGATTGATTGACTGATTGATTTAGATTTTTTTACCCACCCTTTATTATTTTTTATAAATAACTCAAGGTGGCAAACATACCAAATACTCCTTCTTCCTCTTTGGAGGAAGAGAAGGAAGAAGAGGAGGAGTTGCTTGTAAGTGCTAATCTCTCCTCTAAGAACTTCCTTCCTGTTTCTCATCAACTGAGAAATCCAAGAGAATTCAGATGAACATGGGGGGGGGATCCTCTTGAGACCTTCTGCTGTAATGGTATTTGGGAATGGCCTTGGGAAACAGAAGGAAATGGCACAGTGTAGACAACGATCTGATAAATGAGATCCATATCCAAAGGAAGGGTGGGGGCAGGGGTGAAATGCTACCGGTTCACACCGGTTCGGGAGAACTGGTAGTGATAAAAAGCTACTGGTTCATCCAAACTGGTATTTCCAAAGATCAGCTGTGCAACGCAATTTAGATTCACTAGAAAGCAGGATTTCCGAATCTAAATCACACGGCACAGCTCTTCCCCCCCTTGCTGTTCTACTTACATTGTTAAGCCTCCTTTTTCTCCTTTTTTTGTGGAGCGCACATTTGGCGGTCACTGTGCACATGCGCAAGTATTGTGCATTTGGTGTGTACTGCGCATGCAAGTGGGCAGCAAACAGGTGGCAATCCGCAGAGCATTTCACCGCTGGATGGGGGTAGAGAAAAGCATCTCAGAAAAACCCCTCCTTGGTTTTTCGAATAGTAAAAGTAAAGGAAGAGAGAGGTACTTTCAGACCTGCAAGATTCTATTACTTACAATAAAGACCCTGCTAGTAGTCATGGTTGGTGCTTCGTGTCTAGGCTATCTCAAAGAGCTGACCTCTTAGTAAGTGGAAGTCCAAAGCTGTGACTGATGAGAGTAGAAAGACTGTGAGTGAGGCTTGACTGTCTGCTTTCGCTCCCAATATTCCCAATATTTTGCAGCTATTAAAAATGCCAGATCTGAATGGAACAAGATTTCCTTCCCTGTGAGTCAAGTTCATTTGACAGAAGAGCAACAGAGTGCATAAGGGGGCCTGCGGGGTTGGGGGAACCAGTGGTGAAAGCACTGCCTTTTAAATAAAATCATATTGACTGTAACAAGGTCTTTAAAGGATCCAATTACAGTGTTTCATAACACCAAAGGGAAGAATGTGCCAGCAATGTTGCACATGAAATTGCGGTGACCTGTGTCAATTTTGCCACCCTCCCAAGAGTTCCTGCAATTTCAGCAGAGGTCTTTCAGAGGCTGTTTGGTAACACTCTCTTTGTTTCTATGGGAACACATCACAAGACTCTCGAGAGCATTAGGTTATGTTCTGGCAATGACAATATTAACTCACGTCTTTTATCTCCCGTATGTATTAATGATCACAGCCTGGGACAACCTAACTAATTAAAATAAAATTGAAGCAAGCGCTAAAATCTGTCTCAGAATATTTTTAGGCAGTTTAAAAGTTGGTTTGGGTACTTCTTTTAATAACAGGAAAGACATGCACAAAACCTCATAGAGGTGGTCCTTGATTTACAAACACAAATGAGGCCAATTTTTTTGTTGCTAAGTGAGACAGTTGTTAAGAGAGTTTTACTCCATTTTACAACCTTTCTTGCCAGAGTCATTAAGTGGATCACTGCAGTTGTTAAATCAGTAACACAGTTATTAATTGAATCTGGATTCCCCATTGATTTTGCCTCTCAGAGGGTCACAAAATGTGATCACATGACCACTGGACACTGACACTGTCATAAATACGAACCAATTCCCAAGCATCTGAATTTTGGTCACATGACCATAGGAATGCTTCAACAATCATTAAGTGTGAAAAACAGTCATAAATCACTTTTTTTTCAGTGCTCTTATAACTTCAAATGGTCACTAAACAAACTGTTGTAACCAATGGTGGGTTTCAAATTTTTTTACTACCAGTTCTGTGGGTGTGGCTTGATGGGTGTGGCAAGGATACTATAAAAACTCCATTCCCTCCCCACTCCAGGGGAAGGTTACTGCAAAACCCCCATTTCCTCCCGGTCAGTTGGGACTCGGGAGGCAGAGAATAGATGGGGGCGGGGCCAGTCAGAGGTGGTATTTACCAGTTCTCCAAACTACTCAAAATTTCCACTACCAGTTCTCCAGAACTGGTCAGAACCTGCTGAAACCCACCTCTGGTTGTAACTCGGGGACTAGCTGTACTTCAATGTTCTTAGCCACTTAACACATTCTTTAATTTTTTGTCATTAAAGCTCCTTAAGTTTCCTCCACTTCTGATGCAGATTCTAGTTCATTGCAATACTCCCAGGAGATAGTTCACTTGTATTATTATCATAACTGACTGTGCATAGATATATAAACATTCAGTACATTACTGACCCCAAACCTCAGTTTGGAACTCCCAATGTTTTCCTTTGAGTCTGATTAAAGAACAAATGCATCACCAGCCTATGGAAATGAACAAAGTTCATTTGTTTGGAGAAACTCACCTACTGTTTTCTATAGTCAAAATGAAGGATGGGAAATGGGATAAAACACTGTAAACAGTAATATTCCAAAGAGTAGCACCATTTGGATGGATGGATGGATGGAGGTGTCTTCTTCTGGCCCCTTCATCATTCTTCTTCTCTTCTCTCCTGAGAAGTTGGCAGAAGAATAAAGGATAACAAGAAGTACAGTTGCCTATACTATTGACTAGAAAACAAAAGGAAAAGAACAAACGGTATCATGTAGTATATACACTACCGTGATTCCCCAAAAATAAGATCCTGTCTTATATTTTTTTTAACCCCGAAATAAGCGCTTGGCCTTATTTTTGGAGAGGTCTTATTATTTTGGGGTGCTTGGAGGAAACCAGAGGAAATGGCGGGGACCAGCTGCACATGTGTTTAAATATTTTCAGGGAGGGCTTATTTTGGAGGGGGGGTTTATTTTAGTGCATACGCTCAAAAGCCCGATTGGGTTTATTATCAGGGGATGTCTTATTTTAGGAGAAACAGGGTATGTGTACAGCATGAAAGTACACAGTACCCAGGGAGGGCAGAGGTTACATTTGACAGTTCTCTATATCCTAATTGTTACTAGCCAAACAGGAATCTTCCAGCATAATAGTCACACTGACTTATTAAGATGTCAATCTTCATCATGGTCAGTCTTATACAAGAACTTACCAAGACTGAGGGTGCTCAAAAACCACTGGATGCTTGAAAAGAAATTATGAGCATCAGACTTCTTTATATTCTGGCAGAGTTTAATTCTCACCTGCCAGTAATTAGGAATTCTCAGGATCCTGGATTAATTTTCTAGAAAGTCAATGCAAAAGAAAGTGTAGGGAATTTGGAAAAAATATTTTTCCCATTTTTTTTTCTTAAAAAATACTGCTAATTATAGAGCCATGGTAACACAGTACTTAGATTGCAATATTGTAGGCAAACTCTGCCTACATCCTGGAGTTTGATTCTGGAATAGCTCTAGTTTGACTCAGTCTTCCATCCTTCCAAGGTTGGTAAAATGAGAACCCAGATTGTTGGGGGCAATAAACTGACTCTGTAAACCATCCAGAGAGTGCACTATGGGACAGTATATAAATCTAAGTGCTATTGCTATTTTTTCCCCTCATGATATCTTATTTTCAAACTAGTTTTTGTTTTAAATAAAGTTTAGAAAATATAACTACTAGCTCTTTCAATGACATAATTTTATCCATGGTCCTACACAGTTTTCTTTTATGGCTTCTGAGTTTGAACTTATTATTATAAGTCAGTATCATTATTGTTTGTAGCTTCCACTGGTGACCTACAGGTAGAAAAATGGTGATATAAATCTACGGAATAAAACAGCAACTGTAATAGCAACAGTAACATTCCCTTTATTTCATTTTTCAGTACCTTTTCATACTTCCCATAACAATTGTCAAGCATGTACAATCCTGTATAATTGCCTTTTGAATAATATTAATTGGTTTTTGGCTTTCTGAGAGGAGAATGATATTTTCACAGAAATAAAAAAGTTTTGATGATTTTTTTTTATAGTTTTGGTGAGCAATGGCATAAAAAAATAAATTAGATTCTTTTAAAAATATGCAAATATAACTGACTGAGGTATTAGGAAAAGTCTTTTCTGAAATGCATTTAATAATAATATTTTGCAATAAATTTCACTTGAAGCAAACTTGTGAGTTATTTAGGATTCCTGAAATGACAAAACATTTGAGGAACAGAATTGTAATACTGGTACTTTAGTGTGACTAGCTACATTCTACAGAAAAAAAATATAAATTCCTACATTGCTGTCAAATTCCATATTAAGGCTTGAAGATATTTGAAGATACTACCACCTCTTACAATACTAGACAACACAGTATCAACAGTAGAGAGATTCAGATTTCTAGGTTCTACCATATCTCAAGACCTAAAATGGACACCCAACATCAAAAACATCATCAAAAAAGCACAACAAAGAATATTCTTTCTGTGCCAACTCAGAAAGCTCAAACTGCCCAAGGAGCTACTGATACAATTCTACAGAGGAATTATTGAGTCTGTCATCTGCACCTCTATAACGGTCTGGTTTGGCTCTGCAACCCAACAAGACAGACACAGAGGATAATTAGAACTGCAGAAAAAAAAAACAATTGCTACCAACCTGCCTTCCATTGAGGACCTTATACTGCACGTGTCAAAAAGAAGGCTATGAAAATGTTTACAGACCCCTCGCATCCTGGACATAAATTGTTTCAACTCCTACCCTCAAAATGACGCTATAGAGCACTATACACAGAACAACTAGACACAAGAACAGTTTTTTCCTCAATGCCATCACTCTGCTAAACAAATAATTACCTCAACACTGTCAAACTAGTTATTAAGTCTGCATTACTATCAACCTTCTCATTGTTCCTATCACCCATCTCCTCCCACTTATGACTGTATGACTGTAACCTTGTTGCTGGTATCCTTACAATTTATATTGATTGTTTCCTAATATGATTTGATTGTTTATTTGTTCCCTATGACTATCATTAAATGTTGTACCTTATGATTCTTGACGAATATATCTTGTCTTTTTAGCGTATACACCAAGACAAATTCTTTGTGTGTCCAATCACACTTGGCCAATAAATAATTCTATTCTATTCTATTCTATTCTATTCTATTCTATTCTATTCTATTCTATTCTATTCTATTCTATTCTATTCTATTCTATTCTATTCTTCTAAAAAAAAAAGATTTAATCAGACAAAAAACACCTATGGTGTTTTGAGGAAGGCCAGCACAAGGGGAAAAGGGAAGAGAGGTCAGGGGTGTACAGACAAAATAAATACCATCCTTTAGGGGTTGACTCATTCCCCAAAATTTCACAACTACATTATGGGTCACATAATACTTAAACACAACTATAATGTGTTTAACTATTATGGGTCAGGCTCACTTGCCCCCCCTCTACAAATTATTTATTTGTGTGTCTCTCAGTTGCACAAGAACACTCAAAACTGTCAGAGAGAGACTGGCCAAACTAGGGGAAAGAGTCAAGCAGGGAATTAGTCTGGAATGCTTATATAGCCACACGAGGGCAAGGCATGGCCTTCCTTGAATGCCACTAAACCATCTCTAGTCTCGCTCAGGTGCAAACTGGCAGTTTGGGAAGATTGGTGTGAAATAGGCATCAAGCAATAAAGTAGCTCATTTGAACTCGTCACGTGTGGGTTTTGTTCATGCCTAGCAAAAATGACTTGGCAAGATAAAAAAGAAAAAAAACCTAATGAATTACAGTCTAGTAAAAACTATGCATATTTATGTGGAAGAGGCATGACCAAGGAGAATTTGAAATTGCTGAAGTGGAAATTTTAATTGTGGAATAGAGTGGTACTAATACCCAAAAAGGATGTTGCAAAGAATCTGTTTAATTATAACCACTCAATTATGGGGTCATTCAAAAAATACTGTTTTAATGGGAGAAAAGAAACAGAAAAAGAAATAAATGTTGAAAAGTGTCATTCAATTCAATTTTTACACACAAATTGATTCTTAATCGTGGAATTCTTGAGGACATGGAATCATATTGTTTTGTCCTTTCATTCTGTCGATAAAGAATTATCTAGTTCTTCACTCCAGTGTTGAGATAGGTTGAGGTTGGAGCCTGATGATAGTGGGGGAAGGAGGAGGAGGAGGAGGAGGAGGAGGAGGAGGAGGAGGAGGAGGAGGAGGAGGAGGAGGAGGAGGAAGGTTTCTGATATTAGTGGTGGGTTGTTTTTAGTTTTCTAAAAAAAAAAAATTTGCTTTTCTAAAATTATGATGAGCCATCAGAGTTATATTTCTTAAGATGGGTGACCATATAAGCCTGATAGATGATAGAGATAGATAGATAGATAGCAGGGGTGGGTTCTACTTATCTTTACTACCAGTTTGCAATGGGGCTGCGTGAACACTCTTGCTTTGCTTGCGTGCATGCGCACTCTTCTGTGCAAATGCAGAAGCTTGTGCGCATGTGCAAAAGCATTTTGATGATGTCAGGGTCAGTGGGTGGAGCCTCCCGCCGGTTTTACTACCGGTTCTATAGAACCAGTGCGAACCGGGAGCAACCCACCACTAATAGATAGATAGATAATCAAGCCAGTCTGTGGTACAGAGATCCCTTTCCAGAAATATAAAACCATCTTGTTTTTGCAACAATTCATGTACAGTAGATAGAAAATACTTCTTAGACAGATAAATTCACATTTCTGGAGTATAATTTAACAAAATAGAATAACCAGAGAGCATGAGCAAATTATGAGTCTTTAAAGTGGTCACATCTCCAATACAGAAAAAAAAAACATAATTGACATGTTTTTATAGTATATATAGAGTACAAATATATTTACTTATATGTACTTACTGATGTATCTATCACCTTGGTCTTTTGCCCCCTATCCTATTGATGGATGCCGCTGGACAGAGCAGATTTTTAAAGTGATGTAATGGATTGTCAGACTCAAGGAACCAGAACAACACAGTGGCTGATCAGAGTTGCATTTTTATTGTTGCTATCTACTTAACAAAAATCTTGCCAGACTGACTCCATTCTGTTGGGAACGGTCAGATAAACTCTTCAGGAATTCTGGGGTGTGGGCAGTGGCATCTGGCCTCTGTCTCTTCCTTCCCTGCATGGATTCCAAGCTCTCCAATCTTTTCATTCCTTCCCTCATTCTAGCTAGAGATTCCACACTGGTAAATGACATGGGATGGAAATGAACTACGCCATCCTTCCTTAGTTGGCATTCAAATGAAGTGAAATTTGAAGCAAAACTAAAAGATTTCTCTTGAATCAAAATCAAGATTCTACAACCAGCAAAATTACTTGTATGTGTTACATGCATTGATAATCTACCCACAACTAACCGAGCAAACTAGCATGAGCTTTCAGCCATAAGAAAATACTTTTATGGCACTAAGATTATAACGACCACAACCTTTGGAAATAATATTTTCTGAGCAATGTTTCAAATTTTTTAAAAATATTCCTTGTTCTGCATTTATATGGCCACCTATAATTTTAATAACCTTTCTTTTTGGTTTCCGGTTTGAATGTCATGTTTATGCGCATATCAAGCACTAAGTCTTTGATCTGCTACAGGAACTATTATTCTTTCTTTCAAAACTGTCAAAGTATACATTATCCTCTGCCACCTTCGTGTGAAAAGCTGAATGTTTAGGGTTGTTTTTTTAATGCTTTGCCCAGCACTTTGTTCTACTTAAGGAGCATTTGAATGAGGATGATGATACTGTCCTTAGCTGCCTATTTTTCCACTTGAAAAAAAAAAGCTGGTGATTTTTTTACATTTCAAACTGCAGAAAGGGAAATAAATTGAAATTTAGCTTGCAAAAGGTCACTTCTTCAGACCAGATTTTAGTGATTTGGATCTCATGTTGATGAAAGAGAACTAGCATTTCAATATCTTCCCCCAAAAACTGATTTCGCCGTCAGCAGCAAGAAAGGCTGTTCATCTGGACAAGGGATGGGATGAATGTGATGGGATGGGATGGGCACAGAGGAAAAAAGTCAGTGGGACAATGGATATATGTTTGTTGATATTCTGTCCCCCCACCTCACATAGGCAGACACCCGAGCAAAAGACGCCTACCAGTAATTTATTTTTACAAGCCGACCTGAATCCTTTGGCAGATAAAAGTTCTGGCAGCTACTTTCCGAATGCCTGCCAAGTTTCTTATCACCTCTAGAAACAGGAGTCAGCGTATCTGTAGTCCATTGCTGGGGCAATGAAGAGTTCACAAGGCACAAAAGAGTAGTCAGGAGTCATTCACAAAGTCCAAGCCTTAATTCTGAAAGATATCCCATCCGAAGCTCACGATATGCAGTTTTTGTCCGTCACAGAGCCTGCAGAGCAATCCCACCCACTTTTATCCCCTGTGGAGCATGGCTCAGTGACTCAGCAATCTCTGGCCCTTCCACACCTCTTCCTTTGCTCGCATGCCTCTCCCTCCGATGCTGCATGGGATCTTCATCACTCCCTATTAGTGGGTGCTCCGACATGCCTTCCTCCTGGCATTCAGCTGGAACCTGAGGCGTTGCCAGAAAGGAGGGTCCTGGAGAGGGAGGCCTTGTCAGTTCCTCCCCATCACTTTCAGAGTCATCTTCCTCCGTGAGGACAGGCTCGGGAGCCGGAGTCACAACAGTTTGTTTCTTTTGTATTAAAATATAATTTCAAACTCCAAAAGGTGAGGGAGTCATATTTGGATTTTCCCTTTACCTGCAGCAAGTAATACTTCGTACATGTAGAGAATATCTATACCGTAAACATAAATTCCAACATTTAGAATGTGATCCTCTTAGCTGAAGTTCAAGGTAGTCAAAATAGCACCATCCAGAATTCTATTAATTCTAGCACTGTAGGCATGAAAACCATCTCATAATGGTACAATAATTTTCTACATTGTCATACAGAAATAATTTCATGAGGAGAGGTATTGGCTGGCCACAAATATCAAATATTTTATGAAGAACAACTCAGTGGTCGTTTCTGATGCAAAGCAGGAGAAATTGTTCACAGAAAGGCTGGACTTCATTCTGTTCTAGGGAGTAATTCTTTTTGTAAAATTTAAGGTGAGAACATCCTCTTCTCTCTTAGCAGTTACTAAATGTGACAATGAGAATTTCTGCACAAAACACATCCTTTTCAGTTGTTTCTAAGGGCAGATATCTCAGTCTGTTTTCAGTCCATGTTAACTTTGTCTTGAGTAGCTCCTAGTCCACCTAAATTTCACACTAACATGCTAGGAATTAAACAAGAGATCTGTATGAAAAGTTGAAATAAATATTTCAATTAAAATTTAAAGATTATAAATATTTGTTTTCCAAGTTTTCTTTAATGATTTTCTATCTTGAAATATACATTTTATTCTCTACATATTTTAAACATTTTAATAGAGCATTTATATTTCATACAGAATTGTAAGATTAATCTGGTTCAGCAAAAACTGGCAGATAACTAGTTTCCAAATTGTACATTATACATTTTTAAAAAATAAAAAAAATATTAAGAAATCATAATAGTGTTAGAATGTGCAAGAGTAGAATTCCTTGTGCTTCTCTTTGGTAAGTATTGCTGGGAAAATTGCATATAAATTTGATAAAATTTACAATTTCTTTTGATGAATTATCACATGGTTAGATAAAACAATTATGAGTAGGCTGAGGATCTTGTTCTGTCTTACAAAGATTGTAACATAGATAACTCAGTAAAATGGAAATATGAAATTCTTATAACAATTTGTTCTATTTTTTCGTAACTTGTAACGCTTTGAGACAGAACTCACCCCCGTTTTGTCTTCTTTCCTAGTTTCCTTCTAATTTTTTTTTTCCGTCTTCCCATCTGTTCCAATGTCTCCTGAGACTTAGAGGACAATGCTACAATAAAGATTGTTATGAAAAGATTGAAGAATAGGGCAAGGTGAAAAGATTATCTTCAAAGGACTATCTTTTTCTGGCCTTGCTGATATGAAAATATCAGTGTTTGTATTATTTCCAAGTCTAATATCTTCTTTTACATATCTTGCAGGATTACATTAGCATTAGAAGCTTGAAACTAAAATAACTGGGTAATGAACTATGATTCAGGCGAGGACCCAGGACAATTCTATCTTGTCTGTGAAAATCGTTCATTCATAAAAGAAAGGAAAGATGCTATCCAAAGTTGAAGTCCATGATTTTCTCTTGAATTATGCCTACATTTTATGTAATATCCCAGCTACAGTTTTGAAACTCTGAATGTTACAAAAGCGTTGTTTGATCAGTGACCCTAGCCATAGCTGAAGAATTTTGACTGTTCATGTGACATAAAAGGTAAAGGAAAAAGTTCCCCTCGCACATATGTGCTAGTCGTTCCCGACTCTAGGGGGCGGTGCTCATCTCCATTTCAAAGCCAAAGAGTCAGTACTTATTGTGACTCAGGCCCACGTACTTGATATTAAATGCAAACAGTTCCAGAAAACAAACAGATTTTATTAGAACAGCTGAGAATTAACTTATTCTGAGTGTATTCTAAATGAAATGAAAGCAAAGTCCTTAAAACATCAGTCTTTAGTTTATCTCTGACCTTGGGATAATTAGGCAAACTGCCAAAGGCTTTTCTTGGCAACAGTTCAGGAACAGAAAAAATAACTACAGCCAAATAAGAAGCAATTCTTCCAACGGTTGTTTTCCAGCAAAGAGGCCAAGAGCCGTTGCTGGCCTTTTAAGCCTTATGGGAGGGGCTAATCATCTCTTGGCCCTACTCCCGAGCCGTCCTCTCTGCTTTAGCTACTCCTGCCTTCTGGCAACACTTCCCATATGCGCACTAGGAACAGGCTTCTCCTGTTCCTCTGCCTCTCTACTGTCAGCCTCTGGAGGCTCCAAAGTCCGCACATCACTCCCTGATGGCCCTGGTCCCATCTCTGCCTCCGATGCAGAGCCCTCATCTGGGCCTTCCACAGCCTCTAGGACTGGCCCATGTTCTTCCTCAGCCTCATCGCTGTCCGACTCCACTGCCAGCTCCGCAGGCTGCTGGAGGACCACAACAGCACTGTCCGAAGACGTCTCCATGGTCATGTGGCTGGCATGACTCGAAAAGAGGTGCTCGGAACGGATGTTGACTTACCTGAACGTCCCTTCTCGGCGCGCTGCTGGAGAATCCAAATGTTGGGTTATTCCTCAGCTTGATTGCTAGACTGGGTGAATGTTTCTTTAAGAAATATCCTTGGCCACTCCTCCCTCGCTCAGCTGAGCTCCAGTTTATTCATGAAGACAAAACGTTAGGGGCGAGTCCCCTGTCCAAACCGTCCTGAAAAAACATGAGAACATCAGAGGCAGACACTGTCATAGGGTCTTGATGAGTCCTGGAGCACCAGGAACAGAACGAGCGCCAGGTGGCGTCATAGATACGATTTGTAGAAGGGTGTCTGGCGGATTGCATAGTGTGAATCACACGGCCCGGGATGTTGTCCTTTCTTAGACGGATCCTCTCAAACACCAGACGGTCAACCTCAACCATTGCAGGTCTGGGTGCAGTATGACCCCCTGACTGAGAGATATCTTGTCGTTGGGAATGTACCAGGGGTGCTCCACCAACAAGTTCAAGAGATCTGCATACTAGGGTCAATGCGGCCAATTGGGAGCGATTAGGATGAGATCCACTTCCTCCACCAACAGTTTGCGAATCACTTGCGGGATGAGCAGTAGAGGGGGGGAAAGCATAGAGGAGCCCTGCGGGCCACACACTTCGAAGTGCGTCACAACCCTCTGCTCCAGGACCGGGGAACCAGGAGAAGAATCGGGGCAGCTGTGCATTCATTGGGTGAGCAAAGAGGTCGACTGTTGGGAGACCAAATCTCCTTGACAGGTCCTGGAACAACGACGGATGGAGGTGCCACTCCGCCTGATCTATTTGGGTCCAGCTGAGCCAATTGGCCCGGATATTGTCCATGCCGGATATGTGCTCCGCCGTTACTGACAGAACGTACTTCTCCGTCCAATTCAGCATCCTTGTCGCTTCGTCCATTAGGAGTCTGGAATGAGTTCCGCTTTCCCTGTTCACGTGCGCTTTCGCTGTGATATTGTCCATAAGGACCAGCACGTGATGCCCCATCACAGAGGCCTGGAAGCAACGAAGGGTGAGGTGGACTGCCCGGAGCTCCAACCAGTTTATGTCGTGTTGTAACTCCCGCGATGACCAGCGACCCTGAGCAATGGACGACCGCAGATCAGCGACCAGCTGAACATGCTCGCATCCGTCGTGATGGTGATCTGGATGGGATCCTGAAAATAACATCCCTTCCTTATGGCTGGTGAGAGCCACCACCTCAGGGACAAGTGGACTGCAGCCGGGAGGACTATCCTGGCATTCGAACTGTCCCGGAGGGACCTCTGGTAAGGCAAAAGGTACCACTGAAGTGGGCGACTGTGGAGACAGGCCCATGGAACAATTAGTTTGCCAAGCAGTTGGGACAATGTGATCAGGGGAACGGACTGGAGCGACAGCACCTGAGTCACTAAGGATCTTATGCTGCAAATCCGGTCAGGAGACAGGAATACATGAGTATACTGCTGACCGAGTCTATGACAGCTCCAAGGTGGAGAATGTGGGTGGTGGGTAGGAGCTGGTTCTTGTCCAGATTCAGGGAAAACCTGTGCTGTTGCAAGAGACGGGACACGGTCTGCAGCTCGACCACAGCCAGATTCCGTGTGGATGACAGAATGATGATGTCATCCAGGTAGCACATTACTCGGATTGGGATCTGCCATAGGGAGGCAGCCACCATCGCTAACAGTTTCGTGAAAGTCTGAGGACTGGATGATAGGCCGAACGGCATGGCCCAATATTGGAAGTGCCGGTTTGAGTAAGCGAACCTCAGGAATCGTCGATGAGAGGGACAAATTGGGACATGTAAATAAGCCTCCTTGAGGTCGATTGATGTCATAAATTCCCCCTGTCAGATGCCCTGCAGGATCGACTTGAGGGGCTGCATTTTGAAGTCATGATACCTGACGAATTTGTTTAAGGCCTTTAGGTCCAAAATCCCCCTCCAGCCCTGGAAGACTTTGGCACGAGAAAGAGGAGCGAATAGAACCTGGACCCCGTTGTTCCACAAGCACAGGTTCAATGGCGCAGATGTCGAGTAGATGTTGAACCTCTGTGTCCATCAATCGCCTCTTCTCCGGATTGCCCGATACCAGACATGAAATGAAGTTCAGAGGGCTGGAGAGGAAGTCCAATGTGAGGCCGAACCTCACCGTTTGGCGGACCAAAGCGTCGGTCATGGAAGATTCCCACTGGCGTAAGTGGAGCCCTTGGCCATACCTTATCACTACCTCAGAGCTTTAGATGTATTTAAGGTCACAGCTTCTTGCACTGTGAGACTCCCCCCTCTCACAAGCCTAGCCCTCCACGTTATCGAGGGCCTACCTCAATGACGGGTCTTGGAACCCAGAGAGGTGGCATGCAGCGAAGAGGGGGTTGAAGGGTTTTTAATGAAAATTTTTGGTTAATCTTTTAAGGGGTCCCGGGGGGGAGGGTAAAATTGGAACTAGGGTCGTGGGTTTGGGGGATAACCCACAAAGGGGAGGGTCGGGCCTGGCCACTACACACGGCAGAAGGGGTGGGGGATCTGGAGGTAATGGGGGGGTCGAGCTTGTCCAGATTGTGTTTTTACCATCGGTACTGTGATTGGGAGGAGTAGATATGGCGGGAGCAGGGGGCCATATCATGTTAAGGGAGCACGGACCCGCTGTCTTCGAGCGGTAGCGTGCTCTGGCCCCCAAAGCTCCACTCATTCTCCAGGTTGTACAGACCCTCAGGGCCCAGGCCTTCAACTGATGTTGTGCAACACCAGGTCCGTAGTAAATAAAGCCCCCCTCATTTGTGATCTTGTTCGGGAGGGGGGAGCGGACCTGGCGGGTATTATGGAGACCTGGCTGGGCCCGGAGGGAGGGGTCCCTCTGGTAGAAATGTGCCCACCAGGCTTCCAGGCATTCCATCAGCCGAGGTCACAGGAGAGGGGCGGGTAGTAGCGGTTATTATTAGAGAAGACCTTAGGCTGAGGGAGGCCACTGTTCCTCAGACGGCTGGCTGTGAGACCCTCCTTGTGAAGTGGGGTCATGGGGTTCAGATAGGTTTGCTGATCACATACCTGGCTCCCTGCCACGTGGCAGCAGCCCTGCCAGAGCTACTCAACGTTATTGCCGCGGTGGCGGTTGATACCCCTAGACTTATGGTCATGGGGGATTTTAACCTGCCGTCCGTGGCTGAGGTGTTTGAGATGGCTCGGGAGTTCATGGCTTCCATGACGGCTATGGACCTGACCCAGCTAATTCATGGCCCTACGCACACGGGGGGAAACACACTGGACTTAGTTTT
The DNA here is from genome assembly GCF_059756535.1 of Pantherophis guttatus. NCBI lineage: Eukaryota > Metazoa > Chordata > Lepidosauria > Squamata > Colubridae > Pantherophis > Pantherophis guttatus. The sequence continues at coordinate 84,351,878 of NC_142064.1, read as the reverse complement.
TGTCTCTGGACAGTGGCTGAGTGATCTCGAGATAGGGGATATAGTCATTGAGCCCTTGTCATGGTCGGATCACTCTCTCCTTCGCCTTGACCTTCGAACCGCTGCACCCCGCCGCAGGGAGGCGGAACCAATAAGATGGTACAGCCCCAGGCGCCTGATGAACCTGATAGGTTCCAGATCGAGTTTGGGCCAATCCCCGAGGTTTTGGCTCACGCCTCGACCGGAGACCTAGTGGCCGCCTGGGATAGGGCGGCCGCTGGAGCTCTGGATCGAGTTGTGCCTTTGCAGCCTCTGACCCGGCGCCGATCTCACCTGGCTCCTTGGTTCACCGAGGAGCTGAGGGATATGAAGCGCCAGAAAAGATGCCTAGAGAGTAGTTGGAGGGCCAGTCATGCTGAATCTGACCGGACACTGGTAAGATCTCATATTAAGAATTACCTAGTGGCGATAAAAGCAGCAAAATGCACCCATTTCGCTGCTCTTATTGCATCATCAGATAATCGCCTGGCCGCCCTGTTTAGGGTGACCTGCTCCCTGCTCCACCAGGAAGCGAGGGAGGACCCCTTGGAGGGAAGAGCCGAGGATTTTGTTCAGTATCTGTATGACAAAATCACTCAGATTTGGGAAGATCTGGACTCCAACTGGGTAGATCCAGTGGGGATGACGGAGGCAGGTCCTGAGAATGTTATCTGGGATGAGTTTGATCCTGTGACCCCTGAGGACGTGGACAGGATTCTGGGTAGACTGAAGGCGACCACATGTTTGTTGGACCCGTGCCCATCCTGGTTAGTGCTGGCTTCCCGGGAGGTGATGCGAGGCTGGTTCCAGGGGATTATAAATGCTTCATTGGGTGAGGGTGTCTTTCCCACCGCCTTGAAAGAGGCGGTGGTGAGACCTCTCCTCAAGATGCCTTCCCTTGATCGGGCAGTATTGGCTAACTATTGTCCAGTCTCCAAACTTCGTTTGTGGCGAAGGGTGTTGAGAGTGTGGTTGCATGACAGCTCCCCCAGTACCTGGATGAAACGACGTATCTAGATCCATTCCAGTCGGGCTTCAGGCCTGGGTACAGCATGGAAATGGCATTGGTCGCGTAGGTGGATGATCTCTGGAGGGCTCGGGATAGGGGGTGCTCCTCAGCGGCTTTTGATACCATCGACCATGGTATCATGCTGCACTGGTTGGAAGAGTTGGGGGTGGGAGGCACCGTACTATGATGGTTCTCCTCCTTTCTCTCCGACCGGTTGCAGTCTGTGTTGACAGGGGGGCAGAGGTCGACCCGGAGGCCCCTTATATGTGGGGTGCCACAAGGATCGGTCCTCTTGCCCCTTTTGTTCAACATTTATGTAAGGCGCTGGGCGAGATCATCCGTGGTTTTGGGGTGGAGTACCACCAGTACGCTGACGACACCCAGCTGTACATCTCCACCCCAGACCACCCCAACGCTGCCCTTGAAGTGATGTCCCGGTGCCTGGAGGCTGTACGGATCTGGATGGGGTGAAAGAGGCTCAGGCTCAACCCATCCAAGACCGAATGGCTGTGGTTTCCAATGTCCTGATATAGTCAGCTGGTGCTATCGCTGACTATTGGGGGCGAATCGTCGGCCCACACGGAAAGGGCTCGCAACTTGGGTGTCCTCCTGGATTCACGGCTGTCTTTAGAAGAGCATTTGACAGCCGGGACCGGGAGGATTTTTCATCAGGTTCGCCTGATCCGCCAGTTGCGTCCCTTTCTATATCGGGACTCCTTACACACGGTCACTCATGTCCTCGTCAACTCCCGTCTGGACTATTGTAACGCTCTCTACATGGGGCTCCCCTTGAGGAGCACTCGGAGGCTCCAACTGGCGCAGAGTGCGGCCGCGCAGGTGGTGATGGGAGCGATGTGGCGCTCCCATGTAACACCTCTCCTGCGCGAGCTGCACTGGCTCCCGGTGGTCTTCCGAGTGCGCTTCAAGGTTTTGGTTATCACCTTTAGAGCACTCCATGGCTTAGGACCTGGTTATTTACGGGACCGCCTGCTACCACCAATACCCTCCCACCGACCAGTACGCTCCCATAGAGAGGGGCTCCTCCGGGTGCCGTCAGCCAAACAATGTTGACTGGCAGCCCCCAGGGGGAGAGCCTTCTCTGTGGGGGCACCTACTATCTGGAACGAGCTCCCCCCGGAGATACGAAGGATCCCGGATCTGCGTACCTTCCATCGCGTGCTCAAGACTTTCCTATTTCATCAAGCTGGCCTGACCTAAGTCTTTCCCCTTTTTATATGGAAATTTTAAATTTGGTTTTAAATTATTGGGGTTTTAAATTTTTCAGCCAAATTATTTAATTCATTTTATTCCGTTTTAAATTTTGTATTTATATGTTTTATTCTATGGCTGTTCACCGCCCTGAGTCCTTCGGGAGTAGGGCGGTATACAAATTCAATAAATAAAATAAAATAAATGAATGAGACGACCGCCAATGGGTAGATTTGCGTGGCAGTCACTTGCCCCTTCTGAATGACCGGCTGGCCACTCCATGGAACTGTCGCCTGGCATTGTGTTGACCTCTGCCCCGATCCTGGTAGACAGGTCTGTCAGAAGACCAATCAAAGCCCTGGGAGTATTGTCTAGGAAAATAGGACCCGTTGGGTCCAGACTCAGTCCGAAAGGGCTGTCTCTGGGAATAAGGAGCATATCTCCTATCCTGTCGTCTGAAGGAGGACGGCATAACTTTACATTTATCCTTATCCTCTACTAGTATCGGGTCCAAAGCATCTCCAAAGAGATGCTTCCACTTTGATTTTAGATCGGCCCTCCAATGGCGAAGCCAAAGGAGGCGCCGAGAGATGACGGTAGAAACAAGAACTCTAGAAACAAACTTGGCCGCATTCAAGGATGCGTCTGCCGAAAATTCAGTGGCTGCCACTATTTTATTTATATCCTGGTGGAGCCTACTGTCTTCGGGTGGTAATCGCTTTTGCAGTTGGCACAACCAAATAAGAGATGCGCAAGCAAAGAAGGATGTAGATGTAGCCGCCCTGATTGCCCAGGCTGCTGCCTGATGCGTCTTGCAGAAAGACAGTTCAGCCTTCCTGTCTTCCGTTCTGAGACCGTCTAAGACATCATTGGAAATGACTGAAGAAGATGTTAATTGAGCCACAGGGGCATCCACTGTAGGCAGCTGGATCAGATTTTGTAAGGTAGGTCCGAACAATACAACTTTTTATCCAAGCCATTTGGAGCCGAGATATAAGTTGGTTGGGTCCATGACTTTTGGATCACCTCCGTGAACAGTTCAGGGCACGGAATAAAGTCTTGTTCAGGCTTGGGCAGATGAAACAAGTCGCCATGGGGTTGAGGGTCCCCTTGTTGCGATGGCTGCGTGCTCAAAACGCCCATATTTGTGGTAAGTTTAGCCTTGTGGAGCAAGGACTTGAACATAGAAGGACAGAAAAGGCCCATGAAAGAAGGCCTGTCGGGAGCAAGGTCCTCATCCTACACGGTTCAATCTCTTCACGATCTTCCTCATCCTACACGGAGTCTTCGGTGAGAAGAGATTCCACCTGATATGAATAACCACGATGCAAATCACCATATGCTTGGGATAAAAGCGGATGCATGGCCGGCATGGGAAGACCATGGAGACCTTGTTGAGGACCGGATGTCAAGATCCTAGAGATTGTCTGAGACACTAGGGCCTGGATATCTCGAGAGAGCGCTGGTTGTAGGCCTTCAACGGGACAGAGGCCAGCAGCGATCAGGGTGAAGGTAGCCTCCGGAATGAGACGACCCCGATGATGAGCAGCGGGAGCGCTGGGTCCAGAGGAAGCATGTGGAAAGGCGGACTCCCGGAGGACATCGACTTCAGTTGAACTATGGGTGGCAACAGGAGGAGGCTCCTGTGACGCTTGCAAAGGCTTGTCCAGACACATCTCATGGTTGGAGGACTGAGCCCTCTGCTGGGCAAGAAGGTATTGTTTTTCGAAGGCTTTGTGCCTTCTCTCCTCAGCCCTGTCAGCTGCCACCGATCGCTTGGTAGGATGAGGGCTGGCAGAACATGCCCTAGTAGCTCGATGCTTGGAGCTCTTGGCAGGAGGCTTGGAATGATTCTTGGCCTCAGGAGGGCTGTAGGACTGTTCGAGGTTGGAAGAAAGATCAGACTCCGCCATCGAGACGAGGCACCCGAAAGGTAAGTTGTAGGGTTGAATTAATTACAATAGGAATAGCAATAATTAATTAAGGTTTTTTTTTTTTTAGGAACAATGAGTCAGAAAGGCAGACGGCACTCAGCAAGGCCTTTGGAAGTGAGTCAGAAGCCAGCACAAGATAAGGCAAGTGATGCAGGGAAATAAGGCTGAGCAGATGTCAAAACACCACTAAAAGCTGCTTCGCAGGGCTCCTCAATCAAGGCAGGGAAGGATCCGTGGCTTCTCCCAGGCAGACTACACAGGATAGCAGAAAAGCGCTGATGTCAAATTGCACTCCCTGCTGCCGCGGCTAGCCGTTGGTGTTCAAAATGGCGGGCAGCTGTCGTTTGCCTCAGAAAATGGCGCACGGCTCGTGTTTTGCTGCCCAGCGCCTCCGCAGAGAGAAAGAGCCCAAGGAGAGAGGGCGAGGTTGTAAAAACCCTCCCAGCGCAGCGAAGCTTTCAAAGGAAGGAGTTTGCCGCTATTGATAGGCAGGGACTCCTGGCCGCCTCGAAGTTGTAGGAGCGGTGTGGATGGCGGGGGAGGCTTTACCGGCAAGCTTGGAGCCCGCGCACCCGCCGGCGGTGATAATTATCACTCGGAGATGCCTCAAAAGGTATAGCTCCAAGGAAGCTGCAAGTTGGAAATGACGGGTGGGAACCCGCCTGGTGGCCCAGGAGCAACTCACCCACCGCCAGCAGCTGAGGGAATTAGGAAAGTCCAACGAACAACTGAGAAGCCTTTGAATGCAATCCACACCGCCCGAAGAGACGTATGAGAAAAAAATAGGTTGGAAAATCCAAAGAAATGTTTAATCTTCAGCCTGATCGCTAGAGCCAAGGAAAAAAACCAGTCTCTCGCTTGACTGAGTGAATAAACTGTAGCTCGGCCGAGCGAGGGAGGAGTGGCCAAGGACTTTTCTTAAAGAAACATTCACCCAGTCTAGCAATCAAGCTGAGGAATAACCCAACATTTGGATTCTCCAAGCAGCGCGCTGGAGAATGCTGTTACCTTCTCACCAAAGGTGGTCCCTATTTTTCTACTTGCATTTTTTACGTGCTTTTGAACTGCTAGTTTGGCAGTATGTTCATGTGACATACTGAACCACAAATTAGCCAATCACCTTACAACTTTATGTAATGTAACTAAGAGCCGAGGTGGTGCAGTGGTTAGAGTGCAGTACTGCAGCTACTTCAGCTGACTGCTAGTTCAGCAGATCAGTGGATCAAATCTCACCGGCTCAAGGTTGACTCAGCCTTCCATCCTTCCGAGGTGGGTAAAATGAGGATCCAGATTGTTAGGGGCCAATATGCTATTTAGTATACTGTCTTTGGTGTAAGCCTCCCAGAGTCCTCAGAGAGTGGGCGGCATAGAAATATGACTAATAAAATAAAATAAATAAATGTAAGAGGTCCATTTCTTTTAGGAACTAAAATCCTTAATTCCATGGAGTAAACATGGTTATTAAATATGGGCAAAACTATTACAGGTAGTTCATTTAGTGACCATTCAAAATTACAATGGCACTGAAAAAAGTGACATATGACCATTTTTCACACTTACGACCATTGCAGCATCCCCATGTTCTTATGATCAAAATTCAGATGCTTGGCAACTGGTTCATATTTATGATGGCTGCAGTGTCCTAGGGTCATGTGATCAGCTTTTGTGACCTTCTGACCAGCAAAATCAATGGGAAATCCAGATTCACTTAATAACCATGTTACTAACTTAACAAATGCAATGATTCACTTAACAATCATGGCAAGAAAATTCGTACAATGGGGCAAACTCACTTGACAAGTGTTTCACTTAGCTACATAAATTTTGGGCTCAATTGTGGTCATAACTTGAGGACTACCTGTATATGGGCACAGCTTTTTTGATGTAAAATATGCCTCTAGATGCAAATCCTGGAAAAAATCTTCCTCAAGAACAAATTAGCTGACTAGGTCAGAATTTCTAGGAGAAATTAATCATCGCTTGTTGGGTTTCTCCTTTTTTGCTTGGTGCATACCTTACCTAATGGACCCATTTTTAAAGTAATTGCCTGGAAATACAAAATATTGGAGAAATACAAAATTTCTCCAATACAAAATATTGGAGCAAGTAATCTATATTAGCTTTTGTTCCTAATAAAACTGCAGAGGAATCACATTGTTTACTATGTATGGTCACGCATCCACCCACCCACATGTAGACAAGCACAAAGATAGATAGATAGATAGATAGAGAGAGAGAGAGAGAGAGAGAGAGAGAGAGAGAGAGAGAGAGAGAGAGATTTCAATGTGTATGAAAACAGATACTGATTTTCATGCTGGTTACTTTTTGATTTTGATTTTTTTGTTAAATGAACATTCTGATATTGAAACTTGCAGAAATCAGAAACAATAAGAATCAGAAAAATGAGAAACTGAGTCAAACTACAAATGACAAACTAGCCTCACTACCATTAATTTTTACCAAGGGGAATGTTTTCGTACTGCTGAGTTGAAATTGCCTTTCTGACTATTTCTATTGATTGGTTCTTGGCCCACTTCTGCAGCAGTGTGTGTGTGTGTGTGTGTGTGTGTGTGTGTCTGTGTCTGTGTCTGTGTGTGTGTGAATGCACATACTTGATGGAGAAGACAATTCCCCATAACAACATGCATGTGTATGGAATCTTTCCCTTAATATGCCTTCACAGTTTTCCACCTGCTTTTCTTTCAATACATGTTTTATATGCATTTTCCCCCAGTTTAATCCAGGCTACAAAATGTTAATAGCATTAAATTTGAGGCCCAGTAATACATTCAAGTTCTGTTGTAGCTTAAAAAGGTGAGAACTGGATATATGAAAAGAGTTTGAACTGAATAAATTTCTTCCTGCCCTTAGAGACAGAACAGCTATATATTTCTAATGCTTAATTGCAGTACATCTCCTGCATTGAGAAAAAAGGTTTCTTCCAACTCTCATTCTATGGAAGTTACTATGAAGCAAAAGGGAGCAAAACCAACTGAGCACAAAAACTTTCATTCACAAACAAGCACCAGACTGCAGATCAAGGGAAGACTATCCCAACCAGCAGGGATGGGCTTCAAAAATTTTAGCCAGGGGTTCTGTGCCCGGTTGCTGGGTAGGCGTGGCCATGGTGGGCTTGCACCTCCTGCACCATGGCGGCGGGGGGGGGGTGTTTTTGCCCTCCCAGGGCTCCAGAGGTTTTCCTTGAGCCTCCAGAAGGGTGAAAATGGCCTCCCCAGGCTCCGGAAGCCCAAACTTCTGGTAAGCCCGTTTTCGCTCTCCCCGAGCTTCTGCGCGCACCCTGCACTTACCTGCATCCAAAATGGGCCATGTGGGGATTCCTGGGAGGGGCAGGAGGGGAGGGGAGGGGCCAGCCAGGAGTGGGATTTGGGGGTTCTTCGAACTGCACAGAATCTTAGCTACAGGTTCTCCTGAGCCCCTGCGAATCCCCAGCAGTTCACCTCTGCCAACCAGTGCAAAAAAAGTCTCAACAGCCATCACGATAAGAAGGAGATATTCCTTGCAGTCATCTACAAGGTTGTAGGGTTCATTATATTTAATTTTGAAGAAAAGTCAGGTAATTATAATTCTTGTAACATGAACAAATGAAACTGTAATACTGATAGTACATCCAGGCTTTAAATAATAATAAATTTAAATGTATATGCCCCCCAACTTCCAGAAACTATTTTCTTCTCTTTTACTTACATTAATATTCTAAAGCACCAAAATAATAGAATATTAAGAACCTAAGCATATTACATAAATATCATTGCATTGAAATAACATATTCTGCCAAAACTGAGAAGATGGAGCAACAGATGATCTATATGATCTATTTATTTTTTTTTTGGTAATATTTGAAAGATTAAGCTAGTTTTGTATTATAGTTTTTCAGTTTCTACAAATGTCATTCATTTATTCATTATTTGATTTATTCTTTTATGATTTGATTAGCACACCTGTATTTTTGGCTGTGCTTTCTCATGTTTTCTTGTATATATAATTACAGAAATTTCATGGCTGTATCTTAGATTGGGAAATGTTTTAGAAAAAAATCAAAGATTTAAAACAATCAATAATCAATAAATAAGTTCAGGCAGTGACAAGTCATTTTCACATCCATATTACCAAGCCAACCTTATGGTCAACTCAGTACAAAGACATTTTTACCATTGTCTTATTTCTTTCTTCTTAGATAAGTATTGATTTATTATTCAGTGCACTTTAACTTGTACTTTTCCACTTTTCTAGGCAATATGCATACTTTGATATATATCATGCATTGCTCTTTTCAAAGTGCATCTTTGGCATTTTCTTATTGTATAAACTAGTTATCCAGCAAATTGCCATTGCTTCAGAAAAGTGCTTTTTCCTCCCCTTGTCCAAACTACATAAGGATTACACACTCTTAAAATGCTTTGAAAATGATAGAATTTTCCAAAGTCTTAAAAGCATATTTGTGAGAGTTTGAAAAAGGCCTCTGAAGGAAGAAAAAAATCCCATTGTCAATATTCTTAAATAGATCACCAAAATTGTTCTATTTCCATCTTTTCTTTCATAATCCACTTTTTTTTCTGTTATTTTTTGTTTATTTCTATAATTATCCTTTCCAAGATTGAAATATAATCAAATTTGGTTGGCATTAATACAATCGTTTATGAGGGTATCCAAAAAGACAAAAAAAAGCATTCTGACCAATACAGTATTGAGTGAGGAAAAATATGTCACCAATTCAGTTAACCAGCGTGGTTTAAATTTGCTTCTGCAATGGAGTATTTTTTTTAATGCCAGCATATTTTCAGGCAATAAAGATGGGATCTAATATCTCACAACTGGGGGGATCAATTAGAATCCACATAGGTTTTCCTACCTATCATAGAATGATTAGATTCCATTTCAGTTATTTTGTGTGATTGTAAGGGTCCCGAAGTTTGTTCTAAAATTTTCCAGTGTGACATTTGAGACTTGGATGATACTGACAGTAATACTTATAGGGAACCTAAAGCCACAACCTGACAAAACCTGAGACAACTAGAAGTTTTGGCCACAGGGTCCAAACCAGGGGTGGGTGTTCTGTCCCCCTTCCTCACACAGGCAAACGTAATACCAAGCACGCCTGCCAATATTTTATTAGGTAAACAGATTAGAATTCTTGGCAGACCAAGGTTTTGGCAGCAAACTGCCAAATGCCTGCCAAGACCGGTTTCACTCCCATAAAGCAAAAGAGGACTTATCTTCAGTCCATTCCAGGAGCAACAAATTATCCATGAGACAAGAGTTTAGTCAATGTTCAGTCCAAAATATATCCAAGCCGAATTTCAGAGATCATGATGTGACTTTCAGGGTTTAACTTTGTCCGTCACAAAGCCTGAAGAGCAATCCCACCCACTTTTATTCCTGGTGGGGTGTGGCTCCGTGACTCAGCTCAATCTCTGGCCCTCCCACACCTCTTCCGTTGCTGCGCACGCTTCTCCCTCCGACGCTGCCTCAGATCAAGCCAGGATTCATCATCCTCGCTCCCTATCAATTGGTGCTCCGATATGCCTTCCTCCTGGCACATCCCAGGCTGTTCCTCCTGGCCTTCAGATGGAACCTGAGGCATTGCCAGAAAGGAGGGTCCTGGAGAGGAAGGCCTTGTCAGTTCCTCCCCATCACCTTCTGAGTCCTCTTCCTCTGTTAGGACAGGCTCGGGAGTCGGGGTCACAACAGATGGGTTTCAAAACCTGTCACTACCAGTTTGCATGTGGGCGCTTGTGTGCGTGCCACTTCTGCACATATGCAGAAGCATCCGGGCAGGTGGGCAGAGCCTCCCACTGCCACCGCTACTGGTTCACCCGATCTGGGGCGAACCGGTAGCAACTCATTACTGGTCCAAACACTGTCTAACAATTGCGTTGAGTTGTAAGTTTTAATGTGACAAGTTAAATCTCCAGGGAATGATCATGTTAGCTGTGTTTAGTTAATTGAACTGAATTTACATTAAATTAACATTGACTTCCCCCCCCTGCTTTGGGCTGTTGAGACATTGTCAATCTCCCAATGACTTAGTCTGTTCCACAAATGGAGGCACATTGGATATTCATTGGTGCCTGCTGCTCTTCTTTCTTCAGTATTTGCTCTGCAATTTTTCTTTTAACTATTCTATTATTCAACAAGTAAAATTGAGGGGATGTCACTAAGTTGGAGCTGGAAAAAGAAGTTACTCTCCCGTGCCATTTAGTACAGGCAGCCAGACATCACTCAGCATTTCCTGCAAGGAAACGCAATTTCTTTTGCTTCCCTGGGCAAATATAAAAGAATGGACTTATTTCTTAAAATGCGGATGCCACCTTTCAAACCTAGGGTGCCATACCATTCAGAGTGGCTTAAAATTACACAGCTTTCTAAAACAGTTAAAATAAACACTCCAAACCCAATAGTTCAGACTGGTCATGTTAAACCCATCAAAGCATCAGCTTGAATGAAATGTTTCTAAGTGACTGGGAATGTGAAAATGTGAAAAATCAGCAGCGGGAGAGATTAAAAGGCCTGGAGAAAGGAGCCATTGTTGCCTGGCTTTGAAATAACAGTGAGGGCAGATCCAGGGAACCTTCCAAAATAGGGGTGCATTTCAGAAAAAGCTACACTGTCTTTTCATGGAAGGGCCTTCAGGAGCATCTTCTGAAGATGATCTTGAAATTTAGTTAGGAACACATTGAAAGAAGTGTTCCTTCCCAAGTCATGAACAACTAAACAGGAAAATACCAGTATTTTCATTAGACCCAGAAGTGAATTGGGAGCCTGAAATAAGATTACCAGATACCCAGCAAAAGGAAGGTTGCGTCCACTTTTTTATCCTCGTGTCCTCCGTCTGGCCGGCCGAGTCTTAAAATCAAATGTCCAACTTTTTCAGTGTCTTGGAGTTTCTTTGGACTATTTTCATAAGAGTTGTCATTCGAATATTTTATAAATTCTTTACTTCTTTCTTACCTTCATCGGTCAACAGACTCAATAACTTAGTTATTTATTTCCTGATCTCAGCAACCAGCTTCAATCCAGCCCCTTCCAAACTATGGTCACTGTAGTTTGTAGATTACATCAGTGGTCCCCAACCTTTGTGGCTTGGCGGTCCAGTGTGGGGGAGGAGAGGGGAACCAGGCCACACAAGTGGCTCAACTCACACAAGTTGAGCTGCAGACGAGTGTGTGCGCACTGGCCCACTGCTCGCACAGCCCAGTTGCAAATAGGTCACGGCCCAGTTGTGGGCCACAGCTCAGAGGTTGGGGACCCCTGGATTACATGACTCATTTCTGTTGTGAAATTTGGAAGACATATTATCACCAATTCTGTCCTATCAAAATTTTCTTTTCCACAATTGCATTGTGGAGCAATTATTGTAAAGGAAGAATGTATTATGACATGGATTACCATATTGAAGTTCTTGGGGAAGGTATAAGAGAGCCCTTAAAGAAAGATACCCCCCCCCAAAAAAAATTACGAAGTCTTGAGAAAAAGAAAAGCATGAGAAGGAAACTGAAAATAGCACCACTTTTATTTTATTTCATATAAGATGGAACAGAGAGAAATTTGGACAAGCTTCCAGGTTACTGCTATTCTAGCTTGCTACAATAAAGATGATTCCTAGAATTCCTGTATCTTAACCTGGTTTGAAGAGGTGATATGAGTTACAACTTGTGGCCAGACTTAAATTAGTAAATGTTCTTTGGCTTTTGGCTCTTTGGCCACTCCCCAAATGTCCTCTTTTGTTATGTAAGAAGTGTAAGAAGGGCTCCACATCTCATCCAAGCACAAATGAAACCCTTCTCTACCAGTGGTGGGTTGCTACCGGTTCGCCCCGGTTCAAGCGAACTGGTAGCAGTGGCAGCGGGAGGCTCCGGCCACCTGCCCGGACGTCTCTGCGCATGTGTAGAAGCATCACGCACGCACGCAAGTGTGCACGAACCCACAAGCGAACCAGTAGCGACTGAAATTGAAACCAACTACTGTTCTCTACCATTCATTAAAGCTTGAGAAAAATGTTCTGTAGATGTAACTACTAATGTGATTCTTAGAGCACCTTTTGGGGGCTTGCTCAGAGGTCTTAGAAGAAAAAAAGGATGCTTTCATGAATAGTAGAAAGGTACAACACTTACAGAAATTCAGAAGCAATTCTTCCAAAGCATTTTTAAGTGTGTGTCTTCTTACCATAAGGAAGGCTGAGCGCCAAAGAAGTGATGCCTTTGAACTATGATGCTGGAGAAGACTCGCTTGGACTGCAAGGTGATCAAACCGGTCAGTCCTAGAGGAGATCAACCCTGACTGCTCTTTAGAAGGCCAGATCCTGAAGATGAAACTCAAATAGTTTGGCCATCTAATGAGAAGGAAGGACACATTGGATAAGAGCATAATGCTGGGAATGATTGAGGGCAAAAGAAGAAAGGAACACAGAGAATGAGATGGCTAGATGGAGTCACTGAAGCAGTTGGTGTGAGCTTAAATGGACTCCAGGGGATGGTAGAGGACAAGAAAGCCTGGAGGAACATTGTCCATGGGGTCATGATGGGTCGGACACAACTTCGCAACTAACAACAACAAGCACAATCTTACTAATAATTAAATCCTTATATTGTTGAATCCAGACTTTTTAGAGCTGGGAGACCAAACAAATGCCTGATGGTGAGCATAAAACTAAAATAAGAAATAAATGCAGTACATTTGCACACCATTCTATGCCATGTGCACGGTATAAAGCAAAGTTCAAATACCATGATTAATCTATCAACAACTTTGCATTGTTTGCACTAGAACTGCCATTAATTGCCATGTATCAACTGGTTGTGACTTATTGGAACCATGAGTAACATACAGCAAAGATTTCCTACTTTAATAAATGGAGACAGACATATTCATCTAAATGGTGGCTGATCTGGAGGGCATCGAAGACATTTTCACTGCAAGTCTCACACTTTCCAACTTGGAGAGGTCTGCCACTATAAATGCCTAAGCAGGAAATACTAATGTATTTTGAGATGAGGATTTAAGAGCTTCATATCATTTTATGTAATGCCTTGAAATGAGAGCCTGCCATAAAGTGATGAGCACTGAGCACTTTTAAATTACTATTAAAATTGCCTGAAGGCAGATCAAACATGCCTGGTGCCAAACACTTGATGCCATCCTGATAGAGATAAGTGTTGCATTTTTGGTGCACTGATTCTGTCATAAATATTTAATCTGTTCTGTGAAACTGCCTTTCCCCCCCCCCCCAAGTTATGTCATGCATTTCCCCCAACCCAAAAAGGTAAAACTGTTGCTTTTCTGTTCTATCTTATAAGTGTTTTCATTGCTGGGTTGTTGTTATACTAATGGGCAGCTAATTCCCAGTCATGCCTAAGTATCATTCATGTTCACTTTGTAATCATTTACGAGCTCTTTTACATGATGATGATGATATCCATTCAGTTGTGTCTGACCCTTGCCGATTCTATGGGCCAGATCTCGCCACATCTTCCAATCTTGCACTGCTTGCTTCTTTGAGTTGTTCTATGCTTTGGCCAATGTCAGCTTTGACGGTGTCTAGCCACTGAATTCTTGGATGACCTAGTTTTCTTTTACCAGTAATTCTTCCAAATATGGTTGCTTTCTCCAATGAATTCCTCCACATGACATGGCCAAAGAGAGACACAGTTTGTGATTTGCCTTCAAACAGTGGTGAAATCACTGTTGGTAGAACCTTGGTAAACAGTGGTTTAAGGCACCCTGTTATTAAGCTGGTTATTAAGACCAGCTGCCTACAATTACTGCAGGTTCGAATCTCGCCAAGGCTCAAGGTTGACTCAGCCTTCCATCCTTTCTAAGGTAGGTAAATTGAGGACCGGGTTGTGGGGGCAATAAGCTGACTTTGTATAAATATACAAAAGGATGAAGGCTATTGCTGAGCACATTGTAAGCCGCCCTGAGTCTCCGGAGAAGGGCAGCATATAAATCAAATTTAAAAAAAAAATCCAATTTTTTTTACTACCGGTTCTGTGGGTGTGGCTTGGTGGGCGTGGTGTGGCTTGGTGGGCGTGGCTTGGTGGGCATGGCAGGGGAAGGATACTGCAAAAACTCCATTCCCATCCAACTCCAGGGAAAGGATACCGCAAATCCCCATTCCCTCCCCACTCTGGGGCCAGCCAGAGGTGGTATTTACCGGTTCTCTAAACTACTCAAAATTTCCGCTACCGGTTCTCCAGAACCTGTCAGAACCTGCTGGATTTCACCCCTGCCTTCAAATGACATGTCTAGTGTTATAAGCTCCTGTACTTTTTTTTTTTTGCATTTACACCCAGGTAAGTGGGCATTGTAAGTTTGCAAAATCAATGTCCAAATGTTCTTTTGTTCAGCCATTGTCAATAGAGAAGAATCTCTATTGCATCTATTAATACAGGTAGTCCTTAACTTATGACCACAATTGAGCGGGAAATTTCTGTTGTTAAGTGAGATATTTGTTAAGTGAGTTTTGCTCCATTTATCGACCTTTCTTGCTGTTGTGTATGTATCTATTTTGTGCGGGAAATTCAAATGCATAGTGAATCCTGATTGGTTCTTGGCTGCCTCTGGAAAGTATATAAAGAGGACTGTTGCCTGTGAGTTTTTGCTGAAGTCTCACCCTGAATTAAAGAGCTGTCGTTACTAGCCTGCTTGTGCCCCTCGTTATTCCCGCGCTACAACACTTGCCACAATTGTTAAAGTGAATCGCTGCAGTTGTTAAGTTAAGTAACACGGTTCTTAAGCGAATCTGGCTTTCCCATTGACTTTGCTTGTCAAAAGGTCCCAAAATGGGGATCACATGACCTTGGGACACAGAAACGGTCGGAAGTATGAACCAGTTGCCAAGCATCTGAATTTTGATCACACGATCAATGAGGATGCTGCAAAGGTCATAACTGTGAAAAACGGTTATAAGTCCCATTTTTCATTGCCGTCGTAACTTTGAATGATCACTAGATAAAGTGTTGTACCTGTACTGAAAATATTCTATGACTTATTATATAGATTCATGCATCAAACACTAATGCAACATCTATATGGAGTAATGTTGAAAAAGTATGGCTGTGCTAAGTAATCAACTTATGACCAAAGTTACAATGGACCCCCACCTCAAAAAAAAAGGTTATTTACAAACTGGTTCCAAAGTTCCAACTGCCAGTCTCCCCCCACCCCCCCTCCCGGGCACATGACTGCATTTTGGGCACTCGATAACTGGTCTGCATTTATGTCTGTTTGCAGCATCCCACAATCATATGGCCACAATTGATGTTTTTGCCGAAACCAGTGTTTTGGCAAAACTGCCCTGTACCAAACACTTAAAAACCAAAGCGTTATCTTAACAACCATCGCAAAAAAGAGGTTGTAAAATGAGGTCCATCACGTGATGACCTGCTTAACAATCATCATGAATTGCCACCATAATTAGCAGTGCTCCTTGAAATATACTTGATAAATGAAAGGAAAATCTGGATTGCCTGGACTCCATAGTGGGAAATATAAAATTGAAAATGAATACAGCAACAGAGAGGGATGAAGGAAGGAGAGAGAGGGAAGGAAGGAAGAGAGAAGGAAGGAGAGAAGGGAGGAAGGAAGGGAAGGGAAATTAGAGTAGGAGTGAGGGTAAGAGAGGGAGGAAGAGGGGAGGAGAAGGAGAAAGGAAGAGTAAGTAGGGAGGAGAAGAAGAGGAGGGGAAGAGAAAGTAAGAAGGAAAGAAAAGGGAGAGGTGGTAGGTTTGAGGAGAAAGATTGCTGTACAATAAAAAAGATGAAATGGAAGAAAGGCAACCTCAAACAAATATAAAGATATTAAGATAAAGAATGAATTGTTTAAAGAATAAAAGAGAACAAATATGAATAAATAGCAATAATTAGAATTTAAGGGCAAATGATGATGTTGTTTATGTAAGCAAGCATAGAAATATTGAGACATGATAAAAAAGGGGGGGGGAGATTTTGGCAAAAACTGTAATTGAGTAAAATGTATTTGAATTTGATTAATTGTATAAGATAAGATATGGCCAATGCTCGGTTCAAAAAAGAAGTGGGTAAATGTGGTGGTGGTGGGGGGGGACACACCAATAAAACTTGTTTTTTTTTAAAATTAGCAGGCTCCTTTATAGTTGTAAGTCAAGGACTGCTTGTAAATTTCATTAGGCTTATTTCCAGTTAAAAGAATATGCAACTATACTGTATATTCTTAAATGAACAAACTTTTCCCACTCCAGAAGAGCTATATTTCCTATTTCATGGAAAATAAACTAAAACTTAAATTTAGTAAGCTTTTCTCCTTAGCCCTCTTTCATATATTTAAAGCAGAAGCAATGTTGCTTCTGAATTTACTGTTATGATTTTATTTTGCTGAATGAATTTCAGTAAAGATGTTTCCAACATTTCCTTAAATCAAAGCTTGAAGAATCCAGGAAACTTAATAAAACAAAGGCTATGTATACATACTGTCAGATGTAAATGCCTTATTCCCTATTGTGTAAATAATGTATATATGGGATATCAGGGGTTAACTTATTCTTTGTTTCTTAATGTATTCATAATTCACCACTCCCACTCTTGGCTCCACCCTTTGTATATATAAGGAGCCACCTTCACCATTTTCTTTGCTTCTATCTGTGAATATTCAGTGAATATAGAATGCCTACTATAATTAAAGAGAAATATATTTAAACCTCTAACTCTCATTATTATTATTGAGTCTGATCCTAAAAATATTGCAACAAACTGGTAGCAGAGGATGGTTAATTGACTCAATAAATACCTAAAAATGTCTAAGAAAGATAGGCCCAACACCAGGGCCTATAGCAAAGAAATAGAAACTGAACAAGAAATAATCAACGAATCCACAAACGCGATTTCGAAAGAATCCGAAGAATACACCACTGAAGAAGAAGAATTAATAAATGAAAATGATGGCCAGGAGGAAATCGAAATAGAAAATAACGAACTCAGGTCAGAGATACTGAAGCTATTAAAAAGCCAGAAGAATGATGAAAGCCTCATCGCGAACCTCCAAGAAATGCTGAAGAACAGCGGAGCAGCGAGAGAGAAAAACATCGCTAAAGAGAAACCCAAAGACCAAAAAACTGTGAGTGATATGACTACAGAGAAAGTAGTTATGAAAAAGAAAAGATGTGATCCCGCGCGAAATTTTGAATGGCAGCCATCTTGGTTTCAACAAGCCTCCAAAGTGAGCGAAGCAGAGCCAATCAAAATGCTCAGTTCAAAATTTCTGGCGCGAAAAACGTTATCAGACAATGAAAGTGAAAAGGAGGATTCAAACTCTTCGGAAGAGCCAGAATCAGAAAATGAAAACGACTTAACGAAATCCCAAGTAAAGTCAGCAATGAAGACGCTTTTTGCTGCATTTGGGCCAAAATTAAAAATTTCCAAAGCGCCAACGAAGAAGCAAGC
This sequence comes from Pantherophis guttatus, assembly GCF_059756535.1. Lineage (NCBI taxonomy): Eukaryota > Metazoa > Chordata > Lepidosauria > Squamata > Colubridae > Pantherophis > Pantherophis guttatus. Next base: position 84,334,275 of record NC_142064.1, on the reverse strand, counting down.
GAACAAGCCGATACTTCAAGACCTGCACGCTCCCATCCTGACTTCGAGAACGACGACGCCCGAGCCCAGAGAGCCATGTCGATTCCGCCCTACACCGCAGACCGAAGCAAGTGCCAACGCACCCAAAAGAAAGAGAAGAACAGTCGCCGCCATCAGAACTCCTAAGACCGAGCCAGAGACCGACTCGTCTGAAGAGGAGCGGAGCGAGCGAGCTACAATGGAGAGAACCTTCCACGACGACGTCAAAGAAGAAATGAACAACGCGCATGTGCGAAACTACGTAGACGGTCCGGAAAGACTTGAACTGGCCAGAGAACCGCGCAGACTCGTTGCGAGCATTCCCATGCCGTTTTGCAATTTCCTACACTTGCGAGACCACGGACTACCTCAGGTTGTAAGTAATGGACAAAATAATGTGGGTAACTTACCCAGTGACTTCCCAAAACTTAGGGTTGATGGCATTAATTTACAAGAATGGTATCAACAGCTCCAGGTTGTCTTTATGAAAGAAAATTTACTATTTTTTATCACTAGTCCCCCAAGAAGACCTTGGACTTTAAAAATAGATTGTTTACACCATAAGGCATTTTTCTTAATAATATCTAGCGTGTCTCCTGCGATGTATCATAGCATCAAACCAAATCTAACTGTTTCAGAAATAATTCAATGCATGTTTAATTTGTTTCACAGCGATAGTGTAGCTACCACCACAAGAATGTCTAAGGACTTCTTTTCTTCCAGAGTAAAACCAGGGGTTTCCATAAGTGAGCATTTAATATCTTTAAACAAAATAAGAGCTGAGCTGCATTTGAGGGGGGAAGTGATTTCAGATCAAACAATGAAAAGTGTTATTATCAACTCACTTGATTCATCATGGGATAGTTTTATGTCACACTTAGACACCATCAATCTAGGATATTTGTCAATAGAAAGTCTGTCTAACAAATTGATAGCAGAAGACAATTCAAGAAAAAATCGTTATAGCAATCACACAGAACACAAATCTTTTAGGAAGGTAGCTTTCCAAGAAAAATATAATGAAACTTTTAAATGCCACAATTGTGGGTCCAGAGAACACAATAGAAGAGATTGTCCCAAAATTTCAAAGGAAAGACATAGGTCAGAATATAGGAATAAATACAATTATAGACAGTCTTCCACAGATAGACATAAATATAGAAGCCCACCAAATTACAGAGAAAGTAGAGGGGGCAGAGAAAATTCAAAAGAGAGAAAATCTGGTTCACTGAATGGACTAAATAAACAAGACAGCGCTAAAACGCAACCAAATGAGAACAATAATTGGCTTATTGATTCTGGAGCAACTAATCACACCACTAATAACAAAAATATATTGTCTTCATTTACAGAAGATAAGTTTGTAATAAAGGTAGCTAATCAAGAAAAAGTTCAAGTATTAGGCAGAGGGAATGTGACCTTGCCTGGTCTAGGAAAAATAGAGGGGGTATTGTTAATACCAGAAATACCTCATAACATACTAAGTGCCATAAAACTAAGCAGAGATTCTGACATCAATATAGTTTTCTCAAAGGGAAAAGCAACTTTAGAGAAGAATAAAACAAATGTAGGCACTGTGATGATTAAAGGAGGCCTACCCTATCTGATAACAAAAGAAAGATGGTTACATAACATTGATTCAAATATGGAAGATTGTATTGAGGCAGATGATGAAAATATTAGTAACAGTGACAATGATGAATGTAAAATATCTCATGATCACACAGATACACACAATGAGAAGAAACCAAAAATAGGTAAACCAATTCATGACGAGTGTGCTCATATCTTACATAGGAAGTTAGGACATGCAAGTTTTCCTGTAGTACAAAAAATGACTGAACACGCAGAAGGTGTCAAAATAAAAAATTGTGAAAATTATTTGGAATGCTCAGTATGTAAATCTACTAAATTAAAAACTAGTCCCAGGCCAAAAAAATCCACCAGATCAACTAACAAAATTTTTGACTTAGTACACATGGACTTAGTTGGTCCATTAACTCCATCAATCACTTATAGAAAACGTTACTTCCTAACAATAGTAGACGATTACAGTCGCTATGGTTTTGTTTACACATTAAAACACAAGGATGAAACCTTTCAAAAATTTAAGGAATTTTACAAACGCATAGAAACACAACATAATATCAGAATAAAACAAATTATGACAGATAGGGGATGTGAATTCATGTCTAAAGAATTCTCCCAATGGTTAAAGGATAGAGGAATGCTACATTACACGTCTAGTCCATTTTCTGCGTTCCAGAACGGGATTGCAGAGAGAAAGAATTCCACATTACAAACCATGATTAGATGCACATTAGAGGATGCTGGTTTAGGCAAACAATTTTGGTCAGAAGCCCTACATTATTCAAATTACACTCAAAATAGAACCTGGTCCAGTATTGTGAATAAGACACCATATGAGGTGATGTATAATAGGAAACCAAAATTAGCACACATGCACATATTTGGGGTCACTGCAGACGTACACATACCCAAACAGTTGAGAAGAAAGGGAGAAAACGTATCCAGAAGACTAAGATTTATGGGATATGAAACTGGCACCAAAAGGGTACAGATTCATTGATAATAATAATAAATTTATAGTTTCCAGAACAGCTGTGTTCCATGAACAGGCCAACTGGTCTAAATTACATCTTAATGAAATATTTCCGAATAAATGCAAAGATACCAAATCTCGTGAGGAAGGGACGATAGAAAATCAAAATGTTAACAAAAATAAAAACAAAACCAAAACATGGACAAATAGTCAACACAAAATAAAGACAGACACATTAACAAAAAAGGAAGCAAGATATTTGCATGACTACCATAGCAAACCAGAAAGAGCTATTAGGAACAACAGAAATCAAATACCAAATAAATACAGAGATTACATAATGCATATGGATGGTGAACAAATAACACCTAATACATATGAGGAAGTATTAAAACTACCTCGTGAAGAAAAGGAAAAATGGGAACTAGCTATGAAAAAAGAGATGGAAAGTTTGCAAGGATTAAATGTATTCACACCTGCGATTGCACCCAAAGATAAAACAATTATTGGTACCAGGTGGATTTATAAAATTAAGAACCTAGAAGGAGGCAATACCTTATACAAAGCTAGATTGGTTGCACAAGGTTATGCACAAAAATATCCGGAGGACTATACTGACACATACTCCCCCACAGTAAGAACAGAGAGTGTTAAAACAGCTCTAGTAGTAGCATCCGCACTCAATCTTGATGTATTTCAATATGACATACAGACTGCGTACCTACACGCAAAACTAGATAAGGAAATATATGTAAGAGCACCTCACAGTCAATACACTAATAAAAATGAAATTTGGCTATTGAACAAGAGTTTATACGGATTAAAGCAATCTGGCAAAAGATGGTACGATTGCTTGGTAAAAGTACTTAAGACCATGGATTTCAACGCTACCACTGCTGATAACTGTTTCTTTGTCAAAAAGAGTGATGATCACATTGAATTTGTATTGATTTATGTAGATGATATTTTATATATAGGAAAACACAAAGAGAGAAGAGAAATCTTTGTAAACAAGTTAAATGAACATTTCTCGTTGAAATCTCTAGGTAAAGTAAACAAATACCTTGGTGTACAAATTAACAAAACTAGAAGGGGATTCAAACTTACTCAGAAAGATAAGATTATTGAACTTCTAAACAAATGCAATTTAAACAATGCCAAACCCTGTGACACTCCTATGCAAACTGATTTCCTTAGAAATACTGATGAATCTTCCCCTGAATTCAGGGATAATACATTTTATAGATCAGTCATAGGTTCACTTCTTTATATATCTAATTGGACCAGGCCAGATATTGCATTACCACTCAATTTATTATCAAGGCACGTTAGCAAACCAACAATGTATCACTGGGAAGCTGTCAAAAGAATTTTAAGATATCTGAAAAGTACATTAGACTTTTGCCTAGTATTAGAACCTAGTGATAATAAAGAACCAAGACTTACATGTTACGCAGATGCGGATTGGGCTGGAGATATATCATGCAGAAAAAGCACTTCTGGTTATATTTTTCTGTTAAATGACTGTCCAGTTTACTGGTACACTGGTAAACAAGAACTGGTAGCCACTTCAACCACAGAAGCGGAATATGTTTGTTTATCCAAAGCCGCAAATAACCTTGTATGGTTTAATGATTTAATTTCAGATGTTTGGAAAAAACCTGCTTTGCCTTTTGTTATGCATGAAGACAATAAAGCGGCCATTGAAATATCTAGATCCGATGCCATTGGACAAAGATCCAGGCATATAGATATAAAATTTAAGCATGTGAGACAATTGTCTCAAGATGGATTTATCAAAGCAGTGCATTGTGATACCTCTGAACAATTAGCTGACATATTGACGAAGCCTTTACCTTCTAAACAGCACAAATACTTAACTTCCAAATTGTATGTCTTATATTGTCCTGAATCTGAATGTAATTGGTGTTGTATAGCGAACCGGCATTTAGAGGGGGATTTGTCAGATGTAAATGCCTTATTCCCTATTGTGTAAATAATGTATATATGGGATATCAGGGGTTAACTTATTCTTTGTTTCTTAATGTATTCATAATTCACCACTCCCACTCTTGGCTCCACCCTTTGTATATATAAGGAGCCACCTTCACCATTTTCTTTGCTTCTATCTGTGAATATTCAGTGAATATAGAATGCCTACTATAATTAAAGAGAAATATATTTAAACCTCTAACTCTCATTATTATTATTGAGTCTGATCCTAAAAATATTGCAACACATACCTTCAAATCAAATTCAGCTCCTGGTAGTTGCATACATGTAATTTTTTTTGGGCAGAGCTATGGGTATAGTTTACCATTGTTTGTTTCCCCCTGCATGATGTTTCATAAGTGCTTAATCTAAACAGTAGCCTTGGATTTCATAGTCAGCCACAACCAAATACTACTGATCCCCCATTTTGCTTAGCTTCTAAGTTTAATCAATGTTACTGGCTAGGAGTACACATTTCTGGGTGAACATAGTACATCTCAAATGGTTTTGAAATAACAATATAAAATACAGCTGAAAGTACCATTTTTATATAGCATGGAATTTAAAAAGATGTACACAGTACAAATTGGTTTCATTCAAGGGGAGCATGCTCACAACATCTCTCCTAATGTTTGGGAATTGTTAACTGGACAACACATTGAAAAACCAACTAATTAAGCAGCAGTTTGAGTTTGTCAGGGAAACTTGGTTATCAGGTGACTTATTTTACTGAAGTTCGAATGATAGCAGTATTCCAGGATTTAAGGGACTGCCACAAAGAAGAGAGGCTCAAATTATTCTCCAAAGCACCAGAGGGCAGGACAAGAAACAATGGGTGGAAACTAATCGAGGAGAGAAGCAACCTGGAATTAAGGAGAAACTTCCTAACAGTGAGGACAATTAACCAGTGGAACAGCTGGCCTCCAGAAATCGTGGGCGCTGCGCACTGGAGGTTTTAAAGAAGAGACTAGACAGTAACTTATCTGAAATGATATAGTTTCTCCTGCTTGAGCAGGGGGCTGGACTAGAAGACCTCCAAAGTCCTATTCTATTCTATTCTATTCTATTCTATTCTATTCTATTCTATTCTATTCTATTCTATTCTATTCTATTCTATTCTATTCTACCCTACCCTACCCTACCCTACCCTACCCTACCCTACCCTACCCCACCCTAACCTAACCTATTTGTTATATGAAAGCAGAACAGTAAAGACTTATGAATAGTGTTTTTTTCCCTACATCCAAGATATCTGTAGACGGTGGATGAGGAAACAAAGAGGAAGCAATTGCTGCTCGTAGAAAAAGGACAATTGCCCATCTATTCTACAACCTTACCTTGACAGTCTCAAGATTTGCCCAGAAAAATCCTCCACAGCTCTTCAGAGCTTGCTGTAGACTTCACCAGGAAGGATGAGGAAAATCTTCTATGGTTCTGCTAGCGGCAGTTTTCTTTCTCATCAAACAGTTCCTGAAACAGATGGAGATCTGAGCCAAAACTACTAAAAAAAAAAGGCAGGAAGACTCAGTTTTGTCAATGCAGGAAAGACATCTGGATGGATAGCATATATCTGTAAAGGATCTGAGATTCTAGTATATTGCAGACTGAAGATCAGTCAGCACTGGGAATCAAGGGATAAAAAAGGTGAATAACACCGTTCTGTATTGCATCAACAGAAGCAGAACATGCAGATCATTAAAAAAATGTTTTGCGTTGATCAGTATTAAATTCATACGGCCTTCAGCTCATAGCATGGAATGGAATTCACTGGATATCAAAAAATACCTATAATATCATAGGGGATTTTTATTAAATGTTTGGCTGAAATCAAGTCCACTTCATTCCCATAGCCAACAAAATTGATTCCTTTGCGGTAAAATTTGGTTTCACTTGACTTATTCTTAATGAACCCATGATGGCTTCTGCCAAGCCACACAGTCATTTCAAAGTACTTACACATCAGTTGCTAAGTATCAATAGCATCCCATTTGAAAATAGGAACACGTACTCTTTTCCAGTTATCTAGAACTACTGTATATCAATTCTCCAGGATTTCCCAAAAGTTTACAGAAAGGAGATATAAGATGACATCTGAAAGCTTCTTCAATATTCTGAAGTGCAGTTGATATAATCCTGGAAGCTAAAGTTCATTCATAGTAGCCCTATGAATGCTCACTCTGGTTTATTTATCTTTGGTCCAGAAACATCATGAAGTTCTGGAATCCACAATTTACAATTCCAAAATATAGGAATCTGTTTTCCTACTTTTGGGGTTTGTTGTAGCATCTCTTCATCTCTCAATTCCTTATCTTTGGTGTTCCTCTATATCAGGGGTGTCAAACTCACAGCCCACAGGCCGGATGGGTCATGCGCTGGCCATGCCCATACCCAGTTTAGCAAATGGGAGAAAAGTCACAATAAGTCACATGTCGACAATGTGACGCCATAAGTTTGACACCCCTGTTCTTTATTCTGGGGTTGGGTGGGTGGGTGGGTTGTGTGTATGTGTGTGTTGTTCTCCTGGGTCCATCTTTATAGTTAAGCTAAAGATGGGGGGGGGCAGAGTGATAAGACAGTTTGCCGTCTACCCCAGAGGGCTATCAACTGGCACTTATGAGATCTATGATTTTTGTGATCTTCAGAGAAGAAACCAAGCTTGAAATTCGCCTTAAATTTATGTGAGCCATTCCCTTCTTTTAAAATATTCCTCTGGTCAACAACAAATAACAAAAAAAGTGGCTTTCCTCCCAAATTTCTAGCTATTTGTTCAAGAAGCTTGTTCTCTGGTTCCCTTATATGTCCCCTTAAATTGACTCAACTAGATCGGCAGCAAGCTATGTGCCAATTATAAACAATATGCAATCAGTAAGAGTCAGTAGCCTCTTCCCCTTCTCTGCTTCTTCCTCTTCTCTGCTTCATCCTCTTCGCTCGTCTCTCTTCAGCCTGTTCCCTTTTCTTAATTGAATCCCCCCCATGAAACTTGATTTATTCTCCCTGTTCGTTGACTCAATGAGCTCAAGTTTATTATATTTAGACTCTAATATAAATATTGCAAAACATAATTGGAGAAATGTAATTCAGTATTATATTTCCAATAGCATTTGGGCATCTAAATATAATAAAAATATATAGTGGCTGTTGCATCCATGTAATTTTTTAATGAAGTGTAGTATGCATACTAATAACATACCTAGGAGAGTCACCAGAGTGTACTCTAATATATTTAATTTACTCTAGAGATAGAATGAGTAATTGGATATTTTAACAAAGTGAATGAACAAATTGGATTCTGTTGTTAACTACAATTTCCTGATCCTGACTTTTTAAAGCCCCAGAAGCCTATAACCTGTATTTGACTTTAAATTATATATACATTTTTAAATAGAGATAACATATTGAAATATAGATAGTCCTCGACTTACAACGGCTTGTTTAAACCATTCAAAGTTACAACGGCACTGAAAAAGGTGACTTATGATGGTTTTTCACACTTATGACCATTGCAGTATCCCATGGTCACATGATCAAAATTCAGCCCCTTGGCAACTGATTCATATTTATGATGGTCACAGCGTCCTGGGATCATACGATCACTTTTGCGACCTTCTGACAAGCAAAGTCAATGGGGAAGCCAGATTCACTTAACAACTGTGTTACTAACTTAATGACTGCAGTGATTCACTTAACAACTGTGGCAAAAAAGGTCATAAAATGGGGCAAAACTCATGGAAGGGGCAGCTTTTAGAATTTCGAACCTGGATTGTAGGTATCTTTTTGGGGCTCTAGTGTAACATTTGCTAAGTTACTGGTCATAAATCGAGGGTTATCTGTAAATCTAATCGGGGTCTGCTCTCCTTTGGAAGGGATACTGGTTCTATGGACATGGGGCCGAGGAGGCGGAATATGGCTATCCTCACCCTTGAGCTTTCTATCAAAGTCCCCATGGATTGGCCTGGTGAGAGACGGCCACCCTGGAAACTTTCGGGGTCGAATGATATGCACCTCCTTAGCCACTGTCGTGAGAGGACAGTGGAGCTTGGCAGCCTGACCATGGACTGGAATTTTCCCTACGCTTATAACATCAGTGGTCCCCCACCCTTGGACTGTTTCCCCTTGATAGCTATATGTATTCGGTGTCGGAACTCCTCGCCCTGCGAGATTCTCCCCTCTCGCAGATTTGGCCCCCCACATTATCGAGGGCCTATCTCGATGACGGACTTTGGAGTCCGGAGAGATGGCATGGAGCAAGGAAGAATTTATGGGGCTTTTTAGGGAAATTTTTAAAGATTTTAAGGGGTTCTGGGGGAGGGGGTTGTAATTATTCTTTTAAAGATATTGGGAAGACGACTAAGGCGGATTGGGGGGGAAATCCACCAGGGTCAGAGCCGTGCCCGGCACAGGGTAACGATCCGGGGGGCACCGGACGAGGGATTGGGAAAGGGATGGGGGACGATATCTATGAGGGCTGTACCATCGGCACGGTGAATGGGAGGGGCAGATATGGCGGGAGCAGGGGACCACATCAGGTGCTGGGGGCTCGCACTTGCTGTCTGAGAGCAATTGCTTGCCCCGGTCCCCAAGGCTCTGCTCGGATACTAGGTGGCTTAGATACTCAGGAGCTGGGCCTTCGGCTGATGCTGTGCAATGCCAGGTCCGTGGTCAATAAGGCCCCCCTCATTCACGATCTTATACAAGAGGGAGGAGCGGACCTGGCGGGTATTACGGAGACCTGGTTGGGCCCGGAGGGTGGCGTCCCTCTGGTTGAAATGTGCCCACCAGGCTTCAGAGCATTCCATCAGCCGAGGGCTCAGGGGAGGGGCGGGGGGGTGGCGGTTATTATTAACGAGGATCTGGGTCCGAGGGAGACCACTGTGCCTCAGATAGCCGGATGTGAGTCCCTCCTTGTGAGGTGGGGCCGTGGGGTTCAGATGGGCTTGTTGCTTACGTACCTGGCTCCCTGCCGCGTGGCAACAGCCCTACCTGAGCTACTCGACGTGATAGCCACGGTGGCAGTAGATACACCCAGGCTTTTAGTCATGGGTGATTTCAACTTGCCATCCGTCGGTGAAACGTCTGAGGTGGCTCGGGAGTTCATGGCTTCCATGACGGCCATGGACCTGACCCAGTTAGTTCATGGCCCTACTCACAGGGGAGGTCACACTCTGGATCTGATTTTTGTCTCTGGCCAGTGGTTGAGTGGTCTTGTTATAGGGGATATAGACATGGAACCCTTGTCATGGTCTGACCACTCACTCCTTCGCCTAGATCTTCGAACCGCGACCCCTCGCCGCAGGGAGGTGGATCCAATTAGATGGATCCGCCCCAGGCGCCTGATGGATCCTGATAGGTTCCAGACGGAGCTTGGGCCATTTCCTGAGGATCTAGCACATGACTCGGCCGAGGACCTGGTAGCCGCCTGGGATCGGGCGGCTGGTGGGGCCTTGGACCGAGTTGTGCCTTTGCGGCCTCTGACCCGATGCCGATCCCGTGCGGCTCCTTGGTTTACTGAGGAGCTGAGGGAAATGAAGCGCCGGAAAAGACGCCTGGAGAGCGGTTGGAGGGCCAGTCTCGCTGAATCTGATCGAACACTGGTAAGGTCGCATATTAAGGCCTACCTAGTGGCGATAGAGACGGCAAAGTCTAACTACTTTTCCGCCTCTATTGCGTCATCAGGGAATCGTCCGGCTGCCCTGTTTAGGGTGACCCGCGCCCTGCTCCATCCAGGAGTGCGGGAGGATCCCTTAGAAGGCAGGGCGGAGGATTTCGGACAATACCTGTATGACAAAATCGCCCAGATCCGGGGGGATTTGGACTCTGACTGGGTAGATCAGGGCAGGGTGACGAGGAATAGTCTTGAGAATGTTATCTGGGAGGAGTTTGATGCTGTGACTCCTGATGATGTGGACAGGATTTTGGGGAGACTTAGTGCGGCCACATGTTTACTGGACCCGTGTCCCTCCTGGTTGGTACTGGCTTCCCGGGAGGTTACACGAGGCTGGCTCCAGGGTGTTATCAACGCTTCGTTGAGTGAGGGTTACTTCCCCACCGCCTTGAAAGAGGCGGTGGTGAGGCCTCTCCTCAAGAAGCCGTCCCTGGATCCGGCAATATTGGCCAACTATCGTCCTGTCTCCAACCTTCGCTTTATGGCGAAGGTTGTTGAGAGTGTGGTCGCACGACAGTTTCCGCAATTCCTGGAGGAAACATCTTATCTAGATCCGTTCCAGTCGGGTTTCAGGTCTGGGCACAGCACAGAAACGGCATTGGTCGCGTTGGTTGATGATCTCTGGAGGGCTCGGGACAGGGGTTGTTCCTCTGTTCTGGTCCTGTTAGACCTCTCAGCGGCTTTTGATACCATCGACCATGGTATCATGCTGCACCGGCTGGAAGAGTTGGGGGTGGGAGGCACCGTGTTGCGGTGGTTCTCCTCCTTTCTCTCCGACCGGTCGCAGTTTGTGTTGGCAGGCTGGTGACCCCCAGGGGGAGGGCCTTCTCTGTGGGGGCACCCACCCTCTGGAATCAGCTCCCCCCAGAGATAAGGAGAATCCAAGACCTCAGTGCCTTCCGTCGCGCCCTTAAAACCCATTTATTTAAACAAGCCGGGCTGGCTTAAGATGAAATTTTTAACTGTTTTTAAATGTTTTAAACGTTTTTAATTGGTAAATGAGTTTTAATTGGGCCAAATTTATATATCTTTTAATTGTTTTTAATATTTGTTCTGCATGTTTTTTTAATCTGGCTGTACACCGCCCTGAGTCCTTAGGGAGAAGGGCGGTATAGAAATCCAATATAAAATAAATAAAATAAATAAATAAATATGAGACACTTTGGCAAATAATAATGGGAAGACAGAATTGAAAACAAAAGCAAGTAAATAATTGCCCAGAAATTCCCCTATTATTGTGGGATGGTATAAGGCCGTGATGGCGAACCTATGGCACGCGTGCCACAGGTGGCACGCGTAGCCATATTGGTGGGCACGTGAGCTCAGCTCCGGTACACATGTGTGCGCCAGCCAGCTGATTTTCGGGCCTTCTGGACTCACCAGAAGTAGGGATACAGGCTGTTTCCTGCCTCTAGAGGGCCTCAGAGGGTAGTGGGGAAGGCCCATTTTTCTCTCTCTCCAGTCTCCAGAGCATTTCTAGGAGTTTGGGGAGGGCAAAAATGGCCTTTCCCACCCCCCTGGAGGCCCTCTGGAGGCCGGAAATGACCCATTTTCCAACTTCTGATGGGACCACTGGAACCCCAGCTCTCCAACTGACAAGATCAGCATTTTTAACCATTGAGCCATCACACACACCCTTCCCGCCTTGTGGAATAGTATAAGAAGAGTTAATGCAAGATTGGTATTAATTATCATAGTTACTATACCGATGATTAGCCAGCTAATTTTCAAAAATGTTGATATGTATATGGTATAAATCGCATCATGTAAAACCAATAAAAATGTTAGGTTCTGGAGAATCCACAACTGCCAATAATTTACTTTCAAGATTTGTCACGTATGAGATCAATTTCCCTTTCTTAGAAACAAAATATTGTTTAGAAGTCTTGCAGTAGAAGGAAATAAAGGAAGTTTATGAAAATGAAGGGGCATGAGTTCAGTCTCTGCAAATTTTGATGCAAAGCCATCTGATCTGAAACAAATCTGTGAATCCAAATGCAATAATTACCTTTTTCACACTTCCCTGTGGATTTTGCACAGTCCTGTTCCATGGCACATACTACCAGAAAGTAATCTAAATAATAGACAGTGGAGTGTTTTTAGCACAATTGCATTTTACTACTTGCTTGGGGAAGGTGTTAAATTATTTGAATGCTGTGCAGAAAGTGCTCTGTTTATGTAAATCTGCCTTTCAAAACAAAAGCCATCATTTAAATTTTTTTTTAATGTGGATGGATGATCAGCCTTGATCTGATTTGTATGCTCTGTTTGATTAAGAACAATCTATTAAATCATTTCTTTGCCTATGCAGAAAGATGCAAATCAGCTGAATCAGTTCAAAGAATTGGATTTGATTCTACATTTCAGCTTGACTTCCTACAATTTTATTCAGAAAGTTGCTCTGACTTATATGTTTTTTTAAAAAAAATCTTGATATACAACCTCTGAATGAAATTTAACAAAACTTAGTGTGTGTAGGAAAATGGTGGGAAGAGAGATGATGTCATTGCAAAAAAGATTCTGGACAATGAGAGTTCCACCAAAATGATGTCATTGACCTGTTCATGAACTGTCTAAGACTAGTGAAAACTTAATAATTTAAGTCCTAACCAAGGACCTAGGAATTATTCAGTATCACTTAAGGATTTATGCAATTCCAAGGAGGTGGGTTTTTTTTGTTGTTGTAAAATTAGGGTAGCTGGGTCTGATAAATCCTCCTCCTCCTCCTCCTCCTCCTCCTCCTCCTCCTCCTCCTCCTCCTCCTCCTCCTCCTCCTGCTCCTTTCTCTTCCCCTTCCCCTTCCTTTCTCTCTCTCTCCCTCCTTTTTCTTATTCTTCTGCCACCACAACCCCCTCAGAAAAAATATATTTTACAGGGAGGTGTATAGAAGATAGATATCTGAACAAAGCAAAATATAATAATTGTAATCCTGGAAAACTATTAAGTAACTGCAGTATGACTTCCACTTTTGTAATGATATACTGCTTATTGTCAGTTTTCTGGAGTGGGTGTATAAGAGTAAGCTGTAGTAATTGAATAAACACAATGTAATCAAATCATTGTGCTACAATTATAGGTTGCTACCTAGTTCTGATGCATTTCAAGATACATTTTCCCCCCACAGACTCAGATTATGCATAGTTACAGCTTGCTGCCAAGAGCAATAAACCTTTTGAAATGCTAAATTATTTTATTTTATCCCCCCCCCCACCCAATTATTTCACTCCATTTTGCAATAATTTGGTTTCCTCCCAGTTTTGAAAACTAAATGGTTGAGAAAGGGAAACAGCAGATTATTATTGGAGTCAGATTTCACTTCTGGCTTCAAACAGCAGAATATGTTTTATAGTATTTCAGAGACTAAAGAAAGGCATATCCTATGAAGTTGTAAATGACAATTATTTATCAATGTATTACATCCAATTTCATTAAAGAAAATTCTAATTCTCATTACAAAAAGTTGACTATATTTTTCTGGTATAAAGAGGTTCAAAGACAATGAAGATGGATTGTAGATGGATATGGATATGCATCAGTGGTGGGTTGCCACCGGTTCGGACCGGTTCACAAGAACCGGTAGTAAAACTCGCGGGAGGCCCTACCCATCACCCCAGATGTCGTCATCAGCGATCTGCGCATGCACTCACACACACCCAGATCCCAGACATCAGATCTCTATCTAGAAGAGTGCAGTATTAGGAATACTTAAGATGCTGTGCAAAACCCTCAAACTTCCAGACCGTGTGTGTGTGAGAGAGAGAGAGCGAGAGAGAGTGTGTGTGTCTAACTAATGCAATCCTTGGTTGCATAAACAGAGGGATAGAGTCAACTTCCAACTCTATTATTCTATGTTCTAAGATCATGTGAAGTATTAGTACCGCTATGTAAAACCTTAGTAACACCACATCTGGAATACTTCATCCAGTTTTGGTCACCATGTTATAAAAAAGATGTTGAAACTTTGCACAGAATGTAGAAAAGAGCAACTAAGATGATTAGGAGCCTGGAGACTAAAACATGAAGAATGGATGCAGCAATTGGGTATGGCTAGTCTAGAGGAAAAAAAGAGCTAGCAGTGTTTCAATGATAGCAGTGTTTCAATATTTGAGTGGCTGCCACATGGAAGAGGGGGTCAACCTATTTTTCAAAGCACCAGAACAGAAGGCAAAACAAGAAACAATGGATGGAAACTAATCAAGGAGAGATTTATTCTACAACTAGGGAAAAATTTCCTGAATGAGAATAATTAACCAGTGGAACGGCTTGCCTACAAAAGTTGTGGGGGCTCCATAAATGGAAACTTTTAAGAAGAGACTGGACAGCCACTTGTCAGAAATGGATAGGGTCTCCTGCCTGACCTGAGGGTTGGACAAGAAGACCTCGAAGGTCCCTTGCAACTCTATTATTATTCTGAATTCTGTAATCTCTCTCTGTCTCTGCTGCTACGAGAGAGAGAGAGAGAGAGAGAATATGTGGTGTATAGCATATATATCTTCTATAGATATGAATCATGTCACAGTTTGTATGTTCATTGACTGGCTTTTGGTGTCTCTTATTGCATGCACCACTTTGCCATCAAACTGAGTTTCTGCTGCAATGCAGACTATGGCTCATGCGCTTTCAATACCAATGTATTCAGCCCTGGATGTTCATTTGGGTGTGGTATATTGGCTTGCACAAATTAGGATTATAGTATGTTTTTAGCTTTGATGCTTCTTCAAAGCTAAAGAGCCCCGGTGGCGCAGCGGTTAGAATGCAGTACCGCAGGCTATTTCTGCTGACTGCCAGCTGCCTGCAAGTTGACAAATCAAATCTCACCAGGCTCAAAGTTGACTCAGCCTTCCATCTTTCCAAAGACCCAAATTGTTGGGGGCAATATGCTGACTCTGTAAACCACTTAGAGAGGGCTGTAAAAAGCACTGTGAAACAGTATATAAGTTTAAGTGCTACTGCTATTGCTATCAAGCCACAGCAAACCCTACAAATGAGGCAGACCCTGCTTTTGGTATTCCAGGTATAGCAGGTAAGCAAGACACCTATCAAAGAGACCATGTGTTCATGAACAATTTTCCCTTTGAGTATTTTTGCAATTAAATCTGACTGATCATTTGACTAATCACCCGATCAGTTTGGATTTCATGTCATCATAATGAAAAATGAAGCATTGCCATACTTCACAGCATCTTGACATTGTTCCATCATATATCTTGGTCCACCAACAAATGTTGAAGAGAGGATGATTGGCCTTCCATGTTTCTAAAATCATCACCTTCATTTGATGCATCAGTCAGGCCTCTGAATATTGTTGATGTCAAGGCTTTGATTCATTTGGACATAACTCAACTTCTCACCTTCAATCTTAGCAGTGGCACCAACAACCAGGCTAAAATTATCATATTTCATACAAATTATGTGACCTGGCTCTCTAGAGAAGATTTTAATGCTGAGAACAGTGGAAGGAAAGAGAACAGAAGAAGAGCCTAATCCAGAAGCATGATGGATGGGTTCAATTACAGTGGTGATGATAGTTGGAAGAGTTGTTGAAGGATCAGATTAGAGGCAGATCATGATGGAGAAAATTTAAAAGTTGATATTGACTTGATGGTATATAATCAATCATCATAGAGATCATGGGACTAATGAAGTCCCCAAAAAACCAGATTATGGACAGATTGTCACAGAGAAAATTGATATGGACACTGGGAGTGAAAACAATGGTACATAATCTAATCAATATGAATAAACAAAAGTAGTATACATCTTAACAATCAACCTTTCAAACAAAGCATAGTAAAAAGAAGGAAGGAAGAATAAACAAGTAAGTCAAAATTCTTCAGATGGGTAGTAGGAGAATCTAGTTCTTTCCAGTCTCATCCTTGATTTCTTGTTCAGCTACAAAAGATGCTAGGTCAAAATTTCTCAGATTTTTTTTATCATACTTTAATGTTTTAGGCTTCCCCTAAAATATTGGTGATTTTAATATCCTCTAAGTACACTTGGAAAAATTGTGCCACTTATAAAGAGGGTAGAGAATTTGGGGGATCTATTTTTCACTTTGAATGGTATATGTTTAGAAAACACTAAAAGATGGGTGCTCTGTCCTGCACTGTGGGAGAGGGGCTTATTTTATTCTCAGTGTGCTTGAGAATTTCTTTTGCATTTCTCATAGTGTCATAGTGGCAGTATTTTATTACTGGGGGGGGGAGGGTGGCAGAGGGCACTATTGCAAATTGCTTTCTGTTGATCCCTTTCCATCACTTGGTCCATGCTTTCCCAACCTGGCAAAAGCCCAAAAGAAGTAGTTCCCACAGAATGTCTGTTGTTATTTTTAACTGAGGCAAAAGAGCTTGCAGAAGTTGTATGCAGTGGCCCATACTTTAATTAGGTTGAAGCCTCACATGTCGAACTAAATGCCTGAACAGGATTTCTCTGCTTACCCGTTCAAAACATTACATGATGCTTAGCTGCACTTGGAGATTGAAAGGAATCAATGTCATTTCTGCTTCTATTGAGGAGGAAGGACATTTCTTTTAGCAACTCAGCATTTAGATATACTGCCATATTGACATTACAACTTTCAGGCTCCAAGGCTTTAGAAATATCCTGATTAATTATCAGTGGCTATTCTTATAGTCATCAAATTTTGATTCTATTTGAAAAGATAAACATAAAAGACTCAAGTCTCTACCGAAACATAATAACAGTGTGGCTCATCTCATTAAAACTTTTCCTTCCTTCTTCCTTATGCTGGTTTGCAGACAGGCAACAAATGTATCATTGAAGTTCAGCCTCATACAATCCTGGACAAAAATTCAATCAGGGACCAGAACAAACACTATTTCAGAAGATAACCAATGTTCCATTAAAATAAGTCACAATAAGATAACATATGTAGGTCATTTTGCAGCCCTTGTCATAGTTCTTCTCTGCAAATGAGACAACTATTTTCCTGGAAAGTAAATACTATATCTGAAAAATAACTTGGCACGAGAAAAAAAAGGAGAGGAGAGGAGAGGGAGAGGGAGAGGGAGAGGGAGAGGGAGAGGGAGAGGGAGAGGGAGAGGAGAGGAGAAGAGAAGAGAAGAGAAGAGAAGAGAAGAGAAGAGAAGAGAAGAGAAGAGAAGAGAAGAGAAGAGACAGCTCTTTTTCATGAGGCTCCATTACAGATATCTATCTTCTTCTTCTTGTTGTGGCATATCCGTCATCGGACATTGGCGATCATGTTGGCAATCCTATTTTTGTCACCAGGCGCATGAAAAAGTGCTGCTGAGTTTTGTCCAAACCAGTCGCATGATGTTGTTGTTGTTCTGCCTGGACCTCTTTTGCCTTCAATCTTTCCCTGGAGGATTAAGTGAAGGATGCTGTATTGTTCTCGGTATCCCATCACATGTCTAAAATATTCTAACTTTCACTTTTTAATGGCTTTGATGATTTCCCTTTGCTTTCCCAGGCGGCTTATCACCTCCTCATTTTTGATTTTGTTAACCCAATTTATACGTAACAGCCATCTGTAAATCCACATTTCAAATGCTTCTAGTTTCTTCAAGTGGTTTTATGTCAGAGACCAACAGATATCTATATCCAAACTATAAAAGCCCTTTTCCCCCAAAGTCATTGGTTCCTGAAAGTCTCTGGACTTGCAAATTTTGCTGGTATTTTCAATTGAGTACACTGTATCTATTTCAGAATTCATGTGGAAAGTAGTATCTATACACCAGTATTGTGATGTAGGGTTCTAGTTGCATCTAATTAGTCCTTGCTCCCAGCCCTATTAAGATTTTTAAAGAGGTCCTCCAGGAATTTCAAATCAGGTGAAGCACTGGAAGAGTTAAATTGATATCCTAGCTCAGTCTTAGACTTGATAAAAGAGCTGAGATTCTGAGACCTCAGGGTATGGATGGAGGGGGTCTAAAGGAAGGAGCGTTAGAGAAAGTTAGACAAGAGAAAGCTCAGACTTGGTTGGGAACATTTCTGGAACCAGCCTTAGCCTGATAAACTTTTAGGTACTTGATGAAACAGACTATATTACAGGTAGCCCTTGACTTACCACATATGAGCCCAAAATTTTCTCTTGCTAAGTGAGACAGTTGTTAAGTGAGTTTTGCCCCATTTTATGACCTTTCCTGCCACAGTTGTCAAGTGAATCAGTGCAGTCATTCACTTAGTAACATGCTTGTTAAGTGAATCTGGCTTCCCTCATTGAATTTCCTTATCAGAAGGTCACAAAAGGTGATCACATGATAATTACCACCATCATAAATATGAACTAGTTTGCAAAGCGTCCAAATTTTGATTACATCACCATGGGAATGCTGTAACAGTTATAAGTGTGAAAAACGGTCATAAGTCACCTTTTTTTAGTGCTGTTGTGACTTCGAACAGTCACTAAATGAATGGTTGTAAGTTGAGGACTATCTGTATAGTGATTTCCAGTGACAACTTCTATTGGTCATGATGATCATGCTTGACATGGTAATACCTGTTACTTGCAGGGCTACCCTTAATGACGAAAGAGGAATTGCAGCTGATTCAAAATACAATGGAGAACATTTAAAATTGGAATGGGTTATTAGATACATATGCCACAAAGTTCTGAAAACTCTTCATGAACTATTGGCATCTTTGGGAACTCAATTCTAAGTGCTGATTGAGATTATTAAAGACTCTTCAGCACTTTGATTCCCCCAGAATAAGTGACATCTCCAAAGCCATCCTCAAAAATCAGGATTTTTCTTTGAAGACGTTTTGTTTCTCATCCAAGAAGCTTCTTCAGCTCTTCAGCACAGCTGAAAAAGCTTCTTGGATGAGAAATGAAATGTCTTAAAAAAAAAAAAAACCCTGGAAAGTCCAGTTGCCTCTCTTGAAAAGACACCTTTGGGACAACCATGACCTGGATGACTGAGAATCTCCATAGTCAAAAATCAGGACTTAGATAAGTTTGTATCACTACTAAGTTACCGATTTTGTGTGAACTTCAAAAAGCAAAGAACATTGATAAGAGAGACAAGGAAAAAAATACTATATGCATACATAAACTAATCTGTTTATGTATGCATAAGTTATGACTAATAATATGTAAAAATATAAAGTTATTAATAATTACTTATATTTAAATAGAAATTCAGTAAATTGAACATTGGAGCTGGTGAATGCACTGATGACTTATATACTTAATTTAGCTGTTTTAAGTGCTAATAATTAGGGAACATTGCTTTTTATGTGCCATTCTTAGGAAACTGGGAATTTTCCTTCAGGAGCTCAGCTGGCTTATTTTGTGCCTCTGGCCATTTTAGCTTCACAAAAATCCTGTAAAGTAGATTAAATTCAGAGTTAGAGATGAACTCTATTCCCTTGAGAATACAGTAGGAAGGCTGAAAGGCTGCACCCAACAATGCAGCTATCAAACAAAATGCTTCCTCAAGCCCATCATTTAGTTCATCTGCTACAATAGTTGGAGGAAATACTATTTATATCCAATGCTTCTGTGTTGCTTCCATCATCCTGACTCTAAGCAGCTCTAAACTTACCTGTTTATTTTTTAGTGTAATTCTTGATTTTGCCCCAAAGGTCTCTGTGGCTTGAGAATTGGGGATTTTTGAGATTCTGGATACTCTTTCCCTATTTTTTTTAAAAAAAGATAATGATGTTTCTGTGAATTTATCTTTTCTTCTTAACTACCTGCCCAACAGGCAAAGGCTGTATATTGAGGGTCCAGGTCTATTGAAATATCTGGAAGGAGGGGTTGTGAGTAGAACAG
The DNA here is from genome assembly GCF_059756535.1 of Pantherophis guttatus. NCBI lineage: Eukaryota > Metazoa > Chordata > Lepidosauria > Squamata > Colubridae > Pantherophis > Pantherophis guttatus. Next base: position 84,314,283 of record NC_142064.1, on the reverse strand, counting down.
TAGGTCATTTTATGGGGTCTGCCATCCTATGGCATTCCTTGATCTTGGAGAAAAGAGTAGCCCCATCCCTCATAATCTTCTGAAAACCTGTCAAGACCTGATTAATTTGAAAGGACTTCTGAAAGTAGAATTTTGTTGTCCTCAGTGAGCTACAGCATCATGAATATTTTACGATGAATAGTTTTAGGAACTGGGTATGTCTAGTCTAAAAAAGAGAAGGACTAGGGCTGCCATGGTAGCGTTCTTCCAATATTTAAGAGGCTGTCAGAAAGAAGAAGGGACAACCTATTCTACAAAGCACATGAGGGCAAGACAAGAAGTAATGAATTGAAACTTATCAAAGAGAGATCCAACCTAGAAATTAAGGAGAAATTTCCTGACAGTAAGAACAGTTAAACAGTGAAATGGCTTCCTTTTAGAAGTTGTAGATGCTCCAACATTGGAGATTTTTAAGAAGAGTTTGGACATTCCATTTGTCAGGAATGCTTGAGGTTGGACTAGAAGACCTCCAAGGTCCCTTCCAATTCTGTTTTCTTGTTATTCTGTATTTTAGAGTCAGATGAAGTTGTTTGAATTGGATATATTTTATTGTTTTTGTTTCACTGTATTATCTGTTGTCACATATTTGTGGATTTGAAAATCATTTGGAATAATTTAAGATTGAAAGAGTATAATGATCTGATATGTAAATAAAATATTTCCCAACAGCTAAATTGAATATATCCATTTGACTTTGGGCCAGTTCTTGTTTAATCAACAGCAAAGGAAAAGATTGGAGAATATGTTCATGGTACAGCCTATTTTATTTTTACTTCAAATGTATTTTTCCAGCTTCCGTTATGTGCTCAGTGGCCTGTCTGAGTGATAGTTATGGCTAGTTCATGTCAGATAGGAGCAACATTTTATTACGTGAGGCTTTTCGGCAAAATCAGAAATGTCACAACTTGAAAAATAGCTCATGGCCATAGTAAACCACAGATCAAATTCTTAGCATTGCAACTTCACAGTAAGTACCATGTACTGAAATACTGAAATGAAAGATACTCACTATGCAAGGTTTCAGGACTGCAACCAATTCACATATTGCCTCCTACGCTCAATTTTCAAAAAGCTCAGCTCAGAGTAACTGTTTCCCTGGGTCTTTCTCTTTCCTTATCAACACTTCTTGGAATGAAATTGGTGAACAATTCTCATCCAAAATGGGTTGCTGAGTGGGGAACCTACAAAAATATTCTTTTTTCTTTTTAATTTTCAGGGTCATGTGATATAGCCTTGAATCTACCTTAGCCATGAAAGCCACCTGACCTTGGGCCAGTTACTCTGTCTCAGCCTAATCACCTCCCAGGATTGCTGTTGTGACAAAAATAGGAGGAGGAATAGAATAGAATAACAGAGTTGGAAGGGACCTTGGAGGTTTTCTAGTTGAACCCCCTGCCTAGGCAGGAAACCCTACACCACTTCAGACAAATGGTTATCCAATATCTTAAAAATTTCCAGTGTTGGAGCATTCACAACTTCTGCAGGCAAGTTGTTCCACTTATTAATTGGTCTAAATGTCAGGAAATTTCTCCGTAGTTCTAAGTTGCTTCTCTCCTTGATTAGTTTCCACCCATTGCTTCTTGTCCTATCCTCAGGTGCTTTGGAGAATAGCTTGACTCCCTCTTCTTTGTGGCAGCCCCTGAGATATTGGAACACTGCTATCATGTCTCCCCTAGTCCTTCTCGTCATCAAACTAGACATACCCAGTTCCAGCAACTGTTCTTCATATGTTTTAGCCTCCAATCCCCTAATCATCTTTGTTGCTCTTCTCTGCAATCTTTCTATAGTCTCAACATCTTTTTTACATTGTGGCGACCAAAATTGAATGCAGTATTCCAAGTGTGGCCTTACCAAGGCATTATAAAGGGGTATTAACACTTCACGTGATCTTGATTCTATTCCTCTGTTTATGTAGCCCAGAACTGTGTTGGCTTTTTTGGCAGCTGCTGCACACTGCTGGCTCATATCTAAATGGTTATCCACAAGGACTCCAAGATCCTTCTCACAGTTACTACTATTGAGCAAGGTACCACATATACTGTACCTGTGCATTTTGCTTTTCTTGCCTAAATGTAGAATCTTACTTTTATCACTGTTGAATTTCATTTTGTTAGATTAGGAAGGTATGTTGGATTTGTTCCAATGAAACATATCCATGAAATTCTAAAAAAGTCATCACTTTGGAGACTTCTAGGTCAGCATGGCAGACTAAAGACTACTCCACTTCCATCCTGATGGCTGCAGCATAAAAAGGAGCCTATGTATAGATTAGCTCCTTGGAACTCCTCTCTGGATGAAGAAGAAAACAAGAATCACATAGAAGTTTGTCCATATATAATTTCCCTGCGAAGAAATCATAAAATAGCAATCTCCAGCACATTTAAGAGAGTTCTGGAAGTTGGAGAAATAGATCCTACCTAAGCCATGGGTTTGCCTTTCTTAGCTATTTTAGATAGGCGCTTTATTGATATTCTAGATGTTAAGAACAAAGGACAAGCTTTTAAACTAAGAGAATCTCCTTATGCTCTTGTCGGAGAGAGACTGGCAGAGCCAGAGGAAGGAGTCAAGCAGGGAATTAGTTTAGAGTCTTGACAAGAGCTAGATATTGAAACATATCTAGTTTTACCCAGATGTAAACTGTTAGTTTGAGAAGATTCCTGTTTATAGGCTTGAACAGTAAAGCAGTACCTTCACATGGTTGTTTGCCCCTGACAATCCTGGATGAAATAAGTTTTATGTAAGTATAGTTTTAAAAGGAAAAATTTTAATTTCTGCAAAAATGGGATTAGAATGTTGATTCTGGAAAGTTAAAGGCCTAGATGTGTTTGAAAAAATATTCCCTGTGGGATGTTTAAAATTTTATAAAATAATGAAAAATTTGAAATTAACTATAAGAAATACTCCTGTGGGAAAGTTTTGCTGAGGGGAGAATAAACAGATGATAAGAAGGGACTTTGAAGCTTAATTAAAAGAGCCAGGGAGAACTAACAATTACAATTAAAGGAGAAGAGCTCCATTAATACAATGGAGCAATACTGTTTGACTATAGAGAACATTAAGATGGTTTGGCAATGGCGTACTCAGAAATTACTTACAAGATTGTCTGATACTATAACACAGGATATAAAAGAAAAACAGATGATATTGGATAAAACAGAGAATGAGACAGATTTGAATGTGGATTTGGATTTTTTTTTTTAAAAAAAATGCCATATTAAAAAAGTAATATGAGAAAAGATGCTATGATATCTGAAAATTGATTTAAAAATACCAAAATATAAGAGTGATATGGAAAAGAGGTGCTACAATGGATTTACAAATTAAAAGAAGCTAATATATCAATAATGAAAGAAGACGTGAAGATAATAAACCAGAAGAATAACTTGGAAATCTTTCTATATTGGATATACTATGTGGACATGTTAAAGCAGTGTTTCTCAACCTTGAGAGCTTGAAGATATGTGGACTTCAACTCCCAGAATTCCCCAGCCAGCATGGCTGACTGGGGAATTCTGGAAGTTGAAGTCCACACATCTTCAGGTTCTCAACGTTGAGAAACACTGTGTTAAAGTAATGAACCTGTTCCTGAGAGAAAACAAAGAGAAAATGATGAGAAATCAGTTTGTGGGTCTTTATTTGATGGGATTAAAGATCATGAAAAGCAAACAGTAGGAATTCAAAGTGAAGTTATTTGATCAAGGTTAATATATATGTTGTGATCTCTGGAAATTCTTTTTGACCAGGATTGAACAGCAAGGCTTTCAATATTTGTTTATAAATGGGAACATATATATATATATTTGCTTTATTTCTTAGAAAAATGGATAAATTGGAACCTAAAATGGATTTATTTATTGTCAGATTTTTTTTTCTTGCTGATTAGTACAGAATGATGAGTTTTTATAACTTGATTATTGATAAGGGATGAAATATGGGAAGAAGAGTTTTTTTTTTAATTGAAATGTTAGAGAATGTATTAAGTTACTGAAGTTGTTCATACTTGTCTGGAGGGAGGAGTGTGTGTCTGTGCAATCTTTCTTCTATCTCTTTGTACTTTTTCTTCTCTTTTTATAGTTTTCTCAGTTTGCACTAGTCTTTTATCTTTGTATTTGTAAACTCTAAATTTTATTTATATATATATATGTGCCATCACTTGACAGGATCTGTAATAGTTTCTGAAACAGCAATATCCTCATATGTTTTCAGAAATTTATTTCAGTACCATAGTATTTGCCTGGAGCAGAAACAAGGTTTCACAATAACTGTCCCAGAACAAACTGACATTTATTTGTCTTGATCCATTTTCATCTCAAAAATGATGGTGTCAGTATGATTCTTCCTCATGAGTATATTTTTCAATGAGACTTGTCATAATTAATATTAACACATTTTGTTCTGTCTACATACCAGAATACATCACAATGAGTACACAAAAGTCTCCCACTGTCTGTTGTAGCTATACAAATATACAATAAATTGAAGCTCTGAAGATGAGAATATGACTGGCTTTCAGGAATGAGATTGACAATGTATAATATCTGGGCTGGTATTGCTCTGACTATTCATATGTGATTATAAGCTTCATTTTTTTAAAAAAAGAAAACTTGATTGTGGGACAGATGTCAGTTACTTCATATTGTGCTAATCATGGTTTCCAACAGTCTAAGATGTTGTTGGATATTGTACCTTCACTAATGCTACTTCCTATGACTCAGGAAGATCCAGTTTCCTTTTGCTTAAATTAATTCTTAAAGAAGTTATTGAGGTTCAGTGGAAAAATTCCAGTAAAGGCATTGCTTGGCAGAGTTATATAAAAACTGCTAACCCCTGTTCTTCTGTACAAGTTCCTCAAATTTAGAAGGTATCTCCCAAATATTTGGCCAACTTAGCCATTTCAGTAAGTGATATCTGATCTTTGGTAGATTTTTTTTTAATCCTATTTTGCTCTCCTACCTATTAATTTCCTACCATTTCTTGGAATTAAGATTCCAACCATTGTCCAGCCTCATTATTTTTTAACAGTAATATAGGTTTATATTATATCATATTTATATTATATTTTTGACCTCACAGTAATATAGGTTTCTGTAGTCATCTAATAACCATAGTACTTTATAGCATTTATGTGGTATTATTTATAATTGCTCCAAATAGTTTTGTGGTACAGTCCTGTTTACTGTTGTTGTTGTTAGTTGCGAAGTCGTGTCTGACCCATCGCAACCCTATGGACAACATTCCTCCAGGCCTTCCTGTCCTCTACCGTCCTCTGGAGTCCATTTAAGTTCACACCTACTGCTTCAGTGACTCCATCCAGCCACCTCATTCTCTGCCGTCCCCTTCTTCCTTTGAGCCTCAATCTTTCCCAGCATTCGGCTCTTCTCCAGTGAGTCCTTCCTTCTCATTAGGTGGCCAAACTATTTGAGTTTCATCTTCAGGATCTGGCCTTCTAAAGAGCAGTCAGGGTTGATCTCCTCTAGGACTGACCGGTTTGATCGCCTTGCAGTTCAAGGGACTCCCAGAAGTCTTCTCCAGCACCACAGTTCAAAGCCTCAATTCTTTGGCACTCAGCCTTTCTTATGATCCAACATTCACAGCCATACATTGCAACTGGGAAAACCATAGCTTTGACTATACATACTTTTGTTGGCAGGGTGATGTCCTGTTCATTAGATTTTTGCAAATAAATCCATCTTTTTTTTTAATCCAAATGATCTCCTTTTAACATAGGCTTCCCTGTTATCTTTCTAATATATATTGTCCAGACCAGTTAACATGGTCTGGTTTTAATTGTTCTATAAAAATACAATTATAGCTTTTCAGGAATTATTCTAGAATATTAATAAAAGTGAATGTCCTATTAGCTGTGAAGAAGTATTATGCTTTTTTTAAAAAAAGTTCCATTAACTTGCTTTACAGCCACAGTGCTGATTTTATTGTAGGTGACAACTTATAAAGTGTTTCATTGTAAGAGCTGTGTGCCTACAGCCTTGTGGTTTTTTTTAAAAAAAGTTGCAATTGTGACTTACAGAAATTCCATTCACCTTCTCTGGCAATAGCCATGACAGTCTTGGATACGTCTCCTCCTGTATTGCCTTTGGGTAAGTTTGGCACAGGTATATGTTAGACAAAATATCTATTACTGGTTATGTTACCAATTAGTGAAGTACAGGTTTTCCAACAAGGGGGGTTTGATTGGCCATCTTGTTTGCTGTTTTTATCACTTTGAGGCAGACAGCATCATTCCACCTGTTCCATGGACTCTCTCTGGAGACTGTGAGCCATCCCCGTGCAGTATCTGTCAATTACTTCCTCTCCCTTCAACTCACATCTCTTCTCTCAGGGCATCTTAGCTTGATTGACAGATCACAGGTCCAGGATGAAGTAGGAGGGAGCTCTCCTGATGTTCCTTGCAACTCTCTCTTGTCATCTGTGACTTGTCAGCCTATTTCAGTGCATCAAAAACAAATTACTGCAGGCTCTCCTTCATTGGTATTTTAACATGTTATCCTTCCAACATCCACAACCTTTTTCCTCTCTCCTTCATCATGGTCATGGTGAAGAAGAAATTAACTTCATCCCATTTTTTGTTAAAAAAAATTATACCCAATATGCACCTCTGAAACCTATATGTGAATTCATTTGTGTATCAAGATCAGGGGTAAAATCAGGAGTGAAATGCTCCCAGTTCGGACTGGATTGGGCAATCCAGTAGTGATTGTGGTAGATAGTTCGGGGAACTGGTAGCGATGGTGGCACGAGGCTCCACCCACCCACCTGGGTGTTGTTACTTCCTGCTTTTAAAAGATAAGAAAAGGGCTCTGATGATCACGTGCCACAGTTGTGATCGTCAGAGCCCTTTTTTTACTTTTAAAAGCATTTCTTTTACAACCTATTTCTCCGAATAGCTGGTAAAAAAATGCTTTAAAAAAGTTTTTTAAAAAGTTGGCCACGCCCACCCAGTCACATTAACCCCCCCCCACCAAGCCACGCCCACAGAACTGGTAGTAACAAATTTTACATTTCACCACTGGGTGAAATGCGACCGGTTCAGACCAGTTCTCCCGAACCGGTAGTAAAAAATGCTACCAGTTCGGGTGAACTGGTATTTCTGATGATCGGCTGTGACACGTAATTTATATTAGTTAGAATCATTGGATTTCCTGCTTTCTAGCTAATCTAAATTGCAAGGCACAACAGATTCCCCCCCTCTCGCTGTTCTACTTACCTCTGCAAGACTCGGAAGGCTTCAAAATGTTCCTCTTTTAGCACTACATGGGTGCGTCTCAGTAGCAGGCTCACAGAACTGGTAGCAGACTTCAGAGAATTTCACCGCTGACCAAGATCTATGTTTTTCAGAATATTATAATTAGTTTACAACTGAACAAGTATATTCAGCAAATACATCATGAGTATATTCAATGAAATAGTCATTCTAAATATATAAAGATAAAGGGGGGGAATGCTTTAAAATGCATCTCTTGACAGAATGTGCAAGAAAATGAATGCATTTTTTCTCAAATGTGACATTGGCCAATGGACTCAAATGACTTACTATTCAAATATAAAATGTACATCCCTAAGGAGATGTCCAAAAGAGGTTAATGAGGGAATGACAGATGTGGAGCAAATTTTGTCTGACAGAGAAAGTACTGAAAGTGGAACTATAAATGACAGGCCAAGAGAATGGTTTGGAAAAGGACACTTTACTGGATATTCAAGAGCAACTGGCTGAAGTTTTAAAAATGAAAGGAGAAATAGAAATGATAAATCAAAAGAACAACCTGGAAAATATTATTATATCTACAAAAGAGGCTTATTAAACTCTTGAAGAAGTCTGTGCAATGGGATAAAGAATCCCATTTAATTCCCATCAATTAATCCCATTTAAATCCCATTTAATTACTTTGAAGAGTAATTAAATCCTATGGCAATATTTGAATGAATTAAAGGTTAAGACTGTTAAAACTAAAAGAAAGAGATATAAAGTTGATTTATTTGATCAAGGTTGAAATAAGACTTTTTAAAATAAAGTTCTGGGAATCTATTATAGATGTTTGCTGATGTCCTGATTGAAAAGTTGATGTTGTATATATTTGCTTACAGATAAGTTATGAGTTTTGGGAAAAAGAGATATCTGTAACCTTATAGGAAATGAAGGATCACTCTTTCTTTCTATTATCTATGTTTAGCTTATAACCAAAACCCTAAACAAAAAAAGGATATTATATATAAAGGAGTGAAATCAAAAGAGAATAAGATACCATCAGCATTGATAAAATCACCATCAGTCAATTGCAAAAGGCATCTTAAACACCATCAAACAAATCTGCCTAGCTCAGGTCCTTGCAAAGGACTTGACAGCTGGATAAAAATGCCAAATCTAATCTAACGTCAGGCTGACTGTGTAACTAACCATCACCACCATCATCACTGAAGAATCAATAGGTAGATAAAAATGCCAAATCCAGTCTAAACAATAATTTGCAAGGAAAATAGATGGAATCTTGCAAGTCAATTGAAGAAGAAAAAAGGGCATTGGATGACGGATGTAGCAGTACCTGGAGACAACAGAAAAGAATAGAAAGAACTGGAGAAAAACACAAAATACAAAAAAACCTCCAAACAGAAGTAGAATGCCTATTGCAAAACAAACAAACAAAAATCATACCAATATTATTGGTATTATGGTGCAATCCCCAAACAGCTGGAGCACAACTAGCATTGATAAATTCACCAACAGTCAATCGCAAAACCAGCCTTACTTGAAACAGCTTATGTTTGTTGATGATACTTTTAATGACAATAAACAAAATCTGCCTATCCCAGGTTCTTATGAAGGGCTCGATAGAGGAACAAATCTAAATATCTGGCTGATTGCGAGTCCAACCATAGCAACAACAATGCAAATAAATTTAATACAATCACTCCTGCACTGTGGTCCAGCAGTACACTGTGAATAAAAATGTTATATCAGATAAAATGAAATTATGCAAATGTACCCATCAATTTTAGCAGAGAACATGGTCTAAAGCATTTAGATGCAAGGTTGATTTTCACCAATCTATTACATTCCCTGCGATACTATCAAATTAAATCCTAAAAAAAAAGATGAAGAATGTGGATAACATATCGGCATATAGAACTGAGCGGTTATCTTATGGACTTGTTTTTTGTTAATATTATGTTTATTTTTAATCCAATTATTTTCACACTATCAAACCAGATGAAAGAGAAAAGAATATCATCAGCATTAGACAATTTTTGAAAGTCAAGATTTGTGGTAACCAATAATTTATTCTGAAATTTTAATTCATACAATCCTGTTGTACTACCTAGCAACAGCAATGTAATTATACCTTATAGTATTACCTAAACAATTTGGAATTTCTTTTAAGATTTTTGATCATATTTGGATTTAATAAATGTATTAGCCAGAAATAGAAATGGCTCGTACCCATTACTTATGAGCTGACATTATTTAAATATGATACTGGTCCCTTTGAACTTAATCAGGGAGAATTTCACAAGTCTGCAGAAATATTATTTGAAAACTGTATTTTATTCCTTGATTTCCATCACACTGAACTACTACCAGTATTCCAATTAATAGATCCTTTGCATTAAATTTATTCCTTTTCTTACATTAGGAAATATTTTGACATGATTGTATCACTATCTTCTTTTATAGAAGCCAGTAATAATAATGTGTATTTGACTAACTGATGATACTGAGGACAACAATCATAGAAAATATAATTGTCTGTCTTTAACATTATCGGTGAATAACATCTGAACTTGCACAGCACCTTATGTTATTTTCCATAGCAATAAAATAAAATGCTGCAATCTGATGGATAGGAACCTTGAATTGTCCTCTTGAACTCAGCAGAATTCATTTGTGAATATTCATGAAGGGTATTACAATGATTTGCCCTGCTAGCTTATGCTGGCGAGGTTGGGAAATTAATGGGAGAAAGTTTTATTCTCATTATTGCATTGCAGTTCTGAATGATGTAGTTAATGTTGCAGTATTTTCAGAAATGAAAAGAGTTTTTGATCCAGTAGTTTTAGGCGATGAAGATACTGCTCTTAATTTGAGTCCAACTCTAATAGACCCATAGTGCAAGATTAATACCATAGGACTTTCTGTAGTATATCATCATAGAAGTCAAATTCTTTGTTGTTCAGAAATACCTCCAACCCAACATGAAGTGTTAACATGAAGTGTTAATACTACGTTATAATGTCTTCGTAAGACCACACTTGGTCTTATGTGAAGATCACATCCAGCTTTGGTTGCCACAATGTAAAAAAGATGTTGAGACTCTAGAAAAAGTGCAGAGAAGACCAATAAAAGATCATTAGGAGACTGGAGGCTAAAACGTATAAAGAAGAGTTGCAGGAATTGGGTATGTCTAATTTAATAAAAAGAAGGACTAGGGTGATTTGATAACAGTGTTCCAATATCTAAGAAGGACTCAACCTATTATGGCAGGACAAGAAGCAATGGATGGAAACTCATCAAGGAAAGAAGCAACCTAGAACTAAGGAGAAATTTCCTGACAGTGAGAACAATTAATCAGTGGAACAACTTGCCTGTAGAAGTTGTGGCTGTTCCAACACTGGAGGTTTTAAGAAGAGATTGGAAAACCATTTGTCTAAAATGGTATAGGATTTCCTGCCCAAGCAGTGGGGTTGGATTAGAAGACCTCCGAGGTCCTTTCCAACTCTATTATTCTGTTACCTGTCTCATAAACAGAATATCCTTCTAGCTACAGATTTTCTACTGGAGCGATACTGAGTAAATATGATGTAAGCAAGGAAAAAAACCAAAAGTAATGAAGATAAAAGTAAAGGCAAGTAAAGGTTTCTCCTGTGCAGTTGTATTCACAGAGCCATTAAGACCCCTCCAACAGTAATAGCTGTATCCTAAAATAGGCAAAGGGATTTGTTAAATTGGCAAATGAATAGTTAAAATATAGGTTTTGGGTTCTTTTACTTTGGAGTCAAGACTAAATCATTGAAGCAAAACTATTTTGTATTGCTTTAGTTTGCAGGTGGGAGCACACAAAATGAACTATTCAACATCCCCCCCCCTCAAAAATCCTCTATGGGCAGAAATATCCTATCAAGTTGGGAGTGAGGAGTCAGATGGGACTATTCAATGGTGGGATATTTCTCCCAGCCACAAGTGTCTACCTGCATTCTGAAAAGGAATTACAATAACCAGCTTTTTTTTCAACATGAGACCAACCAAATGTTTTAGTTCTATAATTCCTGCAGTTTTCATTCTGGGGGATTGCTAGTTGTACAAAATGATAATTGTGAAATTTGTCCTCCTAACAGAAGTAGACATTAACCAATGTTTCCCATCTCAATTATAAGAGAAAACTCAACATGTACACATTTTATTGATTCATTTCTCAGACTTTTCATCTACTACCAGCTGCCCAATTTCTGCAACATTACCAAGAAACTTGGACACTAAGGGAAGATTTGAAGGATGGGTGGGTGGATTTGATAAATGTGAGCTTGAGAATCTCCATTGTATTCTAGCACGCAAGATGTTTGTTTTATTTTGTCAGTCTAATTCTTTCTGTCATTAAATATTTTGTTTGATTATACATTTGTTAGCTACAGATATTCATGTTTCTTAAAACATTGTTTTAGAGTTTACTCATTAGACTTATTTTTGCTTCATTATAGTATATGTCCTTCCTCTCTCTTTCTTTACTGGGATTGTTTGTAGCAGTCCATGATCAGCACAACAGTGATTTTAGCAGCTGCTATTTTTCTAAAACATTCTGAATGTATTATTCTGGTTAGGAAAGGAATTACGTTGCTCTATTTAGATCTCACCTTTCACAACAGCAATCTGTTATCCATAGTACTAAAATGAATAACAAAAAAATAAAATAACAATAAATATAATTAAAACCAATGTCATCAGCGCAAGCAGTACCATAGAGATCTCCCATTGAACCCTAGCGATTCTTGAATGTCTATTAAATCAGATATCTACTATCTCTGTGCTGAAATTTAAGCAAGGCTAGAATCAAACACGTTTATAGTATTCCCACATTTGGACTGTTACCAAAATGAAACATTTTGATGTACTTTTCTATCTCCCTACTAACTGGACTGGAAATATTTACATTCTACATAGAAAAAATGTGGGTCACCCAGTTATGATGCTCTTTATTTCTCTATTAAATTTATATGCACCCCATCTTACCAAGAAGCAACTCTAGGCGGCTTACAACCAAGTAAAGCCAACAAGATAAAACATTAAAATATTAGATTAACATTAAAATTGACTTAAAATCAACAAAGATGGCACGAAAGGAGCAAGATCTATTAGTATTCATCTATTAAAGGTTAGAAGACGTTGCCTTGTGTTAGTATTGTATTAGCAGTGAGTAGGCTATTAATTATATTATGTGCCTCATAAAACAAAATAGGTAAATAAGATTAATACAGTTATATTGCCATCATGCACAGGATTGTTATAGATCAAGTTAAAGCATAGTTTTGTTTAGCAGACCTTACTGTAAAAAACACTGATACTGTAAAAAAAGATACTGAACAGCCAACATGAGATTCACAATCATAATCATAAGTTTATTTGTCAAGCATATATAAAATAACAGGTAAAAGTATAAACATAATTTGAACACCTGAAAAGAGTAAGTAAAAAGGAATATTAGGATAGGGACGGTAGGCACGCTGGTGCACTTATGCACGCCCCTTACAGACCTCTTAGGAATGGGGTGAGGTCAACAGTAGATAGTTTAAGGTTAAAGTATTGGGGGTTTGGGGAAGAAACTACAGAGTCAGGTAGTGCATTCCAGGCATTGACCACTCTGTTACTAAAGTCATATTTTCTGCAATCGAGTTTGGAGCGGTTTACCTTGAGTTTGTATCTATTATTTGCTCATGTATTGTTGTGGTTGAAGCTGAAGTAGTCGTTGACAGGAAGGACATTATGGCAGATAATTTTATGTACTATGCTTAGGTCAGACTGAAGTCGGCATAGTTCTAAGTTACCTAAGCCCAAAATTTGGAGTCCGGTGGCATAAGGTATTTTATTGCGGTTAGAGGAATGAAGGACTCTTCTCGTAAAATATCTGTGGACTCTCTCAATTGTATTTATGTCCAATATGCAGTGTGGATTGACTCGTAGGTTTAGCACAATTTAATTTTATTCATATTTCCTATTGACATAAACAAAAATTTCATACAGTACAGCAGGCCTTCATCTAGACAATAGTAGATTTCTTTACAGATCAGAAGTTTGGTGGGGTACACATAGCCTGAAAACTTTATTTTTTTCTTCTGTCATCAGCTCAGTTCTCTTGAGTCTAGTCAACTTGCCAGAAGTTTAAATATACTAAAGCCCTTCTGAGTGTTCTTTGTTTGCCTAGAACTTCTTTATCAGCTCTTCTTTCTATTTTTTAGCTGACCCCTTTTCTTTGCACAGTTCTTTGCTTTGTAAATATATGACCTCACCCTTGCCCGTTGTTTTGCCTCCTGTAAACTTCTTCTCTGTCCCTTTATTCATGCTGTAAAATGATCACAGTGATTTCAACCATGCCAGAATCCATCAATCTATATATAAACAGTAAACATAAATGTTACAGTAATAATGGTCACTGGACACATTATGTGAAAACCTACCTCTCTGGAGAAGCCTATAATGCTGGGAGAGGTGGAAGGAGAGGGAAGAAGAGGATGACTAACAGAAAGGTAAGTGGACTCAGTTATGGGCACACCACTGGAGGATCTGGAAGATCAATGTCTATGGAGATTCCTAATCATCCAGGTCATAGTTGTTCCAAAGGTGCTTTTCCAAAAGACAACTGGACTTTCTTGTTTTTTTTTATGAAAACATGACTGTTTCTTGAGAACATTTCGCTTCTCATCCAAGAAGTTTCCTTAGTTCAAAAAACTTCAAAAACTGAAGAAGATTTTTGGATGAGAGGCAAAACGTTTTTAAAGGGGAAAAAAAAAAAAGAAAATCCAGTTGCCTTTTGAAAAGCACCTATGGGACATCTGAAGGATCAGATTGGGAAAAGATCTTCCTGAAGAAAATCTGTTTATGTGGTTGCTAAGTGTTGGTACCAACTTGCTGGGACATAATCAACCGATCAATAAAGATCAATGGATATCTGTAATAACAAGAATTAGAATAAACTGTCTAACAGCATACAGCATTAGATAAGATAGCATATAGATGATTTGCCTCAGGATGCAGATTTATTTTTTTCAAAGTGAAAACATAGCAAGTCAGAAAGATACCAGCTAAATAATATGTTCTATGACAAAAATAACACAGAGAGAGAGATACACATCCTTTTTCATCTAAAAGCTTGTCTATATACACTGTTTTGTGTGTAGGTCATGCCATAAAAGTTCATTTCATGAATATAAAGCTGTATCTTAAATTCATTGAACCTATTGCTAGAAAACATGTTTATGTTCATTGATTAGTCTCAACTAAAGTTTACTGGATTCCATCTCCATGCATGCAGATTTTAATCTATACAGATGTTTACTTTCTATACTGATTTATCTATTAGATATTAAAAGCTGGTTTTAAAAAAATAGCATACTTATTTCATTTATTTCTCAAATTTTAGTTGTGTAAGCGATCCCATATAATAGAGATGTACTAAAAATATTATGTTCATTAAAATAATTTTTTTAAACTGCTTATACTGATTTCATAAACTTGCGTCCACTGGAATCTACATGAATTGCTTATTTAACAGTAGCCTTCCATCCTTCCCTATTCCTCCAAGAAGATGAATTTTTAAAATTTGAATAAAGTTTTAAAATTATTTTATTGGTATGCTGCCGACTACTGAAGTCTCTTGGTGACCAACCCTGAATTAAAAGCAATGTTGGCTTTTAATCATTCAATCTGGAGTAAGTAGCTGTACTAGTAGCCCGTGTGGGAGAATGTAAAATCACTCAAACTGCTAGAAAACAAGAATGTAATAAAATATTTTTATGATCTACAGGATATTGTCTCCAGCGATCTAATAACAGATTAATGTCAGAAAACTGGAAGATACCATTTGGGTCATCGATAGATTGTGGTCTATTGTTAGAAGGAATGCAGATGAAGGCCATTGGAACAGTCATTTGAATACATCTGGTAAGGAGAAAATTCACCGTCATTTTTGCCTCCCATAATACTAGTGAATCCACTGGCAGGGAAGACCTGCAACTATTGTCCATGTCTACTTCCAGTTTGCTGCAGTATTGATGACAAGCATTAGGGCCAGGAGACTAGGAATTCTAGTCCTGCCTTAGACCCAAAGCCAGGAGAATGGCTTTGGGCCAGTCACTCTTTCTTACCCCTAGGAAGCAGACAACAGCAAACCATTTCTGAAAAAAATCTTACCAAGAAAATCATAGGGACTAGTTTAAGCAGTAATCATGTGTCAAAAACTCTTTCATAAGATACAACCACAAACAGTAATGCTAAGTGATATAGATGACATCCACTTCTGGCAAAGACATTCAGTCATCTTCAAGCCAACTTCAAACAGCAGGCTTCGGGATTTCAGCTTTTAAAATCATCCTTACTGCTGAAGTTTCACTTCTTTCCATGCCTCATACAGGAGACTTGGAAGGAGCCATTTAGAATGTAGTGTATACACAATACCAGATTTTATCTAGAATCAAGTTGTCATTCATTCATTCATTCATTCATTCATTCATTCATTCATTCATTCATTCTCTCTGTGTGTATTCTTTCTTTTTGACCTCACATGTTTCCCCCTCCATTTTAATTTCTTCTACTCAATCAATCAAAATAGAGCTGGAAGGGACCTTGTAAGTCTTCTAGCTCAGAGCTGTCAAACTCCCAGCCCACAGGCTGGATGCATCACGCACTGGCCATGCCCACACCCAGTTTAGTGCAGGGGGGAAATATTCTGATACGTCATGTGAGTTTGACACTCTTGTTCTAGTTTAACTGCCTGTTCAAGCAGGAGACTCTAGATCATTTCAGATAGGTGGCTGTCCACTCTTTTGTTAAAACCTCCAGTAATGAAGCACCTACAACTTCTGAAGGCAAGCTATTCCACTGGTTAATTGTCCTTCCTGTTAAGAAGTTTCTCCTTAATTCCAGGTTGCTTCTCTCCTTGATTAGTTTCCATCCGCATCTTTGTCTTTGGGTAGCAGGAAGTGGTGATAGTCTTCAGGCAAATTTTGAAATTTTGGTGTTAGGAAGACCTTGATCTTTTTTTCTTTTTTCTCAGTAGCATCTTCTCCAATGAAATCCTAATTATGCTTGACCTGAAGTTATTTAAATCCTTTAGCTCCATCAAACAACAACATCAGCCTAACCCAGCTTCCTGAGAAAGACTCGATAGTTAAAAATAACAAATCCAATCTAAACTTCTGGCTGACTGTGGGATGAACCATAATAGTAACAATAAGATACTCTACCAGAAGGGTTCCCCATATTACACAGGTCTTAGTGGAAGAGCCAGATTAAGTGTATCCTTCAATCTCTTTAATACGGTGGGGGAAAAATAGAAAAAGAATCCTATACTGGAACAGTCATCACCTAGGTCAATAAGGACGAGGTCAGATGTTACAGTTCCTGATCATTTGTTACAAGTTGGCAATGGGATTCAAGAGCTATGACTTATCAACCAAGGCTAGCCCTGTAGGTTTATTAGAAGAAGAAAAACCACTGACTTCATAGGAAAGCTTGGAAAGAACAAAAACCACAGAGTTCTTGGAAAGAATTCGATGCATGTGAAAGCCAACATCAGCTAAAATAGTGGCAGCTGTGATTTCACATTTCTGTGTATATAATAATAATCATAATACTAGAAGCTATGAGATTGTGAGTTCTAATTTAGTGTAACAGTATGTGGGAATGCTCTTGGGAGACGAGAGGAAGAGCTGCAGACTAAGCCACCATCATATAAAAGACATCTCAGTCCATAGAAGAAAAAGGAATGTGAGAAGCATCTCAGAGGGAACTTTATTTTTTTGGAAAATAATAGAAAAGAAGAAGACCAGTGCCTTCAGACTTGCAAGATTCTGTTAATCTTCTGTAAGGATTCTGTAATCCTAAATATAGGTAGTCCTTGATTTACAACAGTTTGTTTAAACCATTCAAAGTTACAACAGTACTGAAAAAAGTGACTTATGAGTTTTTCACACTTATGACCATTGCCGTATCCCCATGGTCACATGATCAAAATTCAGATACTTGGCAATTGACTCATATTTATGACGGTTGCAGTATCCCGGGGTCGTGTGATCAGCTTTTGCAGTCCTTCTGGCAAACAAAGTCAATAGGGAAACCAGATTCACTTAACAGGTGTGTTACTAACTTAACAACTGCAATGTTTCCCTTAACAACTATGGCAGGAAAGGTTGTAAAATGGGGCAAAACTCACTTAACAACTGTCTCACTTAGCAACATAAATTTTGGGTTTAATTGTGGTTATAAATTGAGGCTATCTGTATTCGTATTGTGGTCCACAAATTGGTTTGAAAAAAGGTACCCATTGATTTTTCTACATCCAGCATGTCAGAAACTAGAGAAAACATTACTATTGGGATATAATAATGGTGGTGCTTTTATTCCTTCTTTCTCTTACTAAAACTAGGATGTTTTCAAACAATGTGGTCCAGGTTAACTTCCTCTGATTTCTGCACAGATGTGAATATTATTAACTTTTAATGCAATTTCTTCATGTCTTTTATCAGTGGTGGGATACAAATAATTTAACAACCAGTTCTCTGCCCTAATGACCAGCTGAGTGGGTGTGGCTGGGTGGGCGTGGCCAGGGGGCAGGGCCAGGGGGTGGGACAGCACTCAGTCTCCTGCAGCACTCTGCCAGTCAAAATGGGGCGCGGGGGTTAATTACAAAATGGGGGCGTTGCTTTGTGACATCCTGATCCAGCGAGCAAGGGGTGTGAACTGCACAGAAAATACACTTTTGTTTGGTTATGAAGAAATATCCCCAAAGTCAGATGTACATTAAATGTAGACTGACTTTTAACCACACATCTTCCCAGCAAACAGCAAATTTTGAAGCTCCAGGTAAAGAGGATTCATTTTAGGATGAGTAACCACAGTTTGCATCAGTAGTGGGTTTCCAAATTTTTTACTACCGGTTCTGTGGTTGTGGCTTGGTGGGCATGCCTTGGTGGGTGTGGCAGGGGAAGGATATTGTAAAAACTCCATTTCCACCCCACTCCAAGGGAAGGATACTGCAAAATCCCCATTTCCTCCCGATCAGCTAGGACTTGGGAGGCAGAGAATAGATGGGGGCGGGGCCCCAGAATTTTTACTATCGGTTCTCCGAACTACTCAAAATTTCTGCTACCGGTTCTCCAGAACTGATCAGAACCTGCTGAAACCCACCTCTGGTTTGCATGTTGGAGGTTACTAAAGGAATGCTGGGAAACTCTGTATTCTAAAGAACATTTGTGGGATAGGTTCAGAATAGCCCTTCTCTGCTTGAGGCTGTAGAGACCTGGCACCAAGCAAAACATTGTTTGTGAAGCAACTGTTCAACACTGTCAGGGTAAGCCACTAGTATATGAAAATAAGAGCAAACTCCACTCCCTTCTAGTACTGATGAGGTTACCTAGTTTGATAATGAAACATCTGCAAGAAAACTATCGAGCTCAGGGAGCACCAAAGACCCCACAGTCCAACCATGAGCTACAAATATTCTCTTCTATTGATAAACACTCTTTGGTTAGAGGGACTCAGAGCTGCCTTATATGAGATGGCTCCCACTGGATTTCATTCTAAATTTTGATATGATTTCTGTAAATAAGGAATGTAGAATTATTTTATTTATTTATTTATTTATTTTAAAAAAATTTATACCACCCCCTCTCCCGAAGGACTCAGGGCGGTGAACAGCCAAAATTAAAAACACACAATACAAATATTAAAATACATTAAAACAAAATTAAATTTATCTTTGGCTTCCCCAATTTAAAACCCCTTACCCATAAAATTCCCCAATTAAAAGATTTTTAATCCAGCCCGGCTTGCTGAAATAAAAAAGTCTTCAGGGCCCGGCGGAAGGTCCGGAGGTCTGGGATCAGTCGTATCCCTGGGGGTAGCTCATTCCAGAGGGCGGGTGCCCCCACAGAGAAGGCTCTTCCCCAGGGGGTCGCCAGCCGACATTGCCTGACAGACGGCACCCTGAGGAGGCCCTCTCTGTGGGAGCGTGTTGGCAGGTGGGAGGTTATCGGAGGCAGAAGGTGGTCTCGTAAATAACCGGGCCCTAAGCCATGGAGCACTTTGAAGATGAGAACCAATACCTTGAAGCGCATCCAGAAGACCACTGGAAGCCAATGCAGCTCGCGCAGGAGAGGTGTCACGTGGGAGCGCCATGTCGCCCCCATAAGTACCCGTGCGGCCGCATTCTGCACCAGTTGGAGCCTCCGAGTGCTCCTCAAGGGGAGCCCCATGTAGAGAGTGTTGAGAGCGTTGAATTATAATGGCTGAGTATTTGATCCTTCATACATCAAAAAAATACAAAGCTAAGGGATAAACAAATAAATACAGATTTGAAAAAAGAAAAGGCTCAGGAAAGAAAAAGAGTGAAAGTGTAAGAAAGGAAGAGGAAAAGAAGGAAAACCGAAAAAGAATGACTTCCAACTTTCTTTGGTACAGATATAAGTAAAAAATATATCAAACTCTTACTCCAAGATTAACATTTGTCTACATTATTTCCATAATCCCATATCTATTCATCAAAGCCCAGATCAGCTTTTAATTTCAGTCTCTCACAAAAAGTCCAGTAATGGTTCATATCACTTTAATCACTATTTGTTAAGGAAATCACAACTGATTTCTTTAATTGCACCAAACTCTAAATAAAACAGGAATGGAACATCCTAAGTTCTAGTGTAGACCCATACTTGTCAACTTTGGCAACTTTAAGGTGCATGGACTTCAATTCCCAGAATTCCCAAGGCAGCATGAAGTTCACCCATCTTAAACTTTCCAAGACTAAAAAACGATGATCTACAGAGGGATTTTTTCCATGCCTCTTTTACCGGTTCTTACTTACTTATGAGCAATCATAATGCAAAATCCTCACTTCTATCCCATCCCAGAGCAATGATAATACAATATCCTCACTTCCATCCCATTCCAGAGCCATCATAATGCAAAATCCTCACTTCCATCCCATTCCAGAGCAACCACAATTCCTTCACTAACCTGCTTTCCAGCTCCGTTGTCCTGAGTGCAGGGCAACAAAAGAAGACCAGGTGACTACCAGTTTTAAAAAAAGTTCAGTCAGACCTTTCAACTTATCAGGGAAAAAAAAGATCTCGTGAAGTTGGAAGGTCTGACTTAACTTTTTTAAAACTGGTAGTCACATGTTCTTCTTTTGTTGTCCTGCATTCCAGAGAATGGAGCTGGAAAGCAGGTTAGTGAGGGAATTGTGGTTGCTGTAGGATTTTGCAGTAGGCTGTCCAGGCCAAAAACGGGTTGCAGCCTCCAAGCTGATCGGCATGGCTGGTCCATTCGCTGCCTCCCAGCTGATCAGTGCGGCTCCCAGTCACACCTCTGCAGCCTGCCCTGTTACCCTGAATGCCAACCCCTGTGGGTGTGGCATGGCCAGCCAGTTGTGGGATCAACCGGTTCGCTGAACTACACAAAAAAATTAACAACAGCTGAACCGGTGTGAACCGGCTGAATCCCACCACTGCCTTTTATAGATAGCATTCTTCAGAGCACTGTACTTCTTCTATTTCTTTTGAGCAAGTTCTGTTCTGCAGTTGCATTTCTCCATTCATGAGAATCACCCTATCAGATCTCAGTTGTATCTTTAAAAAACATTATCTTGCTGCAATAAGCCTTCCAGTTTATGGTGCTTCATTTCCCATAAACTGATGATTAGCAAATAGACAATGAGGACCATGAACATTTTGAGTTAATGCTGTTCCTAAACTTCCACTGAACAGTATAATAGTTTTCCTATTTAGTTATTTCTACAGAGCTGAAATTTGTATCTAATGTTCTTAATTTTTGCTTTGCTTCTCCAAGCCCCAGATTATTCAGTTTAAAATCTTCTTAATCACTTTTCGTAGGTTTCAGCCAGACACTTTCTTCTCAGTCTTTAGGCAGTACAATCAATCTCATGTCAGCAGTCAATCATCCAGGGAATGGAGCTATAATTCAAGAAACCAAATCTCTCCTGTCAGCACTATTTCTATAATCAGTCATTCCCTTGCAGAATTCTTCATTTCCTTCCAAGTTTTCTCCCATGGACCAGAAGGATGGATGAGAACACCGCCTCAACTTTCTTCAGGCTCTTTCCGGGCTTTGAAATCCAAAAAGATATAGATCAACTTTAGCAGTGTAATAGATTTCTAACGTGAATGGGCAAGAAGCAATACCCGTCAGTGAGCTTGGCAGCTGTTTCATCATGTCACCAGTCTATGCTTCTGGGAATCATCCTATTTCATTCGTCAGGAGATTTCCTTCAAGATATTGGCTTCTGTTCCTCACTGTATGGAGTCCAGTGCAGTCCTCTTGCATTTACAGTTGAATTCCTTTTGCATCCCTTAGTCACATTATTAACCTCCTCCTTCAGTTACCAATATTACCATATTTCAGTTACCAAGTTAAGAAGCGGTTGTCTTACCCACCTCTGCAAAATGTAGGGAAAAAAGTATACCGTAGCTGCTGTTGTGTAAGAAGAATCAAAGAATTAAGATGGCTGTTGATGTGATATGAGTCCAGAGATATTTCACAAGAAGAGTCCTCCACTCCTCTGCTCGCAACAGAATACCTTATGCCACCAGGCTTGAAATTTTGGGCTTAGACAACTTAGAACTATGCCGCCTTCGGACTGTCCTAAGCGTAGTACATAAAATTATCTGTTACAATGTCCTACCTGTCAATGATTACTTCAGCTTCAACCACAACAATACACGACAACCTTAAGTTTGTATACAACAGATACAAACTTAAGGTAAACCACTCCAAACTCGATTGCAGAAAATACGACTTCAGCAACAGAGTGGTTAATGCCTGGAATGCTCTACCTGACTCTGTGGTTTCATCCCCAAACCCCCACAACTTTAACCTTAGACTGTCTACTGTTGACCTCACCCCATTCCTAAGAGGTCTGTAAGGGGCATGCATAAGCGCACCAACGTGCCTACCGTCCCTGTCCTACTGTCCCGATTTATTCGTATCCATTTCAAATCAGTATGCCTGAAAAGATAGCTTCTTCTCCCATCAAAATTTGATCTCCCTAATCAAATATGATTATCATCAAAAGCAATCCAGATTAGAATTGAAAAAAGCAATCCAGGTTAGAATTGAATACCCCTCCCTCAACCGGTGGTGGGGGGTGCGGGGAGGAATAAGGCACCACCTATCTCCAGTTTACAATTCAGCCCTTGCAACAGTTCCAAGAAGATGACACAACCAATTCAGGTGACCCTGAGATCACAAATAAACCCCCAAGTGGCCTCAATAGCTCTCAGAGAGTGCTAATAAACAGATCACTGCAAAGAAATATAATCCTTCCATCCTTCCACCCGTCATCCTGTCAGAACATATCCTTCCATTCCCCTACCATCAGAACAGATGAAGCTTCCTCGAAAAAACAGTCCAGTTGCCTTTTGAATTAAAAAAAAAGCACCTTTCAAATAACTATGACCTGGATGACTAAGAATCTCCACAGACATTTAAATCCAGGTTATGCCATTGATGGTGATTTGGCACCAAGCAGGAAACAAATTCTATGCTCTGTGGTTCTCATTTCTTGCAACATATTCTCCGTAGAAGAAAACAAACACAGAGAAAATCTGTTATAGCTTAAGTCCAAGTTGGAATGTTTATATCATTTTGATTTATGATATTTGTTGAAATTGTAGTCATGCTTTATATTTTGTTTAAGGCTCAGAACAGCAGCAAACTATTTTGCAAACTTATGTGGCCACCTATCTTAAGCATGATAATCCCTGGTGATGCAAAGCAACATTCCACAAAAAAATTAACATAAGCCCACAACACCTCACAAAAACATCATATATTCCATCACAATATATCTCAACTATACATTTATTGAACTAACTTCCATTTTTAGCCCAAAGCCTAGATGGAGAGTCAGATCTTCACAGTAAAGCTTTGGAAACTAATAGCTTTGAGGGACCCTCTGAATTGGGTTGGGGGGGGGGTGAGGGAGGTTGTTCCAAAGGGCAAGGGAACATCCAAGGTCCAATCAAATGCCAATATTTATGGAAAGGGGTCTGAAGTATCCTTAACCTATCTGATATGGTAGCAGATACCCTCAGCAAGATCCAGTCCTACAAATAACCTGTCCCAGTGTCATGTGGGGTTTTAAAAAGTGATAACCAACATATGTATGAGCTATCAAAACCAAGAAGAAAGCTGATACTAGGAAAACAAAACTAAATTCAGAGGAGTAGGTGAAAACCCAGTGGAACACAACAAAACTGCCTCCTGGATCAAAGATATTCACCAACAAACAACACGAAAAAAAATGGAAAATATTGTAATAACAACTGACATGGTTGCAAAAGAAGGAAAGAAGGTCAAGAACTGAAGTGCACCTGGCCTGGACAAACTGCATGGATACTGGCTAAAACACATGACCAGCCTCCATCGTCTCATGGCCGCTCAATTTGATCAAATGCATCAAAATGCAACAAGCGAAGAATGGTTAATAGCTGGTCGAACATACTTGAGAATGAAAGATCCAGAAAAGGGCACAGAACCAAGCAACTATCGCCCAAAAACTATCGCCCAATTACAATTATGTCTGCCAATAACGTTCAAACTTCTTACAAGAATACTGGCAAATTCAGTATTCTTTTTTTTAAAATAATCTTTATTAAATATTTACAATAAAATTAACACACAATAATGATTGAAAAGCAATATAGGAAGCGAAACATAGAAACACCTAAACACAGGACTAAAACCAAACAACAAGCAAGACTAACCGAGAGTTAAGCTCACTCTCCAATTAATATTAACTAATATCATCCTAGCCAAACACTTCAATGCAATCAAGTTCTTTTTACTAACTTACAAAACAATTGGTCTGTTTTTATCAAAATCATAAAGAGTTATAAAGCCTAGTAAATATCTAGTTAATCTAATTAGACCACCTTATCACCCTTCTCCTAAATTTAACCTTCTTTTGAACCAAACAAGACATCTGTCCCAACTTCTATTATATACTGAATCTTTCTTGTCTTTAAGATATACGTTAGCCTGTCCATCTCAGCACATCAAAGAATCTTGTTTATTATCAGACGGTCAGGGGGCGTGTCGGCATCTTTCCACAGTTGAGCAAATGCCATTCTCGCCGCTGTTGAGACATGGACAAATATATATCAATCCTTCTTATCGATGTAGTCCGGTCTTATTCCGAGTAAATAGAGGTCTGGGTGAAGAGGGAAGCTCACATCTGTTATTTCCAACAGCTGTATTTTTCCCCAATAGCGTCTACTGAGCTAGGGCTGCAGAAAAACCTTGGTTACGTAGGGAAAACCTGGCTAGAAGAAAAACACACATAAACCCTACGAAGATGTAAGAATATATATATCTATCTATCTATATCTATCTATATCTATCTATATCTATCTATATCTATCTATCTATCTATCTATCATCTATCTATCTATCTATCTATCTATCTATCTATCTATATCTATATCTATATCTATATCTATATCTATATCTATCTATCTATCTATCTATCTATCTATCTATCTATCTATCTATCTATCTATATATATATATATATATATAATAACAGTTCCTAGGTCCTTGGTTAGGACACGAGCTGCTGAGCTATTAACCACCCTCAAAGGCTGTGAATCTCACTAAAGATTAACCAATAATAATAATAATAATTTGAATTATTTGTTTGCATCAGTGTGATAATCCAAAATTATGGGCTGTATTCCACATTGCAACTCTGAGGAACTAGCTGCTTTACCTTTATTTGCCATGTAGTATAACGACTTAACAGGAACAGCCTTAACAACATTTTCAGTTTGCAAAAAAACTGTTTAATGATTTAAATAAATGGCTTCGAGCATGAAAACCTAGATCTGTAGGAAAAAGAAAAGCTTGTAAGCTTGATTCCCCTCCCCACTCCACTTGTCTGCCTTTTTAAATCTTTCTCCGTGTGTTTTTTGATCTCATCATCATTTGGACATTTCCACAAATGGTTCACAAGCAGTAATAACATTCTGTTGTGTTGTCCTCCAAAATAAAATGATGTGCTTAGCTAGTTGAATAGACTGATTTGTTTATAGCAGAATGCCTATTTCTATCATACAAAATGTAAGAGATGGATATCTGTAAAAATGTGTACATATTAATATCTGTGAAGTGAGCTACTGCTCAGTTAATCCTTTTTATCCAAATGTTACTCACAAAACATGTCACCAGACCCTTGATTCGGAGTCACTTTGAAGCCTCCATTGGCAGTTTCCTTATTGAGCATGTGAAGCATAATCTTCCAATTCTTCCAGCAGTTGCTTATGGAGATTCTCAGGTCATCCAGGGTCATGATTATCCCAAAGGTGCTTTTCAATCGACTAGTAGAAGCATCTTTGGGTCTTCCAGAAGTTGACTGAAAACTTTCAGCCCATGTTCACAGTCCTCTTCTGCATATTGGAAATACAGGTAGCCCTCGACTTACGACCACAATTGAGCCCAAAATTTCTCTTGTTAAGCGATACATTTGTTAAGTGAGTTTTGCCCCATTTTATGATTTTTCTTGCCACATTTGTTAAGTGAATCACTACAGTTGTTAAGTTAATAACATGGTTGTTAAATTATTCTGGCTTCATCATTGACTTTGATTGTCTGAACATCACAAAAGGGAATCACAGCACCCCAGGACACTGCAAGTGTCAGAAATATGAGTCACTTGCCAAGCGTCTGAATTTTGATCATGTGATTATGAGGACACTGCAATGGTCATAACAGGGGTGAAATCCAGCAGGTTCTGACAGGTTCTGGAGAACCAGTAGCGGAAATTTTGAGTAGTTCAGAGAACTGGCAAATACCACCTCTGGCTGGCCCCAGAGTGGGGTGGGAATGGAGATTTTGCAATACCTTCCCCCAGGAGTGGGGTGGGAATGGGGATTTTGCAATATCTTTCCCCTGCCATGCCCACCAAACCACACCCAGAGAACCGGTAGTAAAAAAAAATGGATTTCACACTGGGTCATAAGTGTGAAAAATGTTCAAAGGTCATTTTTTTCAGAGCTGTTGTAACTTCGTACAATCACAAAATGAACTGTTGTAAGTCGAAGACTACCCCTATACAATGAGGACTAGAGCTGGGAAAAATAAAGCGATAGCAATAACACCTAGATTTATAGTGCTTTACAGCCCTAAGAGGTTTACAGAGTCAGCATATTGCCCCCAACAATCTGGGTCCTCCTTTTAACCAACCGAGGAAGGATGGAAGGCTGAGTCAACTTTGACCCATTCAGAATCGAACTCCTGGAGTGAGCAGTGAGTTAGCGTGCAGTACTGCATTCTCACCACTGAGCCACCATGGCTCTTTCACAGCTACTTCAGTGTGCTTTTAGAAACAGCTTTGAAGGGAGGCTTTGCGTGAATTTTCAAAGCTTTATACATCTCTTTGCATGTCAAGTCTTTCAACGCAAGCATAACAGTCCCTTGGGAGTTATCGTAACTGTGGGAAAGGTGGCAATTATTTGCAACAAACTATGGTAATATTTCTGTGCACAGTATGCATTCTTTCTTTGCAGTTAGGCAGGATCTTGAAGGCACTCATAGATATGAAAATAAGATAGCACATCCTTATGTATGACTTGTCCTACTTATGCCTAGAAGTGCAACCTTGTGTATGACCTGGATTTATTTGGGTCAAGGCTTGGACTGCTTTTTTCATAGAGCCCTTAAGTACAGGAAAGGTCATGATGTTCCCGTTCCTTGGGAAAGCTTCATTTAACTTTTAAATCTTGTCTTTTATTACTGGAACAAGATGAAATTGGTCAGGTAAGATGGTAAAATTGGTCAGGTTAAATGATGAAACAAACGTAACATTTCCCTTTCCCTTGTGGCCAGCTCCTATTTAGCTTTCCAATCTAAACTTTTTATGTGTCTTCTTCTTACTAAGTTTGCAGGCACATTGTCACAAAATGGGTCATCATGACCAGTAAAAGTATAATATGAAAGCATAATTTGCAGAGCAATTACAAAATGGGCAGACAGAAAAGTATTTACCAAATAATGCAGCTGTCCTATTGTTGAAAGTATCTCAGTTCTTTGATGCCTAAAAGTAACATTAATCTTCAATAATCACCAATATCACTCAATATCTGAATTACGTTTCTACATTCAAAGAGAAGGACACGTTAACCTAATGAGAAAGTCTCACTTGTGCTGTCCAGAATATCCTGTGAGATGAGACGATGAACCGATCTGGTAAGAAACAGGAATCCTGCACTTTTAAATGACAAACACTTCCACGAGGAGAGTTATATAGTCATTTAATTATTTCAGGTAACTGCTATAGTTTTACGCACATTTAAGTTATTGATTGGCCTAAATGGAACTCTACTGAGAAATAACACTTGGTTGTCATTTGAATTTCCACTAATTGCAAGTTATCATTGTTTGTATCTTCTGGAAAATAAATCAAACCTTGACGGTTCATTGTTGACAGCTCCCATCATCTCCAGCCAGTATAATCCATCATAATGGGAATTGTGGCCCAATACTATCTGGAAACAACTTTTCATAATATCCACAGAATCTTTCCCAACTTCAGTCTCTCATATTCCTTAGTTAGCAGTGTCAGAGAAATTAATATAAAATATTGAAAGAAAAAATGTATCTTACCGCTGTACTCTGTATGGTCTTTGGACAAGGTTTCATTAGCCAATAAGACTCCCCTCCCTATTTCTTCTGTCACAGAATGAGTCTTCATAATCAGTTCATTGATGAAAGAGCTGGAGGAAGGTTATAGAACCATGTACAAATAGAAGTACCTAATTGTGAAGCCACTAATGTTAAGGGCAGTGGTGAGTTTCTACCGGTTCGCCCTGGTTCAGGTGAGCCGGTAGCAGTAATGGTGAGCTAAGAGCGAACCGGTTTGCTCCAACTGTCAACTTGGCCCTCCTGCCAGGGGTGAAATGCTCCAGGTTCGGATCGGATCGCCCGATCTGGTAGCAATGGTGGCAGGTGGTTTGGAGAACCAGTAGCAAAAATCCCTGCCCCCCCCCCCCGACCATGCCCAGCTGAGCCGCACGATCATCAGAGGCTTTTTTTTTTAACTTTTCAAAGCATTTTTTTCTACAACTTCTTCCGATGAAAAAATGCTTTTAAAAGTAAAAAAAAAAAGGCTCTGATGATCACGTGGCTCCAGCTGGGATAGTCAGAGGCTTTTCAAAGCATTTTTTTCTGCAACCTCTTGGCCGAAGAGGTGGTTAAAAAAATGCTTTGAAAAGTCTCTGACGATCCCAGCTGAGTTGCCTGATCAGCAGAGGCTTTTCAAAGCATTAGAAAAATGCTTTGAAAAGTTTTTTTTAAAAAAAAGTTGGCCACGCCCAACCAGTCACATTACCCCCCCTCCACCAAGCCACGCCCACCGAATCGGTAGTAACAAATTTTACATTTCACCCCTGCCTTCCCACCCCTGTGCTATATCTACCTATATTCATTTGTTTTTAGCCCAGCTGATAGACGCTGCAGAGCAGATTGCCACGCCTCAGCTGTTCTGAAATGCAATGCTCTTGTGCAGAGCGCAAGTTTGGCGCATGTGCTTGCTTTGTTCACACGCCTATGCACAGCGCACACAAAGTGCGTGCGTGAAGTGAACCGGTTGTAACACCAATTGAAACCCATCACTGGTTAAGGGGGAACATTAGAGGATAAGGCAATGCTAACTTCAGTGAAACTTTACCCAGAAACCATCGCCTTATATGTGGAGTATGCTTACTGAATAAGTTCAAATGCAGATTTACCAGCATTGATACATCCTAACATGTCATGATAATGGCAAGGGCAGAGCCTGTAGGGTGATAGGTGAAGGTTCCCTGTTTTCTCCTCTGTGAAGGATATAGATCTGATGTTGGGAGTAGGGAAGGAATGAGTAAGAAACAATGAATGCAAAAAAGGAACTCTGAAGAAAGATGACTCTGAAGAAGGACTTAGGAAAGAGGAAAGAGTGAGAAAGAAACGCAAAACAATACCACCTTGATTTTAGTATAAGAAATTTGGACAGGTTTTCAAAATTCTGTTAATATACTCTACTATAGGTTCCTGGAATCTCTACTGTGTTAGTTTCTAGACCTTATGCACTTCAAAGGACTGACACCCGTCTAGAAATCCTTTGTTTTACACCTTTCCTGACTTGGCACACCAGCTTTATTGTAATTTGGTTGCCACCACCTACTTGTGTAGGAGATACTCTCCCACTTATACTCAGCATGTGGCACAGATAGGAATTTGATAACTTGTACTGTACTGACAATCCACAGAGATACAATAGCAATAGCACTTAGACTTATATACCTCTTCACAGTGCTTTACAGCCCCCTCTAAGCAGTTTGCAGAGTCAGCATATTGCCCCCAATAATTTGGGTCCTCATTTTACCCACCTCAGAAGGATGGAAGGCTGAGTCAACAAGCATGATATTTATTAATAAAAATGCACAATACTAACTTCTGTGGTGGTGCAGTGGCTAGAATGCAGTATTGCAATGCAATATTGCAGTATTTAGAATGCAGTATTGCAGGTTAACTCAATGCTTACTGCCAGGAGTTTGATCCTCACCGGCTCAAGGTTGACTCAGCCTTCCATCCTTCCGAGGTAGGTAAAATGAGGACCTAGATTGTTGGGGGAAATATGCTGACTCTGTAAACCGCTTAGAGAAGACTATAAAGCACTATGAAGCAGTATATAAGTCTAAGTGCTGTTGCTATTGCTATTCTGTAACTCTGGAGTCAGTTTGAAGCAGGGGTGAAATCCAGCAGGTTCTGACAGGTTCTGGAGAACCGGTAGCGGAAATTTTGAGTAGTTTGGAGAACTGGCAAATACCACCTCTGGCTGGTCCCAGAGTGGGGAAGGAATGGGGATTTTGCAGTATCTTTCCCCTGTCACGTCCATCAAGCCACACCCACCAAGCCACACTACGCCCACCAAGCCATGCCCACAGAACCAGTAGTAAAAAAAATTGGATTTCACCACTAGTTTGAAGCATGTAGTAGAGGAAAAAAGTCTCTCCATTCCCTGGGAATAATATAGAAATTCTTAATTGTAAAGTAAATGTAAGACAAATACATAAAATTGTCTTTTCACTTTAAGCAGCCTCCTGTGAAAACAACAAAGTTGGATAAAATAGTTCCATAGAACAAAAATTATAGGCAACAAATTAAAAATGGTTCCACGTTGAATGGGACAAAAAAGAAGCAAGCTTGCTCTTGTTTGGAAATGCTTCGGGGTAACATGGTTGCAAAACACATGAAAAGAATAGAACTACACAATTCATTGAATATGCACACAATATGAAACTAGATAATCATCACCGAAATTAAAATCTCAGAGACACAAATATATTTAATTAGCAACACATAATAAAAAGCATAAAGCATAACATCCTGATGGAAATAGTTTGATTACCTATGTCTATCTAAACAATAATCCATTGATTCCAAAGTCGTTTTCCCAATTTAGTATTACTTTGATTTACCAACTTTTAGCTTAATTTCTGAAGCTGATTTCTTTCCGTTGCTCTCCAACCCTTTCTTGATTTTCTCCCTCTTCACAGATTAGATTTTTAAACTTACACCTTTGCCTTTAGAGAGGGGAGAAGCTAAGAGGCTTCTGGTTGCCTTACCTGGACAGGCCTAGAGTTGTCTACTTTGCCAGCCTACCTGTTCCTAGCCATTGTCTGTGTGCTTTGATCACAGGTGACATATCATGTCAGTGTTGTGGTCCGCCAGTGGCCAGCAGAGCTGGCAGCAGATTCGGACAGTGAGGAGGTTGGGGAGGAACATGGGCCAGTCCTGGAGTCTGGGGAAGGCTCGGATGAGGACTCTGAGTCAGAGACAGAGAGGGAGTCAAGGCCATCTGGTAGTTCTTTGATGTTCCGGAGTCTCCGGAGTTTGACATCAGTGAGGCAGAAGAACAGCAGGAGCCTGTTGCCAGTGTGCACATGCGCAGAGCTGCCAGAAGACAGGAACAATTAAGAAAACAGGGTCGACTTGGGAGTAAGGCTTGGAGATGATTGGCCCCTCCCATAAGACATAAAAGAGAAGAGAAACAGGACGTGAGCTTTTGCAGGAAGCAATTAGTTCATCTGGTCGGTAAAAGCTTTGGAAAAGTTCTGTTTGATTCTGTGTTAAGTTTGGCCTTGTCCTGCATGTGGCAATTAGTTCTTTGGCAGCATTCCAAGGGAGATAAGGTGGGTGTTTGTAAACACTCCCCTGAAAGACTGTTTGAGAAGCCTTTCGGGCTGGGAATGACAATAATTCACAGCCATATGAATTAAAGAGGTTTGCAGGACTAAGATTGTGCTGTTTACTTTCTAAGGAAACCTAGGTCAGAACAGTTATTTTTGATCACATGCCCGGTCACCATATCCTCTGGAGGTCATGCAAGAGTGCCTTGTTTTTGCATGGCCTCTGGAATCTCCAAAAAAACATGCAAGAATGGGGTGTCCCTTTCTCCAATTTTCAGAGCTACGCAAGAGTAATCTTTGAAGTTTCCACACCTTGTGCAACCTAGAGCTGCCTCAGATAGGTATTTCAAAAACGTTTTTACAATCAGGTAAATATGTATTTATTAAATAATAAATTTAAATAATTATTTAATTTATTACTCTCTGCTATAAATTGTTTCTTTCATCCAGGGTGGAGGGGGAGCAGTGTGACAGACGAGCAGAGTCAAGTTAGGCAATTTCTAGATTTTTGACACACTGAGCCGAAAAGGTTCTCCATCACTAGCTTGGATGAAGATGTTGATTCTACCTCTTGCAATCAGCTGCCAATTGTGAGGTGTCTGAATCAATCAAAGCTAGTCAAGGTAGGGATGCAGGAGAAGTGCTTGGCCATTTATTTCAGTAATTTAGAATGCAATTCAATGGAACACATCAGTCCACCCTAAAGCTCCTTGTGTACAAAAGGTGACCTTTTTAGGTGGATACTGTACATACCTAAACAACAAACTACACTAAAGAATTAAGAACAAGTTATTGGAACACCTTTGCAAAGAGGAAATGGAAGATGAACAGCAGCGAAGAAAAGCAAGCTGTAAACTATAACTCTGTTCATTAAAAGGAAGGATAAAAATAACTCCTTTGTTAAATAACTCCAGTTGGAAGCAGTCTCCATGTAATCTTGCATACATTTTCGGTATTTAATTATCATTTCCTTGTAGTCAAAAATAGACAGAACTCTTATGCCTCAGAAACAGCTCTAAAAAACTCAGTCCATAGGCAGACAATTCTTCGTGCCACAGTGTCCTTGTAGTGTCCTTGAAAGTCAGGGGAAGCATAAAAAAACAACACAACCAAAGTCTTTGTTCTCTTAAAGCTAACAGTAATTACTGATTGCAAGGTCATAAACATTATTTCATATGAAACAATATCATTAGAATAATGTACGTGTTTCTATCTTTCTCTTTCTCTCTTTGAGCACCCAAGTTTTATTTACAAGAAAAAAAGAGTTGAAGCAAACAAAAAATAAGCTGTAGGACATATTGTCAGCATGTTTTTTTTTTTAAAAAAAAAAAATTCCTAACTAGTATGATCCTTGCTATATTCCCCATGACCCAATTAAAATATTTCCAGTAAATGTTACTGCTGTTAGTTCAAGACTCCTCCAACTTGGAACTTGAAGCTTCACATTTTTTGTCAGGAGAAGGAGGAACAAGATCCCAAGACAAAAGAAGGGAGCTCCCAAGCCTACAAATCAATACACAGTAATGTAATAATTTCTTTATCATGCTGGTGTTGTCAACCAGTAGTTCCTATAGAAGGTAGGAAAGCTTATGCGATGAACACCGTATGACAGTGAGCCCGGTTGGCAGTTTTATCCCTTAAGTTAAATTACCATATTTTTTGGATTATAAGACGCACCTTTTTCCCCCCTAAAAGGGGGTGAAAATTTAGGTGCGTCTTATACATCAAATGTAGCCCCGCCTACCCACTGGCCCCCACCGTTTGGCCCGTGCCTCGCAGCAGTTACCTCCTTGCAAGCAAACAGCAAGAAAAAACAGCTCCTTTCAGCTTCAGCACAGCCTAATTAGTACAAATTGATTGGATCAGCCTCCCGACTCTCAGCTGATTTGCTCTCAGCTGTTTTGCACAGGACTCTGCTGTTTGTTGCAAAGACGTAAATTGCTGGAGCAGATTTTTTTTCCCCTTGTGCTAATCAAGCTATGCTAAAAACGAAAATGAAAGTAAAGGAGGCTATTGACTGTTGGCTGTTTCCTGCAAGGTAGCAAAATTAGGCAGAGGCAGAGGGAGATTTCTTTTTCTTCTTTTTCCTCACCAAAAAAGGTAGGTGCAAACAATGGGAAATTTAGGGCAAAAGAGGAGAGTTCAAAATTTTTAAACACAAAAGAAAAAAAAGGAGAAAGAAAAAGGCAAAAAGAAAAATGGGAAGGGAGAAAAAGAAAAAGAAATGAAAGAAAAAGATGTTATACATATTTAGAACTGAAATATGAATAGTAGTAAGAAATAAATGGGAACTCATGATTGTAAAAATGAAATGAATAATAATTGGAATATTTGTCTTTGTATTTTTGAAATCTAGACAATGATAAATTTTTATTTTTTTTAGAAATATAAACTGTATACTTTTGTATACTTATATACAAGTATACTTGTATACTTACACTTTTTTAGAAGTATAAACTGTAACAATTGAAATACCTTTAATGATATATGGTGGTGAAAGTAAAAAGGATTAAGTTGTGATTTGGAGGATTATATGGGCAAAACTATTTGGGTTATTGGGAGAGTTTAAGATGTGAAAATGAGTAACATAAGGAGAAAGCTCTATTTAACTAGGGAATTGTAATAATTGAGATACTATTAATTGTATATTGTGTTGAAAGCAGAAATGGTTAAGTTGTGGTTTGGAGGAATATATGGAGAAAATTATTTTTTTGATTTGATTTGATTTATATGCCTCCCTTCTCCGAAGACTCAGGGCGGCTTACAATGCGTTAAGCAATAGCCTTCATACTTTTGTATATTTATACAAAGTCAGTTTATTGCCCCCACAATCTGGGTCCTCATTTTACCTACCTTAGAAAGGATGGAAGGCTGAGTCAACCTGAGCCTGGTGAGATTTGAACTTGCAGTAATTGCAGGCAGCTGATGTTAATAACAGTGCTTTAGTCTGCTGCGCTACCAGAGCTCCTACCAGAGTTCCTATTTGGTTTATTATTATTGGTAAATATAATTAATTGATTTGTAAGAAATTGGATTGCATGGAAATAATTGGAATATTCATGTTCATATTGATTAATATACAAAAAAGCTAGTTATATAACTAATTGATTTATATTAAAATGTTGAATTTGTATTAAACAATTGTAATATTACATAATTAACCTACGTGAGGATGGATATAAAATTAGATGGCAATGGGAAGGGGTATGATATAGAATAGAAGGGAAAAATTGAATTTGATTAAGTTTAGAGATGAGGATGAAGGGTAATATTGGTTTTTTAAAAAAATAAATGAGGAATAATTATGGGAAAAAGGAAATATAGAAATTGTAAATTTAATTGAAATGACTAAACACTGTTTAAATTTGTGAACCGGCCAAATACTCTGTTCAAAGAAAATACATTGTATGTTTGTATGTGTGTTTGTCTAAAAAAATAAAAAAAAACATTTATATAAAAAAAACAAAAAACAAAAAAGGCATTATACTCTTATACTCCGGTGCGTCTTATACTCCAAAATATACGGTATTTCACAAGCCCATAACTTCGCATGTTTTAGTTCAATTGTGAATTATAAGCTTATTCTTTCTCCTCTGAATTCTTAGTTCCATCCTAATTTTATGAGTAGAGTTGGCTTGAGCTGTTCCAATGATGCAACACATGCTTCTTTGGATATCACCCCAATTGTGTTTTTGAAAAGGTAAATGCACATTTAAAGCAAAACACGTACAACAAAATATTACTTTGACTCGCATCAAGTGTGATTCCTCTGGATTTTCGCAAGCAGATCTCAGTCATTCTGGCTTCAGTGTCACAATTTGCAATTAAAACATTAGCAGGAGAACCATGCTGGTTGGAAGTAGGTATGAAAACCTGATGGTGGGTTACATTTGAAGTTGGAACTCTAGGTTTCTGATCTCTGTTTTTATTTTATCCAGCTAAGAAAGGGAAGAATCAGGAATCTTCCACCCACTATTAACTATTAGCTGAAGACTATTACTCTTCTGCATATCATACATTTTCTCTTTCAGTGTATTCTTATAAATAAAACATAGACATTGAAAATTATCATTTGGAACTTGCGGCTGTTCTTGTAATGGTGAGAAAAACAGAGGAACATGATAACAAAAGAAAATCATAAATATCAAAAATTAAATTTTAAGACTGTAACTTGTTACGAAGTTGTCGTATATCAAATTCCCATCTGGTAAAACTAACCATCCTCATATATGGTACCTAAAAGTTTTCTAAATATGAAATGATCTTACATTTAAGACCCAAGAAAGACACATAATAAGAAAAAAAGGAATAGTATTACATACCGAGATTCTCTTAGCTGTCCCACTATCCCCAGATAATTCCTCTGATGTTTGTTACTAAGAGACATAATTGAAAACTCCATTTTATTGTCCTCCTTGTGTTTTAATAGCAGATAAACAGGAAGGAAAAAATATCCTAATCAAAGAGCCTTAAAGGAGGAATCCATACTTCCAGGTAGTCCTCAACTTGTAACATTTCACTTAATGACCATTTGAAGTTACAGCGGCACTGAAAGAAGTGACTTATGACCATATTTTACACTTACAACTATTGCAACATCCCCATGGTCACATGATCAAAATTGAGAAGCTTGGTAATTGACTCATATTTATGATGGTTACAGTGTCCTGGGGTCACGGGCTCACCTTTTGTGACCTTCTAATAAGCAAAATGAACGGGGAAGCCAGATCCACTTAACAACTGTGTTACTAACTTAACAACTGCAGTGATTCACTTAAGAACTATGGCAAGAAAGGTCACAAAATGGATCAGAACTCACTTAACCGTTGTCTCACTTCACAACATGGGCTCAATTGTGCTCGGGCCTCTGACAGCAAAACGAAGGCTGGGGGCGACATGCACATAAATTCTGACCTCGTTTCTTGGCTACACAGGCCATTCCTGAAGGCCTCTGATGGCAAAATGAGGCCAGGAGGTGCCGCACGCATCAATCCAGAGCCCATTTCTCAGCTGCAGAGGCAGGGGTGAAATCCAGCAGGTTCTGACAGGTTCTTGAGAACCGGTAATGGAAATTTTGAGTAGTTCAGAGAACCAGCAAATACTACCTCTGGCTGGCCTCAGAGTGGGGTGGGAATGAAGATTTTGCAATATCCTTCCCCCAGGAGTGGGGAGGGAATGGGGATTTTGCAGTATCCTTCCCCTGGAGTGGGGTGGGAATGGAGATTTTGCAGTATCCTTCCCCTGCCATGCCCACCAAGCCACACCCACCAAGCCACACCATGCTCACCAAGCCACGCCCACAGAACAGGTAGTAAAAAAAATTGAATTTTACCACTGTGCAGAGGCCTTT
The DNA here is from genome assembly GCF_059756535.1 of Pantherophis guttatus. Classification (NCBI taxonomy): domain Eukaryota; kingdom Metazoa; phylum Chordata; class Lepidosauria; order Squamata; family Colubridae; genus Pantherophis; species Pantherophis guttatus. Next base: position 84,277,442 of record NC_142064.1, on the reverse strand, counting down.
ACTGGAGGATCTCTGAGAGTGAAACGGAGACCGGGGGCGACGCGTGCAAACGGCAACAAAAAGAAGTTGGCCGGCAGCAGGAACCTGCTGGGTGGGGCTCTCAGTGCTGACCCTGCGAGCTGAGTCAGTGGAAGACATCCCCTGAAAGTAAGATCTGGTGCCTTTTTTTATGGCAAATAATAATAATAATAAGACTGAGTCTTATTTTCAGGGAAACATGGTATGTTCTCTCCTACTAACGATACTGGAAAGCAATCTTAGCAGGTCCGTTTCCAAGCTGGGAATAAAGAACAAATGCAGTTGCTTGAGCCAGAAGTGAAGATCATTTCTGAGTGTGCAACACTCAGAGTCAGCTGTTAGAAGTGGTTGCCCTGAGCCCTTCCCACAAAAGCCCTTTATATAGCGAAAGCTTGCCTTTGTTTCTCAAAAGCACACAGAAGCGTGTGCCCAACTTCCAGAAAAGTGCACTTAGCCAGCTTTCCAAGAGGCAGTACTTTCACAATTAGGCAACCTGCTGAGTTGTGGTTTCCACGTGTTTAGCATTGGTTGATTGAAAATGGTAATCACTTCAGGGAAAGGACCATTTTTTCTTACTTGATCAAAGAGACCTCAAGTTAAGCTCAGGCTGGGAGGAACGTTCACCCAATTAAATTAACATTTTCCATTGCATTTTAATCTTTGTCTAAAGCCTGCTCTAATTTGCGATTTTGAAACTTTTGTCCTAATGAGGACGGCAAGACTATACGGTGAGAGGACTTGATTTCCTTCCCGCAGAAATATAAAGTAAACTTGGGAATGAAACAAATATGGATTTAGAGATGTATGCATCAGACACTTTCATTTTCTCCAAAATTCAACAATTTTGAAAACCTCAAATTCTTTTCATTTTGTCTGTGAAGCAATGGGCAAGCCTGCAAATTTTGACAATGACTTGAATGACGTTTTCACTCATTCTGCCCTATCCAAATTTCAGAAATCTGTAATCAGCATGAGGAAGTTCTGCATATAACTCTTAAAAGTTAAGATTGACATGAAAAAGTGATAGTGGAAGCAGAAAAGTTCCAGTTTCTTCCATACACCAGTTTAAAAAAAACAACAACAACCAGCAACTCAAGTTCATTACAGTATATTCCATTTATAAACGTACTTCCTAATTTAATTCACTTACCCAAGTGAATGGGATGAAATTCTCATCCATGTCTAACTGAGATGTATGTAGCCTAAAACAGTGTTCACCACGAAACAAAGATCGATTTATTTTTATTTTTTATTTTTTTAATTTGATTTATATGCTGCCCTTCTCCGGAGACTCAGGGCGGCTTACAATGCGCTAAGCAATAGCCTTCATACTTTTGTATATTTATACAAAGTCAGCTTATTGCCCCCACAAACTGGGTCCTCATTTTACCTACCTTAGAAAGGATGGAAGGCTGAGTCAACCTTGAGCCTGGTGAGATTCGAACTTACAGTAATTGCAGACAGCTGGTGTTAATCACAATGCTTTTAGTCTGCTGAGCCACCAGGCTCAGTTTTATGGTCATGGTTTCTAATTTGTCCAAATTCATGTTCATTGCATTGATGACACTGTCTAAACATCTCATCCTCTGCGGTTCTCTACTCCTTTTTCCCTCAGTCTTTCCCAACATCAGGGTCTTTTCCATTGAGTCCTCTCTTCTCATTTGGTGGGCCAAACTATTTGAGCTTCAGCTTCAGTATCTGTCCTTCCAAAGAATAATCAGGGTTGGCTTCCTTTAGGACTGATGATTGATTTCAAAGAGAGAAGCAACCTGGAATTAAGGAGAAACTTCCTAACGGTGAGGACAATTAATCTGTGGAACAGCTTGCCTTCAGAGGTTGTGGGTACTTCACCCCACTGGGGTTTTTTTAAGAACAGACTGGACAGTCACTTGTCTGAAATGGTATAGGGCAGGGGTCTGCAACCTTAAACACTCAAAGAGCCATTTGGACCCGTTTCCCACAGAAAAGAAAACACTGGGAGCCACAAAACCCTTCCCGTGCCTGACTATTTCTTGAATGGCCACAAAACTAGCATATGTAGTTGAATTCAGCATTCTGTTTTCTTCTGAAACTTTTCTTTTCTTGGATTTATCCATGGTTGGTCTACTGGGGGTTGAAAAGCTCAATAAATCGCGGGTGTCACACATTGGCAATTGTGACACATATTTTGAGTGACAGGGAACCACATCAGAGGGATGAAAGAGCCACATGCAGCTCCAGAGCCTCAGGTTGCTGACCCCGGTATAGGGTCTCCTGCTTGAGCAGGGTGCTGGACTAGAAAGCCTCCAAGGTCCCTTCCAGTTCTATTCTGATTGATTGGTTTATTGATTTATTGATTTATTGATTGATCTCCTTGCAGCCCAGGGGACTTTTAAGAGTCTTCCCTGACACCACAATTTGAAAGCATAAGAAATTATTGATCTTCTTCCCCAGAGCCTGGATAGCTCTGCAGACAAAAGCACTGTAATTTAACACCAGCTGTCTGCAATTAAAGTAAGTTCGAATCTCGCCAGGCTCAAGGTTGACTCAGCCTTCCATCCTTTCTAAGGTAGGTAAATTGAGGACCCAGTTTGTGGGGGCAATAAGCTGACTTTGTATAAAATATACAAAAAGTATGAGGGCTATTGCTTAACGCACTGTAAACCGGCCTGAGTCTCCAGAGAAGGGCGGCATATAAATCAAATTTAAAAAAAGGAAGAAAAAAAAACAAGAACAGGATTTGTTAGGTTAAGACTGTATTTAAAAGCATCACACAAGAAAATCACAAAATGCTACGTTAAGGAAGGTTGTGCATGAAATCAGCAGTTTCTTTTTCCTGGACAATATTTTGTCTTTTGTGTAAACTATTATAAGTTTGATTTCATCTCCCTACCTTTGCTGCATTTAACTGTATTTTGTTCTTGTGTTTCTATTGTAGTTTATAACACTGATTTAAACTGCAATAAAGTAATGCATGGGCACAATACGGGTGGGATAGAAAACCCTATATAAAACAAATAAAATAAAATAAATAAATGATCTACAGTGGTCAGTTAAAGTAGACATATTTTAAATTTATAATGTGTGTGTAGCTATACAAAATAGTTATAGCAAGCTTTCTTGTCTTAAAATACTTTGCTATGAGCAGAATATTGATGTAAAAGAAAGTTTAGAATATATCTTTATCCCTGTATAGTATTTATGTTTGTTAATTTATAAATTATGCATGTTCCTATTTTGGTATTTTTTGATTTACTATTATCTATTCAATTACATAGTTGCCTATTGTAAATATGTAACCCTGGGCAATGAACAAACCATGCGAAAACAATATTAAAAACCCTCCATAACCAATTAAAATAATCCAATACAAGAAAACAAAATAGACATTACATCATAATTCAAAAAGAAACAAAGAAACAGACAAATCTATTGCACTCCCCTAACATCATAGCCTTAATGCTTGAAAAAAAAGTAAGATTTTAACAGTCTTCTAGAAGGCCAAGACGATCAGTCATAACATCTCTGCAGTGTTTGGACAGTGTTGTAAACATTGTGAATTGTATTAATCAATACAAAAATACCTTGGAGGTACCTAGAATTGTTTTCTCAACCAGCAAATTCAAGTCATGCCAAAAGGACTGGGAACCAGTGAAATCTATTAAGAAACTAGTATGACACTTGGAACTTTGATGTTATATATGCTGACAGCAGCAAGAATACTCTATGCACAAAAATGGAAGGATACTTTGAGTCTAACAAGGACGTTGATGGAGTTTGCAGATTGCAGATTGACTGCTTTGATTAAAGGAAAGAATACAATGAACATTGTTTCTAATTGGAAACCACTTTTGGACTTTGTGCTTGAGGTAGAAAAAAAATGAAACTTTGATTTGGGGTTTTGCTGATTAGATAGGTTTGTTGTAATAGAAGTGGCTAGTATATATTATTATTTAAAAGTAAAAAGTTGAGGTTGTATGTTGCTACTTTATTGTACTGCACCAAAGAGTCAAAAGTCAATGCTTTTTTTTTCTCTTTCCCCTTAACCCCACACTTTTTCTTCTTTCCTTTCCCCTCCCCTATTTTCCCATTATTTTCACTTTTCTTTGTATTTCTGTATTTTATATTTTGATAAACTAATAAAAATCCATTAAAAAAGAAGAAACTAGTATGACGCAAAAGCATTCTTGGGACTGTTGGTTTCATTTTGGAGTATATGTACAATATCTGTGTAAATATTTTGGAACATAAGACAGTAAATCCTCCATCCCACTCTAAAAACAATCTCAGCAATCTTTGCCATAACCAAAGAATGCTGTCTATTATTTGAGGGAAAATGGGAGGATTGGCCTGACTGAAGCTGTGAATAGAGTTGTAGGTCCCACTAATTTTCAAACATAGCAGGGGTGAAATCCAGCAGGTTCTGACAGGTTCTGGAGAACTGGTAGCGGAAATTTTCAGTAGTTCAGAGAACTGGCAAATACCACCTCTGGCTGGCCCCAGACTGGGGTGGGAATGGAGATTTTGCAATACCTTCCCCCAGGAGTGGGGTGGGAATGGGAATTTTGCAGTATCCTTCCCCTGGAGTGGGATGGGAATGGAGATTTTGCAGTATCCTTCCCCTGCCACGCCCACCAAGCCATGCCCACAGAACCAGTAGTAAAAAAAATTGGATTTCACCATTGAAAAATAGGTATTATACAGACAGAATTAGGCAGATGAAGACTAGAAATATAACCCTACAAAAGTAGATGCAACAAGAATGTAAGGTTGTTGCTGATGATGATGATTTACATTACCAAAATTAGTTATAGCAGACATGCCGTACCCAAACCTACGCTTTCTGTTATATAACAATGAAACTGCTGGCTCCATACTGTGATGTTTAAAAATATTTGGTAGCAATTAAATATACTGAAGCACTATTTTGTTCTTGCTTTTCACACCAGGATCGTGTTGTGCTGACTGTGAACAGGGAGCTCAAAGAAATCTTAATGTAACAGGCTTCTCATTTCTTTTGATTATGCTGACATTTCTGGCCTTCTGATTGACAGAATTAGGGCTTATTGTAACAACAATACTCCAAGGGAGATAGAAATCAGCCATAACATCTGCATTTTGCTTGGAGATTCATTTTGAAGCATGGGGAAAAGTGTTCCAAATATTAGAAGCAGTATGCAGTTTTCTGTCCCTCATCCCTGGCAGATAAACAGTTTTTAAAACATGTCACCAAGTTGTTAGGTGTATTTTTAAAAAAAAATAAAAATCAGGAAGAATCAATGGGATAAAAAGAAAATGGAAGAATTATCCCCCCCCCCTGCTTTTTAAAAGATTTTGCTGTTCAACAGCAAACAGGTAGTCCTCAACTTACATCAGTTCTTTTACTGACCGTTCAAAGTTGCAACGGCACTGAAAAAAGTGACTTGTGACCGTTTTTTCACAATTACGACCATTGCAGCATCTCCATGGTCACATGATCAAAATTCAGCTGCTTGGCAACTGGTTCACATTTATGACGGTTGCAGTGTCCCAGGGTCTTGTGATCCGCTTTTGCGACCTTCTGACAAGCGAAGTCATGGGGGGAGCCGTTAGAAGGTCTCATAGGTGACACTGCAATCATTATAAATATGGGCTAGTTGCCAAGTGTTTGAATTTTGATCATGGGACCATTATGAAGTCTATTCCCTTCTCTTGTTGATCGATTGATTGAATTTATATAGCCACCCATCTCACTTGAGAGGTGACTCTTGAGAGTGACTCACAATGGTACATCAGAACTGCAGATATCTTGTCTGCTTCTGGATTCTCTTGCTTCTTTCCCCAAACTTTATAGAATCAGAACAGTTCATTTGGGGTGATCATCAGCCTGATTAATATAGGAATCCAAGCATACATAACCAAGGGCTATCCAATCTCTGACTGCACACATCTCGTGAAGAAGGGAATACCGCCTTCTTCTTTGGCAATTGGTTTCATTTTTTCTCAAATTCCATTGAAATCTATGGCTTGACTATTCTATTCCATAATTTAAATTCTGGGATGATAGGTGCCTATAATTATTATTGGTAGCATTTTTGTTTTCTTTTGGCCGCAGTCATTCTATTTGCAGATGTTTATATTTTATGGTTTTCTCCAGTGCTTTCTCTTGTCTTCTGCTCTCCAAGTATTGCAGTGTCCACTATCCAGACTTCTTTGTCATTATTACTATTATTATTATTATTATTATTATTATTATTATTATTATTCACAGTTAGCCAGATGTTTAGACTGGATTTGGCATAATTGTCCCAGGTCATGTCTCCTACCTTCTATCTGTGCATCTGATCCCTTTTTCTCTAAATGAAGAACTTTAATTTTCTTATTTTCACTCCATGGGCTGGATCCGGCCTGCAGGGTGCTTAGATCTGGCCTGCGGGGCTGTCCTGGAAACAGCAAAGGACTTGCCCACAGTGCCTCTGCCAGGAGTTTACAAGGGCCACATGTGGCCCTCCCAATTTCCATTTTTGCTGCCAGAGGGTTGCAGGAAGTCATCACAGTTGAAAATGGAGCTTGGGAGCCCATTTTCGCTGATAGAGCGCTTGGGCCACCACAGCACCCCCAACGAGTGACGTCGAGCTGGCTACCCCCACCCTGACCCCCCACTCTGGCCCCACAAAGTCAAATGCAACCCTGAGGTGGCCCTCAATGAAATCGAGCTTTACATCCCTGAAGAAGTGGGTTTTAATTTTATATCTCAGACTACTGGCTATTCCGTCCTGTTTTAAGCCATTTGCAAATGTGATAACTTCTTCATTTTACTTCTTCATCAAATCATTAATGAAAATATTGACTAGTACCGGGCCCAGGAGGTTACTGCTTTGATAAAGAATGCTGATGAGCACTATTTGATATGGTTTTCAAGCCACCTGGGGATCTATCTGACAGACATACCATCCAGCTCATATTTAACTAGGATGCTAATCAAAATGTCAAAATTTTGTCAAATACTTTATTGAAGTCAAAATGTATTATGTGCATAACTTTCTCACAATCTGCTAAGGAAGCAACCCAAAAAAATAAAAAAATAAAGCAAGATTAATGTGACAAGACCTGTTCACGACAATTCTAATAACCACCGCATTGTTGCGAAGTCCATGCAGATTGCTTACATTATGATTTATCTTAGAATTGTCAGAGGAATCAATATAAATGGTCTCCAGTGTTATTCAAGTAAAGAAGGTGACAAAATCTGGGCTGGATTCTGCTAGAGGGATACAGAGGTAGTTGAACAAATTTATTCAAAAAGTATACATCAAAGCCTGCGTTTTGTGCTTTAGCTTTTCTGACACCATCTCTACAAAACCAGCATATCTGCTTGTACTCTTTCCCCCCCCCCAACCTCTACTTTCAGATTTTCAATAAGCTTTTCATGCAATCATTTTTTTCTGCTGCCTTCTACCCCCATCCCTGACACCTCATATCTGTGATTTAGTAACTCTTTTTTAGCAGTACCCATTAGCTTCTGATAATAAACTGATAAACTGAACAAAGAGAGAAGCAACCTAGAACTAAGGAGATATTTCTTGACGGTAAGAACAATCAATCAGTGGAACAGCTTGCCTTCAGTGCTCCAACACTGGAGGCTTTTAAGAAAGGACTAGACAACCATTTGTCTAAAATGGTATAGGGTCTCCTGCCTGAGCAGAGGGTCAGACTAGAAGACCTCCAAAGTCCCTTCCAACTCTGTTATTCTGTATTCTCTTCCCCTGGAATTTCATTTGCAATTGCTCTAAGTTTATTAGAAACAGCTTTCTTGGTATCTAAGGTTTACATTTAACTGTATTCAACTGTAGTTTCACTTACTATCAAGAATTCCAGCATTACATGATTACTTTTCCCCAAGGCTCCACTATTTCTACTTTATCTACTCAGTCTTCTCTACTGATTAGTATCAAATCTAGGGTAGCTGTCGCTCTGGGATGTTCCTCTACCACTGGAAAAAAAATTGTCAGTAAGTCAGATCAGTAATTTCATGGAAGGACTAGGCAGGGCAAAACTGGTCTCTCAACAGATGTCAGAGTAATTAAATTCCATCATCACTGCTACTACAAGCATACTTTCTACAGTGCCAACAGTTCATTACTTTGAATTTCTGTCCAGATGCAGATATATTTAATATCTTGTGCAACTCCTTCCTTTCTGTTGCTTTTGTTCCTCTCAAACAAACTGTATTCTTCCCATCCTTTATTCTAACCATGAGAATCATAATAATGAAAATCATCCTCCATGTCTCATTTATACAGATTAAATTGTATTTACTACCCTGTAATAATTATCGCTTTCTTAATTCCCCTTATCTATTAATATATAAGAGGCCATACACTCAGTGGTGAAAGAGGAACCATTTTCATCGCTCCATCACTTACTCCTGCAGTATACAAGTTCTTATCCGAAATAATTACTTCTTGGCTTTTGCTTTGAGCAACAAAGCCTAAAACATCTGGCTTCAAGATAGTTCAGTTAAATCCATTCATCCCTGTTTTTATGGAGTCCAGTCCAGCTCATGCCATCTGTTATCCTGATATGAAGGCTGTCATCTTTCTGGTCCTCTTTCATTGGTCTGAAGTAAGAACACCACTAGAGGTATGTTTATTATGTTCTTTTTTAGTGCTATGAAGTCTGAGGTGGAACAGTTGTAGTTGCTCTTTGAGTAGGGACATCCCCAGAGAGAGGGAAGTAAAAAACAGTCAAGATGGGAGTGTCATGATCATGTGGTCAAATCCTTGCCTCTTTGCATCCAATCTTGTCACATGCTGTGTAAAGAATAGAATAGAATAGAAATCTTCATTGGCCAAGTGTGATTGGACACACAAGGAATTTGTCTTTGGTGTATATGCTCTCAGTGTACATAAAAAGAAAAGATCCATTCGTCAAGAATCATAAGGTACAACACTTAATGATAATCATAGGGTACAAATAAGCAATCGAATCATACTAGGAAACGTTCAATATAAATTGTAAGGATACAGCAACAAGTTACAGTCATACAGTCATAAGTGGGAGGAGATGGGTGATAGGAACAATGAGAAGATTAATAGTAATAGTAATGCAGACTTAGTAAATAGTTTGACAGTGTTGAGGGAATTATTTGTTAAACAGAGTAGCAGCGTTCGGGAAAAAACTGCTCTTGTGCCTAGTTGTTCTGGTGTGCAGTGCTCTATAGCGTCGTTTTGAGGGTAGGAGTTGAAACAGTTTATGTCCAGGATGCGAGGGGTCTGTAAATATTTTCACAGCCCTCCTTTTGACTCGTGCAGTATACAGGTCCTCAATGGAAGGCAGGTTGGTAGTCATTGTTTTTTCTGCAGTTCTAATTATCCTCTGAACTTTGTGTCTGTCTTGTTGGGTTACAGAACCAAACCAGACAGTTATAGACTCAATAATTCCTCTGTAGATCTGTATCAGCAGCTCCTTGGGCAGTTTGAGCTTCCTGAGTTGGCACAGAAAGAAATGTGCCAGAAAGGAGATGAGGGTTTGACAATTACACAATTGTTCAACTACCCTCTTGATTTTTCCTTCTTCCATGGACACTGCTGTCCTTGGGATTTCATCCCCTCAAAATGAGGATAAGACATTTCTCAGTAAACCTGATGAATCATGGAAACAATTTTCACCCATCTTTTATCCATTCTCCCTGCAGACAGCCCATTTCATTATTGGCAGGACATTGTGCTGTTTTTTTTTTTTAATCTAGAAATTCCTGGGATGCTCCAGTGCTCATTTGTGCCCAATGCAATAATTGCCCATCTGTCAGAGGTAGACATCACTTAATGTCCTCCAGATGTTTTGAGCTACATGTTCCACAGAATCTTGAAGTTGCTAATGGTATCTGGGGTAATGTTTTCTTCTCCAAAACCTCTGTCCATATCTACATAATCCTAGTGACTGCAAATTTGGAAAGATTCCTTGAATACAATATTATAATATAACCAACCTTTTGGGAATAGTGCATATCATGACACACTCACAAAATGACTGCAATCAGAGACCTGCACATACAGAAATAAATGATTTATATGGTGGGCTTGGCAAGCCACAAAATATCTATTTATCATAGAGAAAACTACTCTGCCATGTTCTGTACTACTCCAGTGTTGTTGTTGTCATTATCACCATCATCATCTTCTTCTTCTTCTTCTTCTTCTTCTTCTTCTTCTTCTTCTTCTTCTTCTTCTTCTTCTTCTTCTTCTTCTTCTTCTTCTTCTTTGTTATTAGTTAGTTAAAGATGTTATCTTTCATTTTTTAGGTCCCCAAACCAGGGGTGAAATCCAGCAGGTTCTGACAGGTTCTGGAGAACCGGTAGTGGAAATTTTGAGCAGTTCAGAGAACTGGTAGTGGAAATTTTGAGTAGTTCGGAGAACCAGCAAATACCACTTCTGGCTGGCCCCAGAGTGGGGTGGGAATGGAGATTTTGCAATATCCTTCCCCCAGGAGTAAGGAGGGAATGGGAATTTTGCAATATCCTTCCCCTGGAGTGTGGTGGGAATGGAGATTTTGCAGTGTCCTTCCCCTGCCATGCCCACCAAGCCACGCCCACATAACCGGTAGTAAAAAAAAATTGGATTTCACCACTGCCCCAAACCCTATGATGTCAGAAGACAGTACCTTGTTTTTATATTTTTAAAGAATCTTTTTTTAAAAAAAACCCAATAGGGGGCAAGGAATTTGAACAGTTCTAAGGGCATTATTGTGAAAACAGATACCATGTTCATTACATTATTACACTCATGTTTTTGGCTTATTTTGATACCTAAGCTGCTGTGATAAATTATTGAATCTTTTCTTTTTTTTCATCATTTGCTTTTTTCCTCACAAGATAACCAAGCCTAAACCAGCTATATCTGCCCTTTAGTAGAAAAACTAGATTTTTCATCTTCACTCTTGTTCATATTTAAGGAGTGTGTATACTTGGAGCAGCTCTCCTCAACTATCTCAGCCTCTCAGGCATTCAGCAAGATCTTTTCTTCCCCAGATAAACATTGTTATTATCAGGCCCTTGAAGTGAGGCATCTATTTCTCTGTCTATCTTTGTTCCTTTCAAAATCACCGACTGAAGGAATTGATGAGAGCCACAATCAGATATAATTTTAATATCTTCAGCCTTTCATCTCCCTACATTCATGGAATCTTTGATATGCAGTCAGTGTGGCTGCCATGAATGAGATGGAGGAGTGAACACATATGAGCTGGCACACAAAGATCCTGTCCCATATAAAAAAAGAGAAGGAAACCTCTAGAATATAAAAATCTAAATTAAATTGGCCTTTCTTGATAGCACTAAGAAGAGTGTTGCAAAAAGAGTGTGTGTGTGTGTCTCTCTCTTCCTCCTATCCCTTCTAATTTTTTGCCTGAGAGCATCACTCTTTCATTTTCACTAAGTGTTGCAACCTATAATGTGTCACTTGAAATAGTTTTTGCCCTGCTATTATTTATGTTCATGTGAGTGGGTGAATACTGTGCCCTTTACAACATGGGAAGATTTGTGGTAGATTGCCAGCTGTCAGCATATTATTCCCTTCCATTGTTTCCCCCCCCCCATTTTTAAAAAGAAATGGAAATAGTTAGCATATTAGGGGTCAGCTTCTTTAAAACAGTTGCTCCAAATATATATATGAATATACATATTTTTTTGATCACTTTGACTTCTGATGATTGTCTGGATAAATCCTTGCAGTTTTCTTGCAAGGGTTTTTCTTTCTTTCTTTCTTTCTTTCTTTCTTTCTCTCTCTCTATCTCTCTCTCTCTCTCTCTCCCTCTCTCCCTCCCTCCCTCCCTCCCTCCCTCTTTCTCTCTCTCTCTCTCTCTCTCTTTCTTTCTTTCTTTCTTTTTCTTTCTTTCTTTTTTTCCTGGAAGTGGTTTGCCCTTGCCTGCTTCCTAGGGCTGGTCCATTATCAGCCAGCTGGCAGTACTAGAATTCACAGTCTCCCAGTTTTTAGCCTGATGCCTTAACCCAGTGGTTCCCAACTTTTCCAGTTTGTTGGCCTGGTGCAAGGGTGGACGAATGGTTCCGTGTGAGTGACAGGTGTACGCATGCATACAAGCATATATAGCTGCATTTGTGTGAGCAGTGGGTGTGCATGCCCACTGTGCATGCGAATGGAGTTTTGAGCATGAGAGCAAGCGCCTGGCACTCACAAGTTTTGAGCTGTGAGCTGCAAGCGCAAATGCCCACCACTTGTGCAAGTGGAGCTGCATACACAAGTGCAAGCACCCACCACTTGCATGAGTGTAGCTACATGCGTAAGCTACATGTGTAAGTGCTCACTACTTGTGCAAATGGAGTTGGCCATGCGGGCACAAGCACCTGCTGTTCGCACGAGTGAAGTCATATGAGCGCAAGCTCCTGGCCCTTGCAGGAGTGGAGCTGCCATGCAAGTGTAGCTGTGTGCATATGCACACTCTCCTGCCCTTTGGCAGGGCCCAGTTTCGAATGGACCGTGGCTCAGGGTTTGGGACCCCTGTCTTAACCACTATATCAAACTGGCTCCAACTGGGGAGATCACATGCGATTTTCATTTCTTCGTTTCATCTAATTGGTCTTCTGGAGGTAGCCAATAGTTCATGGCAAGTTCCCACTCCTAAATTGCTGCTGTAGCCCTAATTAATTAAAATAATAACACCTGTGATTAGGACAGCACTTTTCACTTTCATGAGAGAGCTGATCACATTTACAGGGAAAACAAAAGTTTGTATGGATGGAGATGATAGATAGATAGATAGATAGATAGATAGATAGATAGATAGATAGATAATGATAGATAGATAGATAGATAGATAGATAGATAGATAGATAATGATAGATAGATAGATAGACATGCAGACAGACAGACAGACAGACAGACAGACAGACAGACAGACAATCAGACAGACATGCAAAAGTTTACTATGGTTAAAAATCTTCATAATACACACTTCGTCATTTAAATTTAATCACACTCTCTTTGACAGAAAAAGCCATTCAAAATTTAAATGAAAATGAACACAAAAATTGCTTCAGACAGGAAGGTGGTGCAGAGAGTGGTGAGGATGGCAGAAAAGATCATTGATAGTTCACTTGCTTCTATCCAGGACATAGCATATAAGCGATGCTTGAGCAGAGTCCGCAGGATTGTTTGGGACACTACACATCCTCCTTACGATCTGTTTTCCTTGTTTACCTTCTGGGAGGAGGCTTTGTGATAGCCGAAGCAGAACATCTAGATTTAGTTACAGTTTTTTTTTTCCATATGGCATCAACTTTGTGAAGTCTCAACTTTCCTCTTTCCACTATTATTCAAAATGGACAGCGATTAATATACATAAATTTGGGTGCAGGTATATATTTATGTATGTATATAGCATGTGTATCAGTGGTGGGTTTCAATTTTTTTTACTACTGGTTCTGTGGGTGTGGCTTGGTGGGCGTGGCATGGCATGGCTTGGTGAGTGTGTCAGGGGAAGGATACTATAAAATCTCCCTTCCCTCCCCGCTCCAGGGGAAGGTTACTGCAAAATCCCCATTTCCTCCCGATCAGCTGGGACTCAGGAGGCAGAGAATAGATGGGACGAGTCAGAGGTGGTATTTACCGGTTCTCCAAACTACTCAAAATTTCCGCTACTGGTTCTCCAGAACTGGTCAGAACCTGCTGAAACCCACCTCTGATGTGTATATGTGTGTTACGTATGTGTTTGGGTAGATGTATACTTTCTCTTGAGAGAAGGCAACAGAATTTCATTTTTAATGTGGGCCAGGGTCGTCAAAGTAAAATTTAATAAATGATAATAAAGTTATTTTATCTTTAAAAAATGACAGTAATGTTATCTTAATTTTAAGCTCTTGGCAGGTAATCTTCTGAAGCATTTTGTTTCATGGCATTCATTCATTTATTTATTTATTTATTTATTTATTTATTTATTTATTTATTTATTTATTGGTTCGATTTATATGCCGCCCTTTTCCGGAGACTCAGGGCGGCTTACAATGCATTAAGCAATAGCCTTCATACTTTTGTATATACCTGCTTAGTAGGGCTTTCACCCCTCCCCCCCAAGCTGTATTCTTTTTTATACAAAGTCAGCTTATTGCCCCACAAATCGAGTCCTCATTTTACCTACCTCAAAAGGATGGAAGGCTGAGTCAACCTTGAGCCTGGTGAGATTTGAACTTGCAGTAATTGCAGGCAGCTGGTGTTACTTAACAGTGCTTTAGTCTGCTGCGCCACCAAGGCCCATTATAATACAATATCAGATTTGAAAAATTTATTGGGGGGGAAGAGAGAGAGAGACGTGTGTGTGTGTGTATGTGTGTGTTTGTGTGTGTGTGTGTGTGTGTGTGTGTGTGTGTGTGTGTGTGTTTAAAAGGCCCTAAAACTAATGCATTATCCGCCTAATATGGCTCCTTATTTCACTTAATTTTCCTTCCGTACTTGAAAGGTGTATTTGCCAATCTAGAATCTCAGAATTTGGCAGAAGAGTTAATTCTCAGTAATCCCTGCCCTTTCCTTTGCTGGTATCTTTTAATACTGTCAATCTACCGATCAGTTTCAAACCTTGAGAACTGGCACTTTAAACATTGTGCTCCTTCTGCAGCTTCAGGACTATTGGTTACTGTCAGATTCAGTTATTTAATCAGAAAGATTTGCTGGATGTTTTTTCAAAGGCAGCTGTTTGCAAGCTTTGAGATTTGGAGATCATGACAAGTGTGGATTTAATTCATAGACACGCAGCTCTAAAAACAAAATAGAACTGTTGATTGTATTAGTTCATACTTCCTATTTCTTCAGCCGGAATAAAATTCAGGACATCTCTGCAGGATCAATTTCCTATCAAGGACACAGCAGAATTGTAATAATCTTTTGGCCAGAAAGTGTCAGAGCTCAGATTTCAGGCCTGAAAAGATGGGAATGTCTGTTTCCAGTTCTTGTCATTTTCATGTTTTTAATCAACAATTCCATTCCAATGATTAATTTTTTGCCCCAACTGCTGTCGTGAGCCATTTCACATTCTAAGAGGTGGGCCATCAATACTTTTGCAAGGAGAAAAATTGAAGCTTTAAAAATCCTTCGAAGAAATATATTAAGTGTTCCTCCACGTGTGTATTTAAAAGATCTTCACTGAAAGTGTATTCATGCATATTTTGACAAGACCGAATTGCCAAACGACATATTTACATATTTGGAGAAATCCAGCAGAGATAAATTCCACCCTGGAAAAGTGTCTATAAGGATAAGAACTAGGAGATTCTGAATAGGCTTCTGTATAGTGTGATTCAAACATTGTTATTTAAGGTCCTGTATCTTCTCAGGTGCCTTTGCTTAACTATCAATTTGTCACTATGAAAGGGGCAGTTTGGATAAAAGAGAGACTCAAGAGGATAGAGCATTACATTTAATTACATTCTCTGTCAAACAGGGACAAATGTACAGTGGTAAAACAACATAGGCCTTTGGAAAATAATGCAGTGTGGTCCACATGTAATTCAGATTCAGGTACCTGAGATCTCCAACCTTTCCCTAGCTGCTGTTCAGGTTTATGTTAATTTGCAATTGAGATTTTCAGGAATAGTTATAGGGACACTTCTTATATAATATATAGTGTGTGATGACCTGGGGCAAGATCACACAGGCAGCTGGCAGTTCAAACTGCCCCTTTATTGATCCAAATTTCCCCCACGTTTCTGGCAAGTCCCAGAGCAAAGTGATGACAACCCCACACACACACACCTCAAGCAGCCTCTGGCTGCAAATAGTCTAGCCCAGCGCTGGCTGCACAGCAATAAGGTTGCACAGCAATAAATCCAGCAGGGCAAATCAAGGAGTTCAGGAAGCAAAGGATCCAGTTAATTAGTCCAGAAAGCCAGAAAGGACTCTTGGAAAGTTCAAACATCGGCACTTAACACTTCAGGAACTCAGCATTTATTCCCAACAAATGTCCCTCCCTACAGCATGTCTCATTCCCTAGGTGTGCCTTGTGAAGATGGGCAGGGCACTCTTCTCCCAAGTAGCCTGTTCAGTCTGAGCTGTTGTAGCCTTCTCTCCACTGTCTGTGCTCTCGGATCAGGAAGGGGTGGTCCTTGCTCCTCACTTCCTTTTTTCTCCCATCTCCCACTCCCAAATGTTATAAGAATCTTTGTGGCTATTTTAGCTACTGTATTTTTCGGAGTATAAGACGCACCTTTTTTCCCCAAAAAAGAGGGTGAAAATCTGGGTGTGTCTTATACTCCGAATGTAGCCCCGCCCAGCTTCTCAACCGGAAGTTTCAGAGGCTGAAAAAAGCATCAGAAACGAAGCTTCAGAAAAAAAGCCCCCAAACAGAGCTTCAGAAAAAAAGCCTCCAAACAGAGCTTCAGAGGCTTTTTTTATGAAGCTCTGTTTCAGAGGCTTTCAGAGGCAGGAAAAAAAGTTTTTTCTGAAACAGAGTTTCAGAGGCAGAAAAAAAAGCAAAAAAAAAAAAAGCAAGGCACAGAGCTCACAACCAAGAAACCTGTTGCTCAAATTCACCTCTGGAAACAGCTGATTGGGGGTATTCCAGGAGGCTGATCCACCTGCCAATCAGCTTTTTTCTTATTTTCTTCCCCAAAAACTAAGGTGCGTCTTATACTCTGGTGCTGCTTATACTCCGAAAAATACGGTACCTAACTCACCCAAAGAAGATGAAATTATTTAGGAAAAAAAGATGAGTAAGTTCATTTCTTCTACCTCTTTCTCTCTTTCTCCCCAATCATCGGCTATCATTCATTGACAAAGAGACATCATTATCACTTGCTACCACCCCTCCCCTTTGCTCAAAAAGCACTCAGCATACCTGTTTAAGTAGCTATTTTTTGCTTCGCAGAACATTTCATTATACCATCTTGCAAAGCAAAAGAGTTATGGCCAGTTGAGAAATAGATTTTTCTATGCCGTTCTATTTTGCATACTCCCTCTAATGCTAATAGAGTAAAATTCTTCAGAATGTTTTCCTGTTTCGATGGCAGTAAGAAAAACTATGGTTGATATTTTCCCCGTGCTAAACAACAAAAGGGTTGGGAATTGACTTCCCAAGTAATACCCCCAAAGCCTGACACATTCAGACAAGCTACCCACAAAATAATAAAAGGGGTTTCACTGTTTCATGACCTTAAAGCAAATTGGGCAACAGCTGAGTAGCCCTGCTTTCCGTGGGTTATATTTTCTTTCTTTCTTACCATATTCATAGTTCCATCAGAAGTAAAGCTTCAGAGTGACAACATCAGGTGATGTGCAGGCATTATATAAGGAGCCTTACTGGTCTTTTTTTTTTTTTTTTTTTTTGGTTTTCTTATTTAAACTAACATTTATAACTCTTCATCCAAGCGTTATGTTCCCATGTGTAATGTTGTGATTTAAATAAGTTTCCAGTATAAAATGAATAGGGAAACAGCTAGGGAAATGTTTGATATGGAAAGCAGGATCAGCACTAAGAATTCGTGCGAAGTTTACTTTGAAAATGTGAAAAATAACAATCTAAAAAAAAAAAAATCAGTGGCCTGTTCTATTTGAGAGTACTTGCAATATTGCACTCATAAAGCAACTCAAAACTATAATACAGATGCTAATATGTTAGCCCTGGGGAAGGATATTTATTATTCTGATAATGTGATTCTTTACATTTCTCATAGAAATTCAAAAATGTTCATGATTTGTTCAGTAATAGTGAACCATCTGATTTCTCCTGTTAAGATAAATCTCTTTTTTTTTTAACTCCTTCTTTCTGTTCTACCAGTTCCTGAAGACTGCTTGTACAGATCCCTGCAGTTTTCTTAACAAGTTTTTTTTCCCCAGGTGTTGTTTGCCGTTGCCTTTTTCCTAGGCCTGAGAGACTAGCCCAAGGTCACACAACTGGCTTTGTGTCTAAGGCAGGACTAGAACTCACTGTCTTCCAGTTTGTAATCTGATATTTTAACTCCGTGATGGCGAACCTATGGCACACATGCCAGAGGTGGCACACAGCACCCTCTCTGATGGCACGCGAGCTGTCGCCCCAGTTCAGCTCTGCTGCACATGCGCACGCGCCTCCCGCTGTCCAGCTAGTCTTCAGGTCTCTGCTGCGCATGTGCAGGGGTGGGGCACATGCACGGGGGCCACATGCACATGCACAGGGGTGGGGTGTGCAGGGGGTGCACGTGCATGCACAGGAGGGGCATGTGCAGGGGCTGTACGCGCATGCGTGGGGGGGTGGGGCACATGCGGAAGGCACGGATGCATCCGCGAGGGCGGGGCGCATCCATGGGGCCCATGCACCCATTGCATTTTGGGGATTCAGATGTGTGCGTGCGCATTTGTGCGTGCGTGCTTTGGCCACTCGTTCCAGAAAAGGTTAGCCGTCACTTTCTTAAACACTACACCAAACTGACTCCCTCCCAAACTGTATACACCAGTAAATGTGTGTGTAGTGTGATCATGAAAACATCCTGGCAATTGGAAATCTTATATATAAAAAAAAAACTTTCAACCAAAAAGGTACTTAATGCACTTTTTCTTAACACATTTATAAGTAAGGCAACCGGCTTCTGCAAAGCAGCCCCTGTGCCTTGAATGCGGCAATCATTCTTTGAACCCAGTGTGATCAATAGTATAACATAAAGCTGGGAAAAAGGCAGGCAGGTTACAGCGCTGAAGTCCTCAGGGCTGCAAATTGCATTTGAAAAGGTGATATGATTAAGATATACACTATATTGAATGGGGTTTGTTTTTTAAACCGTATTGTATAGAATTTCCAGCATTTGAAATGCCATAGAATAACGAGGTTATATTGGTTTGATGCTACTGTCATTGTTATCTAATTCTTAGGGACATAAGACAAATTGTTGCTCACAAGTTGTTTTGAATTACAAATCTTGCAAACTCTTAATATTGGCTAAGCTGGTTGGAGTTTAGGGAAGGTCACATTCAGAACATTGAAGAATATCAGGTTAACTCTGGAAATCCGGTTCAGGTAGTTTTCAACTTCCAACCATTCATTTAGTGACCTTTAGAAGTTGCAACAGCACTGGAAAAAGTAACTTACAACCAGGGCCGGATTTAGATGAAAAGAGGCCCTAGGCTATTCCACTTATGAGGCCCTTTCACCTATAGTGAAAGTGTAATTTTAATTTTGCTAACAATTTGAATGTAGGCCCCTCTTGATCTTGAGGCCCTAGGCTGAAGCCTAGTTAGCCTATAGGAAAATCCGGCCCTGCTTACAACAACCCTTCACACTTATGACAATTGCAGCATCCCAATCACATTTAATGTGATTAAAACTTGGGTGCTGGGAAACCAACATGTATTTCGGGGGTGGGTGGGTGGGGATAGCATCCAGGGGTCATTTGATCACCCTTTGTAACATTCCAAGCAGGTTTCCAACAAGCAAAGTCAATGGGGGAAGCTGGATTTATTTAATGACTGGGTGATTCACTTAACAACTGCAGTGATTTGCTTAACTACCATGGCAAAAGTGTCACAAAATTGGGTGTATCTCACATCATCACTCTGCTTAGCAACAGAAAGTCTCCTCCCAATTATGATCATAACTCAAAGACTACCTGCATTTGCCTGAAGTGACAATTCAAATTGTCTTAGATAATTATGTTTAAAGTGAGGGGAGGGGGTGTCTCCCAGAAAATATACTGATAATATTTTAATGAGATTTAAAAATTAAATCATAAGGTATCACCTTCTTTTATTTCATGCATATATTGTATTCTGTTGTTTGTCCACAACTTTCTCTTTTATAGCAATAGCACATACTTACAGTACATACTGCTTCACAGTGCTTTACAGGCCCCTCTCTAAGCGGTTTACAGAGACAGCAAATTGCCCCCAACAATCTGGGTCCTCATTTTACCGACTTCGGAAGGATAGAAGGCTTAGTCAACCTTGAGCCTAATGAGGTCCGAATTGCCAAATTGCAGGCATCCGGTAGTCAGCAGAAGTAGTTTGCAGTACTGCATTCTAACCACTGTGCTACCGTGGCTCTTTATGAAGCTAATCTAAGAAAATTTATATACAAAATAATAAATAAAAAGCCATGTGTTTCATTTCGGGATACAATACATATTTGGAAGCCACTTTGCTCATCATTTTAAATAAAGCACACTTTACTCATTATTTTTGATTCCATACTTGGAAATCATTTCTGAACATGAGTAATGTTATACAGGTGATAATGGTTAATAATAATAATTTTTATTTGCGGTCACAGACCAAAATACAAATATAGTTGCAAAAGAACGTGGGGAAAGTAACATCATAAACAGTTGGCTATCAGAAGCCTTGGCTGAGAGGAATTACAGCGTTCTCCTCTAATAGTTACAGTTCTTAAAAAAAATTTAGAAACCTGAAAAGTAATGTGTGAGGAGCCATCCCCTAAACAATATAAGGTCAAATTATTAGCATTGGATCCAGAGAGATCTGTTTCTAAGAGAAACAGTAATTTAGTCCTGCCTGCGTTATACATAGGGCAGTATAAAAGAACATTCTCCACAGTTTCAACCTCAGCCCTATCACTTATCGGGAGCCTCTTAAATCGTCCGTCCAGCAATGCTGAGGGCAAGACGTTGAAACGAACAAGGGAGAAGATTCTTCTATACTTAGGGATGGTTAAAGTGTAAAAATATGAGGCCATCCTCAGTCCATAATTGTTAAATTGGCTGAAGATCAGAGGGGAGCAGGTTTTATTAGCTCTAGCTCTTAGATATTGCAAGTCTATGTCCACAAGCCATTGGACTACCCTAGATTGGGCATCCTTAAGGCCACAGTCTCCCAAGGCATCCCCCGAAAAACCTAGCAGGTGGAGTTTCTTCATCAGCTCCTTCTCCCATCGAGAAGTATAGGAGTCAGCTAACACCAGGGAGAGGTAACTACCAGGGAGGTGATAAGGGTTAATTATGAAGAAAAAGGAAAGTTCTTGATTGTTTTTATGATGTCAATGTGCTGTGGACTTTTTTCCGCCCCATAAAGTATACCTTATGAATTCTCCCTAACACTCATCTTCTTATTTCATTCCATTTCCATGAAATGTTATTATCCTTTAGGAGCAAAAGATGCAAGTTGGTGATATGACATCTTAAAAAGGAGTTCCTGCAGCAAAGGCCAGGAAAACCTCCTTTCCCAAATTAAGATTGAAGGTCCCCTAATATCTAAGATAAAAACAGTAAGGAGAGTTTCTTGTGCATTCTCTTATTCTACAAATCATTGTCCAAAACTGCGAGTGTAAGATTTCACTCCCTACTAAAAAAGAAAGATCAGGCTGAAAAATAACGTATGTCTCCATGACTATATTTTCAACAAATCTAAGGTGACCTTCTCATTTTAAAAATAAACTATCTGGGGGCTAAAAAAGTTGTCTTTTTTTCCCCCAGAGAAATAAATAATCCTACATGGAAACACTAAAGAGCGCTGATCACAATTATTTATGTTTATAGTTGTGAATACTGCAACACTGGAAGTTTTTTAAAAAGAGATTGGACAACCATTTGTCTGAAATGGTATGGTGTCCTGCCTGAGCAAGGAATGGACTAGAAGACCTCCAAGGTCCCTTCTAACTCTGTTATTCTGTTCTTCTGCTATCAGAAATGGAAATTTAGTTCTTGACATGGTTAGGATCAAATATTACATAAGATTGGCATAATCAAGTGTTTTCCTGTTGGAATTGGAGCAACTGATCTATCTATCCATTTCACAGGTGAAGAACTATGGCCCTTTTATGACTTGTGGATTTCAACTCCCAGAATACCCAGAATGAACTAGCATGGCTGACTTAGGAATTCTGGGAGTTAAAGTCCACAAGTCATAAAAGGGCCATAGTTCCCCACTTCTGATTTATTTGAATGATTGGTTTTTCTGTTTTCTGTCTGGATCGCTTGATGAACCCAACATCTGTCACCTCTTTTCACAACCTAGCTTTACTTTCTCTTTTGGCATTCTGCACTCCTACTAAATCCTCCTTTATGAATCCCACCTTTATTAGTTTCACAAATAACTCTAGGCAACAAACATATCCAACACACCTTCCTCCTTCTATTTTCCCCACAACAATCCTGTGAGGTGAATTGGGCTGAGAGAGAGTGACTGGTCCAAGTCACGCAGCTGACTAACGTGAGACTAGAACTCACAGTCTCCTGCTTTCTAGCCTGGTGCCTTAATCACTAGGCCAAACTGTCTCTTTCACGGAGCTTGAATTGCCCAGAGCTCTTTAAAAAACAACCTTGCTGATTTCCCAATTTAGGGATGGAAAAAAAACCTACCCCTTTACCTGATGTCATTTCCAGCTCATATTAAAGTTACTCCATCAGTCTTTTTAGCTAAAAATAGTTACATTGCAATTAATTTTTTAAAACTGAGCATTTTTAAAAAAAAAAAATCAGTATATCAAACTGGATAGCTACCTTCTAGCTTGAATATTTAATCTCATATTTTCCACTATTGAAACAAAAATAAATATGGGTAGCATATGACATTACATACATATTTTACATTCTTTCTCCTAGCAAGCCTGCCAGAGGATCTGGGGCAAGTGGAGAAATAAATATATGCCTATGTGCAGGCATGAACAAGGACAGATTGTTCATGCTGGCACCCTGAAATTGGGTGCCAGAAATTGGGAACTGAAACAAAATAATGTCCATTTTTCACTTTATATGTAACATCTAAAGATGTGGGGGGGGGGAGTCCAATGGACTTTGCTTTATGTGGAAAGATTAGAAGTTAATTTCATCAACCAAATACAGTGGAGTTTTCATCACCGTTAATAAATACTGTATGTGCACGTTTTATGCCTGTTTCTTTGTGATTTTTCCCCTTTTATAGCAAATCTTCAGTGTGCTTGTAGATTCCTAGTTTTAGATTATCTTCTTTGCATTTAAATCTGAAATCATCAACTAATTACTGTTAAATAATTATGATTTGGAATGCCAATCCAAATTTCAAAACAAAGCAATTTGGTATGGGGACATTACCATACCAAACAATTTAAATAGAAACAATCCACCTTCGGATTTTCTCATTCACATGAAGAAAATGCTCTGTAATTTTTTTTTTATCCCTAACTGAATATTCTTTTGTGAAGTGAGCATTGATTCCCTCTGTCAGCATTCATATGTTCACATTTTGTTAAAAGATATGTAGGTAACATTTATATGAATGTTACTTACATATCTTTTAACAAACTGGGACCGCCTTTCCCCTATTATATCTACGAAGCCTAACAGGAAAGGAAGCCAGGGTATGTTGCAGGTCCCATCTATTAGTGATAGATACCTAGTGAAAAGGGCCTTTCTGGTGGTATCCCCTTTTCGATGGAATATCTTCCCCCAGAGGTATGTGCACTGACCTAGGCTTCCTGAGTCATTAAAACACACAAGTAGTCCCAAAAACCTCCTTTACTGCAACAGCTGTAAATTCTGTTCATTCACAGATGAGTCCCAATTAGTTATAAAGAGTCCTTCAGGAGAAGTCCTTCGGGATAATCACCCACCTTTATCTCCCTTGACACGCTGCCAAAGACCTAATTGGCAAAGCCACATGGAGTCCAGAAACAAACAGAGTTTCAGGCTTTAAGCTGAACCGAATGAACAAACGTTGCTTCCTGCAAAGGCCCATGTGCCTTTGCTCCTCTTTTCAGTCTTATGGGAGGAGCCAAATCATCTCCCAGCCCTACTCCCGAGTCGTCCCTTTTGTTTTAGCTGTTCTTGCCTTCTGGCAGCTCTGCGCATATACACACTGGGAACAGGCTCCCCGTGTTCATCTGCCTCACTGAAGTCCAACTCTGGAGGCTCCGGAAGCTCCAGAGGCAGCATGTCCCTCACAGTTGACCCTTTCTCTGCCTCCGACGCAGAGCCTTCATCCGAGCCTTCCTCAGACTTCAGGACTGGCCCATGTTCCTCCCCAGCCTCCTCACTGTCCGACTCTGCTGCCAGCTCCGCAGGCTGCTGGCGGACCACAACAGTACGATTGGATTCCATCTTACTTTTCTGAAAAGCCCCAAAGGCAGGGTTTTGTCAGGGGGGCTGGGAACCCTGAATGGAGTTGGAGCGTGTGTGTGTGTCTGTCTGTGTCTGTGTCTCTCTATCTGTGTGTGGTTTTTATGTTGTGGATTTTAATGTAAGGCACTCAAATCACCTGTATGTGAGGTGGGCAGCCATATACATTTGTTTAATAAATAAATAAAATATGTTACCATACTATTATGCATTATTTTGCTGTTAAGAACAAACTGGATTAAACTAATAGCAACATCACTAATTCTAGGTCCAGTCTGAACATTTGTATGTGTTGTCGACCACCAGCAGTCAGCAGAGCTGGCAGCAGATTCGGACAGTGAGGAGGTTGGGGAGGAACATAGGCCAGTCCTGGAGTCTGGGGAAGGCTCAGACGATGGCTCTGAGTCAGAGGCAGAGAGGGGACCAAGGCCGTCTGATAGTTCTTTGCTGCCTCCAGAGTCTCTGGAGTCTGACATCAGTGAGGCAGAAGAACAGCGTGAGCCTTTTCCCAGTGTGTGCATGCGCAGAGCTGCCAGGAGACAGGAACAATTAAGATAACAGGGTCAACTTGGGAGTAAGGCTTGGAGATGATTGGCCCCTCCCATAAGACATAAAAGAGAAGTGAATGGGACGTGAGCTTTTGCAGGAAGCAATTAGTTCATCTGGCCAATTCAAAATTTGAAAATTCTGTTTGTGACTCTGTGCCAAGTTTGGCCTTGCCCTGTGTCTGAAAATTAGCTCTCTGGCAACATTCCAAGTGAGATAGGTGGGTGTTGAAAATCTTCCTCTGAAAGACTGTTTATCAAGCCTTGCGGACTGTAAATGAAGTAATTTACAGTCGTATAAATAAAAGAGGTTTTGCGGGATTAAGTTTGTGCTGTATACTTTCTAAGGAAGCCTAGGCCAGAACAGTATGCAGGACCAGCCCTGAATTGCATAGATAGAATGATAACAATAGCACTTAGACTTATATACCACTTCATAGTGTTTTAAAACCCTCTAAGCAGTTTATAGAGTCAGCGTATTGCCCCCAACAATCTGGGTTCTCATTTTACCGATCAGAAGGATGGAAGGCTGAATCAACCTTAAGCCGGTCAGGATCGAACTCCTGGCAGTGAGCAGAGTTAACCTTCAATACTGCATTCTAACCACTCTGCCATCATGGCTTCTACTATCTAAGATATGCTGCTACCCTTAGTTGCAGTGGAGAATGCTCTTAGGTTTCAATACCAGTATAAGAGGAATTTGTCAGGGGAGAGATGGGATATATTATGCCAAAATTGTTTTAGGTTGTCCTGTTAGCTGTTCTTCCCACCATGTCACACACACACACACACACACACACACACACACACACACACACCCAAAAGGGCTGATTTTAAGGACACAGCAAGTAAGGATGCAGTATACATTCATTTGATTAATGTTCTAACTGAACTACTTTTAATGTTCTGAAAGAACTACTTATCTCAGGTGATTCAACAAAAGAATGATATTTCTCAAGTACATTTAAGCGGGAACACTTTGTTCTCAGAAGTAGGAGATGAGGGGGAAAAACAGAATATGAAACAACACAGAAAACAAGGCACATATCTACCTTAAGAACAAATTTGTGGGGGGGGGGGATTTGTTAAAGTTGGATCCTTTGAGATGACGTTAGAAAGCTAGGGCCATTTGTAGGATTTATTCCTACCTTCTTGAAAAGGGGAATTTGTGGTTGGATATAAAAAAAAATGGGATTCTATTAACCAGCAGCTACATCATTAGCTCTTTAGGTTTTGCAGGATTTGAAACAAATGAGAGGTTATGTCTGCATTTACCCTTGCCAGGTGTCCACTATTTGAGCGGACAATCCGCTTTTTTCACATTATGTTCACTATTTTTTTTCACAAAATAGTGGATATTTTTTTTATTCAAAAGCTTTATGATGAAATGGTACGTAATCTAAAGCTGTGCAGTCTAAGAGAATAAGAATAGGTGAATCGCGTTTTGTCTTTTTTTTCATAAGTTAGAATGAGACAAAGATCGAATATCCATTGAACTTGATTCTCCGAAAAAAATTATGATGAGATTAAAATATATTATATATATTAAAATATATTATAAAATTATGTACAGTTCACATTTTTAAAATGTATTGTAGCTTGTGTCGACTGACCTAAAATGGCGTCGAGTGATGAGAGTGACAGCGGCGAGATTTCAAATTCTTTAAAATGAAAGAGAGGAGTGTGCAAATACACCAAAGACTGGGAAGCTACTTTTGCATGGATTACCAACAACGAAACCGACAGAACAAATACGACAGCCTACTGTAAATTGTGTCAGAAATCGTTCACAATTGAATATAATGGTATAAAAGCTGTCACACAGCATGCAAGCACAAAAAATCATTTAGATAAGGAGAAAATAGCTTCCAGCAACAAGCAAATCAATTCGTTTTTCATTGTTAAAGACTCCTCTTTCAGTGAGAAAGTGACTGTAGCTGAAATGGCTGAAATTTACCATGGGATCAAACACCATATTTCTTTCCTAGCTCAAGATTGCGGTATTAAGTTAATGAAGCAAATTTTTGATGATTCAGAAATTGTAAAAAAGATGTCTTGTGGAAGAACCAAATCATCAGCTATTGTCAATGAGGTTTTGTATCCTTTTTCTATTGAGTTGGTTCTCAATGATCTTAAAACTGGAATTCCATTTTCTCTCTCCACTGACGCATCAAACAAGGGAAATCGCAAAATGTATCCCATTGTTGCACAATATTTTACTTCTGAAGAAGGACTGTGTGTGAAAATTTTAGACTTTTATGAGGATTCTTTCAAAGATTCTACATCAATAAAAAATCAGCTGTGTCGAGTTCTTAGTGATAACGAATTGGAAATAAATAATGTTTCAGCTTACTCAGCAGATAATGCATCGGTCAATTATGGAGTGAACAAATCTGTTTACCAAAAATTATTGCTGGAAAATGACAATATTGTAGCTGCTCATTGCAATAATCACATTTTACACAAAAAATGCATTAAAGCAGTTATCTTTTGATATCAAAAATGTAGTGCTGAAGGTTTTTGCCAAATTTTCGAATTCTGCGAAGAAACGAGAAGAGTTGAAATCATTTTTTGAGTTTTGCGAGTCAGAATGCCATGAAGTTTTGCGCCATGTTCCAACACGTTGGTTAAGTTTGTTTAAAGCGGTCGAAAGACTTCTTTTAAACTGGATACCTCTAAAATCGTATTTTATTTCTCTTGGATCTGATGAGTGCCATAAGGTTATCTGGAACCTTATTTCGGATCAGGAAAATGAACTCGCAAAAGACGATGAACCAACAATTTCAGAATTGTATTTATATTTCACGCACTTCTTCATGTCAATAATGCAAGACACCCTACTGAAACTGGAAAGCAAGAAAATTCTTGCATGTGATCTTTACATTATCATGTGTAAACTGCGTGATTCTTTGCAAAAAAAATACGATGAGCAGTTTTTTGGAATGAAAGTTTTATTTGCCTTACGTAAAAAACATTTGCCTGAGAATGCCGTGTAAAAGTTCAAGAAAGAAGCCATCAACGTGTATCAAAGAGCCATTGCGTACCTAGAAAAGTGGTATAATTTCACCGATTCAGTATATGAGACGCTAAGTTGTTTCAATCTAATTGATCGCAATAATCCTCCAACTTTAGAAGAAATGACGAACATCTGGTTATTATCACCATGGCGAGAAGAACTTCCACCCAACACTCTCTTCGATGAAATTTCTGCCTTAGAAGAAGTTTATGTTCATCTGCAGGGCGATTCATCCCTTGATAAGTGGACGTACTTTTTCAAGAAAGAGCCAGCTCCGAGTTTACTGAAACTGTTCCATTATTGTGCATCAATTCTGGTATCAAATGCAAACGTTGAACGAATTTTCAGCATCATGGGAAATTTGTGGACTGACGAACATAACCGATTGCTTGTACCATCAGTTCGAAGTGAACTTTGTATATTTTTTAATATTTCTCAACATTGTACTGAAATTAAAGAATTATTCCTTAAACACAAAGAATTGATCAAAGCTGCTCAGTCAAATAAAAAATACACACGACAGCAAAGTAAAATGTAATTTAATATTTTACATATTATTATAATATATTTGATGTTTTGAATTTTAAGTAAAGTTTTGAAGTGATTATTTTAATACGTGTTAAAATGTTTGTAAGAAAATATATAATTTAATTGTAAATCTTTTTTTTTATTTTTTTACTACTTAACCCCCACTACACCCCGCTTGTCCGCTATTTTTTGGAAGCAGACCTGGCAACCCTATCTGCATTACCATGAAGGATTGACTTTCATTGTAAATCAGAGGTCTTCAAACTTGACAGCTTTAAGACTTGTGGACTTCAACTCCCAGAATTCTCCAGCCAGCTATGCCTGACGTTGAAGTCCACAAGTCTTAAAGCTACCAAGTTTGAGGACCTCTGTTGTAGATACAAGCAACAGCTATGCTTGATGTGTTTTCTGGCTAAAATGAGGAAATACATATTCCAATCGGAGATACAGGTACAACAGTATGTTTAATTTTTTTAAAAAAAGTAGAATCAAGCAGACTTTATATTAATCCAAATGAACACAGGTATTTCAGAGTAATTATTATAAAAAAAATTGCACTAATTAAAAAAGCATGACTTTCTTGTGAAATATTAAAATGGGACTTAATTCATGGCAACATCTTTCTTGAGCTCTGCTTGGCAGAATAGCTTCAATTAAATCAATTCTTCATAACGTTTCATTCCTGACTGAAATATTCCCAATTCCATTTGCTGTATGCCTTGATTTTATAAGTGGAAAGTGTATTTCTATGTTTGAGAATACACACATATTCACACACAAATACACAGATTAGGAAAATCGTGTAGGAAAATTGTGCAACCTAAGTAGAAATATAGTGGAGATTTTGGCATACTAAACTGGAAGCATTGTTTTGCTTTCCTGCTACAATTAGTTCACATAATTCAGATGTTAAAATACACTCTGTTGCGACAGTCCACTGTTATGATATATTCTTAGAACTGAAGTTCTAAGTATGTTGTGGCCCGTCAGCGGCCTGTGCAGCTAGTAGCTGATTCCGACAGTGAGGAGGCTGGTGTGGTGCTGCGCCAGCAGCCTGTGAGGCTGGCACTCGAGTCAGACAATGAGGAGGCTGGAGAAGATGTGGTGCCAGAGGCGGGGATTCAGCCAGGGCCTTCAGAACCTCCAGAAGCTCCTATAAATGAAGAGGAAGAAGAGGAGAAGCCTCTTCTCAATGCATGGGCGTGCAGAGCTGCCAAAAGGCAGGAATGGCTCCTCAGGAGGAGGTCTCCTCGAGAGTAAGGCTTGGGGCTAATTGGCCACTCCCTTAGCCTATTTAAGGAAGGACGACAACTGAGGCAATTTGCAGGGAACAACTTTGTTCACTCTCCTTCATCTTGATTTTAGTTCTCTTATCAGCTTCCTGCAAATTGCTTCTGGGCTTTCTGCCAACCATCGTAAGATTATGGTTATTTATTCTTTGGATTCTTGTAGGCTGTTAAGAAAGTTAATTAACAGTCTTTGTTTGAAAAAGACCGATTTAATTTAGTAAACTAAGGTTAGTACAGACTTTGTGTGTGCTGCGTTCTTTGGAGTCCGTAGCTGGGGCAGAACAAAGTACTAGACCAGTGATGGCAAACCTTTTTGGCTCAGCGTGTAAAAAATTTGGAAAATGCGTAACTTGGCTTTGTTGGCATGTTACACTTGAACAAAGAGAAGCAATTATCTATCTCCATTCCGTCTAGGCCACCCTGAATAGTGGCACTCAGCAGCAGCGCCTCTGCCACTCAAAAAGGCCAACGCACGCCATTCCTCCAAGCACGTGAGCTTTGGGGAACCTTCAGGTGGTGTTCTTTTTCTATTGACAAGCCCCTGTGACCATTCAAAAATTTTAGCAAGGGGTTCTCTGCCCGGTTCCTGGGTGGGTGTGGCCATGGGTGGCATGGCATAGTCGGCCTCCTGCACAATGGCGGGGGGAGGCATTTTTACCCTCCCCGGGCTCCAGAGGCTTTCCTCAAGCCTCTGTGAGGGCGAAAACAGCCTCCCCAGGCTCCAGAGGCCCTCTGGAGGCCAGTAACAAACTTACAGTAGGCCCATTTTTCACCCTCCCCGAATCTCTGTGTGTGCCCTGCATTTACCTGCATCCAAAACTGGCCGCGTCGGGACTCCTGGGAGGGGAGGGGTGGGCAGGGCCAGCCAGGAGTTGGATTTGGGGGTTCTCCAAACTGCACAGAATCTTAGCTAGAGGTTCTCCCGAACCCCTGTGAACCCCTAGCAACCCACCCCTGCCTGTGAGCTATGCAAGGCTGCTCAAGGTTGCACGAGACATTTGATCTTGAAGTGGTTTCAGAGAATGCTCTTCCACAGCCTCTGCAGCCTCTGAAAACCATGCAAAAGTATGCCTCATTCTCATATCCTTTCAGAAGATACCCCATTCTTATATCCTTTCAGAGGATGTTGCAAGGGCTTTACAGCTCTACTCCTCCAAAAATTGGACGAGAATGGGTGGTGCTTTCTAGAATAGCTGTTGTCAGGTTTTGGTGAACCCAAATCACCCCAAATTACCTTTGACACGTGTGTTATAGGTTCGCCATTATTATACTAGAATGCACTCATTTAAGGCAATATCATAAATCTGTCATGTTCAGAAACTAATATTGCCATGCCTGGTGAATATTTAAAGATTAGAGGTTTGAGCACCGTAGAAAAAAATTGTCAATTTTCATGCTTTTTTTCTTTTCTCCAGTTTCTTAACCATCGGAATTGAGTCATTTATTCTCTATATTCTCATTCTTGAACTAAATATCTTTATCTAATAACAACAATAATAACAACAGAGTTGGAAGGGATCTTGGAGGTCTTCTTGTCCAGCCCCCTTCTCAGGCAGGAAACCCTATACCATTTCAGACAAATGGTTGTCCAATCTCTTCTTAAAAACTTTCACTGTTGGAGAACCCACAACTTCTAGAGGCAAGTTCTTCCACTGATTAATTGTTCTAACTGTACGATAATTTCTCCTTAGTTCTAGGTTGCTTCTCTCCTTGATTAATTTCCATCAATTAATTCTTGTCCTGCCTTCAGGTGCTTTGGAGAATAGGTTGACCATCGCTTCCTTGTGGCAGCTCCTTAGATACTGGAACACTGCTATCTATGTGCCCAAGTGATTTGATGTGTTTAAATGATACTTATTTTTGCTGAATGTATTCTGCAGAAGATTTGGTTTCAAGTTTCAGCTTGGTTTGCAAATGAGGCAGAATGTCAGGGGAACCTACAGCACTAATCAGCAATGTTAACAAGGTTGGGGTATATCCATATCGCTTAAAACCAAAGGAACCTTTACAGTATTACCCAGTATTCAGTGTAACAATATTTTTTAGTAAATCCCTTCAACTTTCTTTTCTTTTATCACAGAGCTATACATAACCTTAATGAATAAATACATATAATAGAAGTTTCTTGTTATTAAGTAGAATTCCTAACATTTATGCCTTGTATCGTGATTACTTTTAGGACAATCAAGTAGAATCTACTTGCTTTCACAGTACCCATTTGAGAAAAGCTTGGGGGGGTTGAGAATTCAGCAGCTGAAACCCTCAATCAGCCCCCTACCTTTTCCCTTGACATTAAAAATATCCCTTTGTAAAATGATAAGAACAGACTTCTTTACAGGAGCATTCAGATCTGTAAGTGAATAGATGTTTTGAATAATGTGTGGGTGTTAATAGTAGACTTTATCAATATTTTATAGTTGTACTGTCCTACTTTGAGAACAGTAAAGGTATAGGTGTTTGCAAAATTTTAAAAGAATATTTGTAATAATTGTTATATGAATAAATGTCAGATACAATAGGCTCTCCTCAAAGACTTAATAAGTATGGAAGAGGGGTCAGAATTTGAAGTTTATAATTTAACTTGGATAGAAGTTTTTTTTTTTAAAGAATCTTTAAACAAGTGAATAACACTATTATGTTATCCCAAAGGTGCTTTTTCAAGAGGCAACTGGACTTTCTGGTTTTTCTTTGAAGACATTTCACTTCTCATCCAAGAAGCTTCTTCAGCTCATCCAAGAAGCTTCTTCAGCTCTGAAGAAGCTAAAGAAGAAGCTTCTTGGATGAGAAGCGAAACATCTTCAAAGAAAAACCAGGAAGTCTAATTGCCTCTTCAAAAAGCACCTTTGCGACAACTATGATCTAGATAACTGAGAATCTCCATAGATTATTATGTTATGTTGTACAGTATTATATTATGATATAATCTGACATATGATACAATATTTACCTTAATTATATTGATTTTGTGTCGCTTCTGGATTTGATCACTGTATATTTATTTTTAATCAGTCAATTCAGGCCTAGATTTGCCTTGCTGATTTGAGTTAGTTCAAAATCCAGTGATTCCTCTCTCCTAATTGGCTACCGTGAGAAGTCCAGGAAGCCTATATGTAATTTTTTTAAAATAAAAAAAAATCCTTCTTATCAAAATGGGATTGAAATATTCAAGCAGAAATGGAAACTTTCTGCAAGAATAGAACTGACCAGATTCAGTTAAATAAATATTGGAATTGATTTTTTATTAATGTCTCAAAACTGAGGAATGCATAAAAGGGTACATCTGTCCAATTTTAGATCAAAAGAGATTCAGTCAGACCATTTATTAATAGGATGAGTTGGAAGGGACCTTGGAGGTCTTCTAAATTCAACCCCCTGGTCAAGTAGTGACCTTTAGATCAGTGATGGCAAACCTTTTCTGTACTGAGTGCCGAAAAGGGAGCGTATGCGTGGGTGGGTGACAATCCCAGAGAGGAGCTGCCCAGGACACATGCACATGCCCAAAAATGAACTTCCGGTTTCAGCTACTGAACTTCCAGTTTGAGCCAGCTACCCTTCCGGGTTTCTGGCGTGCCTGCGCCGGCGACGATCAGCTGGCCAGCGCACATGCTCACGCAGGAAAATGGAAGGCCAGCTCTTCTAGTTTCTGGCACTGCCATATGCAAGAAGGCCAACTGATCGTCACGCACGCATGCGTACCAGAAACCTGGAAGAGGAACGGCCGATGCCGCGCATGCCAGGCGACATGGCTCCATGTGCCACTTCGGGCACGTATGCCATAGGTTCGCTATCACGGCTCTAGTTCTTCCTGTGTAAGGAAACTTACTTAAGACTTTGGAAAAGAACTGTAAATAAGGGGGAAAAAAATCCCTTTCTTTGTAAAAAGGCTTGAATTACTTCATTGTTTTCTATAGCAGTTTATATCTAGAGACCACACATTTAGTGACTCTGAAAAATTGCTCAGCAAACAAGCTATTGTCAAAGTGACTCTCTGAACCATTAAATTTCTGTTCAGGTATCTGTTCTGCTCATATATTTTGAAGGTTATTATTGTAGCATGTGCATTTTTGTGAGACAGACAGACAGACAGACAGATGATAGATATTTTGATGATAGATTTGTTGTATGTGGTAGAAATTTGATTTTAAATATTTTTTTTTGAAAAGAGTATACAGTGTACAACTCTATCTGTTAGCAATTTTTTCATTTGCCAGGCCCTGGCAGTAAATACTCTGTACACAGTAAACAAGAAATTTCTACCCAACTTGACCCATAGGTCCCAACAGTACAAGTAAATATATTTATAAAAGTTTTGCCCGATAGAGGAAAATTTAAGCAAGAATAGTTTTTTTAAAAAAACCACAACCCCCCACCCCCCCCACACACAAATCACTGAATTGTGAAGCTCTGTTTTACTAGCTTTAAGGAATTGGTTCCTGTGTATTAATATCCTTTCTTCTAAACCAAACATTTATGCTCAGCAGTTGACTATCACCAGTCAATGAGATTTTAGTTTTGTTTGCATTCATTTTCATAGGAACAAGAGCTATTTTGAAACCAAAGGAGCAATAAAAAAAAGTTGGAAAGGTACCAGTCCCAAATGGGCTGACAGCTTAATATTGCAAAAATTAGAGGAAGAACTGTGGGAACCATTAACAAAAACCATGAATGAAATTAAAGAGACAAGGGCAATACTTCAAACAAGGGAAGATGCATATATAACTCTGATCCAAAAAGTAGGAGCCTCAGTCATGTAGACCCATCTCCTTACTGAATGCTGATTAGAATGGAGTAAGATTTCAACAAGATGTTAACAAAATGTTAACAAAACCCAACAGCTAAAGTATGGGACCTTTGGGTTTTGGGGAATCTGTACTCCTCTTTTAATTTGTGCAACAAGCACAGATTAAATGTTTGCAGAAGGCCTGGAGAGAATCATAGAGGACTGATGTGTAGTAGAAGAGCATTTTGACTCGAGTGACAAATGCATCTGGACAAATTTGTACATGAACATAATTGCTTTGGAATTAAATCCATTTATTCCAGATCTATCACTATAATTTGTTATGAACTAGATATGTAAATAAGAGACAGTTTGGTCTAGAGGTTAAGTCATTAAGCTAGAAATGGGAGACTGTGAGTTCTAGTCCTGCCTTAGACTCAAAACCAGCTGTATGTTCTTGGACCAATTACTCTTTCATAGCCCTAGGAAAGAGGTAATGGCAAACCACTTCTGAAATCTTGTCAAGAAAACAGCAGGGAGTTCTCAAGGCCATCATCAGGAGTCAACACTGACTCAGACATACCCACAAACAAAAGCAAAATAAATGCTTCTTGTAGAGAATCAGCAAACAAAGTAAAATAAAAACTTTGTTAGAAGTGTGTAACTGGCTCAAAATGATGAAAACACATTGCATATTGCCCTGAAGGTCTCACATCTTTTGAATGAGTGGAACTTATTGAAACCCACATAGAAAGAGAGGGATTCCATCATTCAGACCATTTATTTATTTATTTATTTATTTAAATTTCTATACCGCCCTTCTCCAGAATAGGACTCAGGGCGGTGAACAGCCAGAGTAAAAAACAATACATACAAAATTTAAAAACAATTTAAAACAATTAAATATTATTGGCCATAAATTAAAATAACCCAATTTAAAATCAATTTAAAATTAACTCAAGCCAGCCCCGCTAGTTGAAATAAATGGGTTTTCAGGGCCCGACAAAAAATCCGGAGGTCTGTTATTGTACGTATCTCTGGGGGGAGGTTGTTCCAGAGGGTGGGCGCCGCCAAGAGAAGGCTCTCCCCCTGGGGGTCGTCAGCCGACATTGTTTGGCGGACGGCACCCTGAGGAGGCCCACTCTGTGCGAGCGTACTGGCCGGTGGGAGGCTATTGGTAGCAGAAGGCGGTCTCGTAAGTACCCTGGCCCTAAGCCATGGAGCGCTTTAAAGGTGGTCACCAACACCTTGAAGCGCACCCGGAAGACCACTGGGAGCCAGTGCAGCTCGCGCAGGAGAGGTGTTACATGGGAGCGCCTCGTCGCCCCCATAATCCCCAGCGCGGCCGCGTTCTGGACCAGCTGGAGCCTCCGGGTGCACCCCAGGGGGAGCCCCATGTAGAGAGCGTTGCAGTAGTCCAAGCGGGAAGTGACGAGTGCCTGAGTGACTGTGCGTAGGGAGTCCCGATCTAGAAAGGGGCGCAACTGGCGTATCAGGCGGACCTGATAAAAAGCTCCCCTGGCCACGGCCGTCAAATGATCTTCTAACGACAGCCGTGCATCCAGGAGGACGCCCAAGTTATGAGCCCTCTCCGTGGGGGTGAGTGATTCGCCCCCAATAGCCAGCGATGGCGTCAGCTGGCTATATCGGGACGCCGGAAGCCACAGCCACTCGGTCTTGGAGGGGTTGAGTCGGAGCCTGTTTCTCCCCATCCAGGCCCGCACGGCCTCCAGGCACTGGGACATCACTTCAAGGGCATTGTTGGGGTGGCCTGGGGTGGAGATGTACAGCTGGGTGTCATCAGCGTACTGATGGAACTCCACCCCGAAGCCACGGATGATCTCACCCAGCGGCTTTACATAAATGTTGAACAGA
This sequence comes from Pantherophis guttatus, assembly GCF_059756535.1. Taxonomy (NCBI): domain Eukaryota; kingdom Metazoa; phylum Chordata; class Lepidosauria; order Squamata; family Colubridae; genus Pantherophis; species Pantherophis guttatus. Next base: position 84,241,477 of record NC_142064.1, on the reverse strand, counting down.
AGGGGCGAGAGGACCGACCCTTGTGGCACCCCACAAGCAAGGTGCCTCGGGGTTGACCGCTGCCCCCCTGTCAACACAGATTGTGACCGGTCAGAGAGGTAGGAGGAGAACCACCGCAGAACGGTGCCCCCTACCCCCAACCCCGCCAACCGGTGCAACATGATACCATGGTCGATGGTATCAAAAGCCGCTGAGAGGTCTAACAGGACCAGGATAGAGGAGCAACCCCTATCCCGAGCCCTCCAGAGATCATCCACCAACGCCACCAATGCCGTTTCCGTGCTGTGCCCAGGCCGGAAGCCGGACTGGAGCGGGTCTAGATAGACAGCTTCATCCAGGTACCGGGGAAGCTGTTGCGCCACCACACTCTCAACAACCTTCGCAACGAAGCGAAGGTTGGAGACTGGACGATAGTTAGCCAAAACAGCCAGATCCAGAGAGGGCTTCTTGAGGAGGGGCCTCACAACCACTTCTTTCAAAGCAGCCGGCAGGACCCCCTCACTCAAAGAAGCGTTAACAATCTTCTGGAGCCAGCCTCGTGTCACCTCCCGGGAAGCCAGTACCAACCAGGAGGGACACGGGTCCAATAAACATGTGGTCGCGTTCAGCTGTCCCAGGACCCTGTCCATGTCCTCAGGAGCCACAGGATCGAACCCCCCCCCAGATAACACTCTCAAGACCTGCCTCAGTCATCCCGTCCGGACATACCCAGTCAGAGGCCAGCCCTTCCCGAATCTGAGCGATTTTGTCATACAGATACTGCACAAACTCCTCAGCTCGGCCCTGCAAGGGGTCATCCCGCGCTTCCAGATGGAGGAGGGAACGGGTCACCCTAAACAGGGCGGCTGGGCGATTATCTGATGACGCGATAAGAGCGGCAAAATAGCTAGATTTCGCCGCTTTTATCGCCACTAGGTAGGTCTTAATATGAGACCTCACCAGTGTTCAGTCGGATTCGGAGTGGCTGGTCCTCCAACTACTCTCCAGGCATCTTTTCCGGCGCTTCATCTCCCTGAGCTCCTCGGAGAACCAAGGAGCTAGGTGAGTTCGGTGCCGGGTCAGAGGCCGCAAAGGCACGACACGGTTCAAGGCCCCGGCAGCCGCATTATCCCAGGCGGCCACCAGGTCCTCAGCCGAGTCATGAGCCAGAGTCTCAGGAAATGGCCCAAGCTCCATCTGGAACCTATCAGGGTCCATCAGGCGCCTGGGGCGGAACCTATCAGGGTCCATCAGGCGCCTTTGGCGAGCGCCCGCATGTCCCTGAGCAAACCAGTAGCAATGGGTTTTGAAACCTACCCCTGCCCTACCCCCACTGTGATTGGGATCTTTTGACTTCAAAGCTCTCTGAACCAACTTGGAACCATCAAGGTACTGTTGATGGAGTCTGATTCTGAAGGCTGCTTTGTTAAGAAAAGCTATAGGGAGACATACGAAAAACAAAACAGATTCTTGCTAAGTCAGCAAAGGAAATCAGTATTGATTTTCTTTTAGTGTGGTTTGCCTGCCCATTCCTTATGAAAATGTGATATGCCAACAATCAGTGAGGCAGTGCTCTGGGATCTTTGTCTAGTATTTGTTTTCAGAAAGAAATTCACCTTGACTCCTAAAGCACATGCACTTGTCTTCTGTATAGAGCCAACCTTGAATTAACCAATAAAAATAATGAGTTATTTCAAGCAGAGAAAGATGGGCATGAGCCCAGGGCCTTTTCTAGTATAGCTCTTTAGCCACAGCTGGATTGCATTCAGCCTGGAAGGTCAGCACTTTAATAGCCTCTACAGACTCAGATAGTCTCAATGTATTTGAAGTAAAGCGCAGACGGAGAAACACAAAAGTTTCAACAGGATATTTCATGGTACCCAAACAACCCCCATAGTGCAATGTCTTTTTTGGCAGATTTGTTGGAACAAATTAGAATATATCACATGATTTAAAATATATATATATATAAAAATCTAGAATTGAACTCAGAATTTGAATGTTCACCAGTTAAAAGTATGTCACTTCACTGAACATGCTAATCTCAAATCTTTTCCCCGTCTGGGTCATTTTTTAAAGGTAAGCAATATCTCTGAAATCATTATTTCCCATAAATATAAAACTCTCTAATCCTTGTAATCCTTTAATCTGAGGTAGAGCTGGGACAACTGGATGGAACTGAGCATTTACTGGCCGGATGCCCTTCCTAATGCCACACGGAGTTCGCAGCAGATATTTTCTCTTTGTGCCTTGATAGAGAAACATCTGCCACTGCCTAGGACTCTTAACCTTCCAAGTGGGAGGCGAGTCACCACTAGGCCACAACACGGGATAGATGATAAATAGATAGATATCACACACACACACACGTATATATATCAGAGATGAAATCGAATTTTTTTTACTACCGGTTCTGTGGGCATGGCTTGGTGGGTGTGGTGTGGCTTCGTGGGCGTGGCTTGGTGGATATGGCAGGGGAAGGATATTGCAAAATCTCCATTCCCACCCCACTCCAGGGGAAGGATACTGCAAAATATCCATTCCAATAGGAAGACAGGAACTTGTCTGTCTCTTTGTGTTTGAGTGGAATAAAATAAAAACTAGCCATATCAGGATATTCTTGGAATTAGAAATTTGAATGGGGAAAAAAAAAAGATTCTCAGTTTATGGTTGAAGGACCACCCAATAGGGACCATGAAGAGATTGCATAGCTTCCTTTAGATTTAGAGAAAAAAACTTTTCCTTGTTGCAGCAATTTAAATGTTCACAGAAGAAATAACAGTACTTGCCTTCTCTTGCAGGAGAAGGTTTTGTTTCTTTAGAAAAGTGATACAGGCATTTGAAAGAGAAGCCTCCTGATGCTATAAGTGTATACAATCTTCCCTCCCTCCTTCCTTCCTTCCTTCCTTCCTTCCTTCCTTCCTTCCTTCCTTCCTCCCTCCCTCCCTCCCTCTCCTTCCTTCCTTCCTTCCTTCCTTCCTTCCTTCCTTCCTTCCTTCCTTCCTTCCTTCCTTCCCTTCCTTCCACAGGCATTTCTTGGTTACCTCTTGAAGTCCTGCCACTTCCCCTTCTCCAACAAAACTATTATTCTCCCTTAAAATAATGTGCTTATATGATAAATTGCAAATCCCTTCAAAGACAATTTATGTCACGGGTTTTTCTCCATGTGCATCTAATTGTAACAAAAACATGACCTTGGAACATTGTTTTTCTGCTATGTTGCTGCCTTCAACTCATCTCCAGCTCATGTGTGAGGCAGCCTGAGCTTCAAATTGTCCTTAGCTTGTGTTGATGTTTTCTCTCTTCCACTGAATCCTCCAAGGGCAACATCCAAGGATATAAAATCTGTTTGGCTTTCTTGCTTATTATTTTAGATGGGAGTCACAGATGACTGAAGTGACTTGAAAGACAGGCAAAGGAGCCAGGGAAGATATGGCAATGGGAACAACATGTTTCATGCCAGTATAGTTTTCTGCCAGCCCAAGAATAAATAGAGAAATGCGGAATTCGGTGGTGAGGAGAGACCTAGTGATACCTAACTAAACCTGACAGCTGGAATGCGGAAAGAAAGTCAAGCATAATGCCTCTTGGCCATGCATGCAACATCACAATGCGCAGCACTTGCAATGAGATGGCACGAAATCTACTTTTGTCAGATTTCTCCATTTTGAACCTTCCCTGTTAATTCTGACTCCTCTCCCTCCCCATTCCATAATAGGAGGCACTTTTATAGTACAATAACATCTAGCTTCACTATATGCATCCTACTATCATATGGGAAACATGCCAAGCAAATGCCAGCAGTTCTTAGGAACCTCTGCACTGGGCAAAATGATGTTTCCATTGATTATAGGGGATTCCTATGGTGAGTATTTCCATCTGGGTATACCAACAAAAATCTTCATTTTTTTTTTAAATTAAAAAAAATGATTAATTAATATAATTGCAATAACAAAAACTAATGCAAACTGGAAGGAAGAAAAAAGTAGAAAGAATAAAAAATGCAAAGGAGAAAACATAAAAAGAATAGCACAAATGCAATAAAGAAAAAGATATATTTGTATATATTGTCCAACCTTTAGCATAACAAGGATAAACAACTTTAGTTAAGTTTTTACCTGCTCTTACAACCAATATCTCTTTATCCCATGCCCCATCTCATATAGATAAATATATCCATAAACCACTATCATTTCAATCGTAGTGTCAGCAAAAGTCCATTTAGGGAAAAAACAACATATCTATTTTAACCTTGATCAAATAAACTAGGTTTATATTCCTTCCTTTTACTTTTAACAATTTTAATATGTTAGTCTGAATGTAGTGAATTTCAGGGGAATGACTGTGACATGAAGGAAAGAATATGATTCACCTATTTGAGAATGACTGAATGGATTTGATAAGAGGTCAGCATAGAAAGAAAATGATAGTGGAGAAAATAGTAACCAGGAAGAGAAGATGCTTGAAATTGTGAGACAAATTCACCCTTTCTTTTTTCTTTTCCATAACCAATCATAGTGACTTCACTGCTAACCCACATTTCACTGAAACATTTGCAATGGTTTCCCACTCCTTTTCATTGAACTGAATAAAATCTTTCAAATATTTCTCCCCACAAAAGAAGAAAATTAGATTTAAATTCTCACAGGTGAGGTATAAAGTTCTTCTACTTCCTTTGACCTGAAAGAAATTCAGATGTGTAGGAAAACACATTCTTTCATTTATGTGGAGCTGTGATGGTGCAATGGTTAGAATGTAGTGTTGCAATCTAACTCTGTCGACAGCAGGAGTTCGATTCTGAACGGCTCAAGCTTGATTCAGCCTTCCATCCTTCCAAGGTTGCTAAAATGAGGGCCCAGATTGTTGGGGAAAATATGATGACTCTGTAAACTGCTTAGAGAGGGCTGTAAAGTACTATGAAGTGGTCTGTAAGTCTAAGTGCTAGTTCTTTTGCTACGTTACATAATCACAGCATATATTGATCTTGTTCAACTCTCTCATTCACAATGGCTAGTCAGATTTCCCAGAGAGAAACTAGGAGTAATAGTCCTTCCCTGTTGTTATTCCATAATAAGTGTTGTATCTCTTCCTGGATGTAAACTACTCTAAACCATAATAAGCCAAAGCAAGCAATGAAGATAATGGTAGAGCAACATAACAACTTATATTAGGGGTCCCCAACTCAGTGCTGGACCGTGACCCATAAGGCACCCAGGCCATGGAAGTGGTGGGATAGCATTTGAAACTATGTTTGTGAAAGCGGCAAGTGTGTGTGAAACCATCCCTTCTCCTTCCTCGTCCTGCCTCTGCCGCTCAACCTCTGACAGTCTACTGAACTGGAAAGGTATGAGACTGTTGTCTCATATAACAAGCTCAATAGCTGTGGGTTTAGATCTATACAGTACCTAATTTCCATGAATATTTGCTTAGTTTGCAATAAGTAAAGACATCATGAGTGGAATTCAAACTCCTGGTAACTTCATGTATCCTTCTTATGACATCTTCTTGGCAACCACATAGAAATGATTTTTTGTTTTATTGCCAGCTTCAGGAATATGTCTTCAACTTCCTAGTCTAAGCTATAGACCTAAGATTTTCTGACGGCCTAAATATTAACCCAGGCTAAATTTCCTTAGCTTTTTTGAAATGAACCAAGAATGTCTAGATGCTTCCACCTGTTTGTTATAAACCCAGCCTACTATAGGGATGAGAACAAGCTGAAGGAGAAACTCCTTTCATTGTTCTAGGGATTTGTGCTCATCCTAGATAAAGAGATAAAAATAATATCAGTTTCTCCTTAAACAAAATAAAATTGTTCAGCCTTATTCCTTCTGGAAAATCCAGTTGTTTCAGAATCTCTGGAACACCTGTATAATTATTCGGCCATCTGTATAGTTATTCTGCCATTTTTCAAATAGGTATGGATTTGAATTTTTTGTTGTTGTTGTTAAAGAAAGGAAAAATAAAAGCCACTAGGAGAGACACTTGAGCTGAGTCTCTTCAATGCCTTTATGAATTCTCCCCCTTGGGGTGGGGGGAAGCCCTACCTCTTTCCAGCTAAGCAATGGTCTGTTCTTTTCATTGTTTTCTATTTCTGCTCTGTTCAATTAGGAATTCGCCTAGGTCCACCCAGGGATGGTATTCACTTACTTTCGCTACCAGTTTGCAAATGTGAGTGCGAACCAGATAGAACCGGCTGAATACGACCACTGGGTCCACGGTGCACATTATTTCTTGGAATTTGTCTCAAAACTGCGACTTCTTTCCTCTTGTATTCCAAAGCCTTGTCACGAACAGCCTGAAGAATCTGTGTCTTAATTGATTTCTTAGTAAATCTTATGTGTACTTCTCTTGGAAGCTTATTACGCATCGCATATCCAGTATAAACTCGATAAATTTCATCAATTCCTTCCATCATCTTCTCTTTAGGTATTTCTAAAGCCTCAGCTAGGATCGTAATACACGGTGCACATTATTTCTTGTCTTTATTCATTATCAAAAGGCCAGTGATGATATTCAGCCGGTTCTATCTGGTTTGGGTGAACTGGTAGTGGCGGCTGCAGGAGGCTCCACCCACCCACCCGGACATCATCACATCCTGTTTTTGACTCTCTGTGCATACACGGAAGGCTCTGCGCACGCGCTCACATTTGCGAACCGGTAGCAAAGGTAAGTGAATATCACCTCTGTCAAAGGCCATGAGAAAATAAATCTTGTACACAAATCTGGTATACTAAACTACGTAGGACAGCAATCCCCAACTTTTCTAGCTCCACGAACCAGCAGTTGCAGTCGTGGTGGGAGGGGAGAGGGGATGGTTTTGTGCCCACCATACAAATAGAGCTTTGAACACTCACCCACTCGCCCGCTACTTCTATGGCCCGGTTCCCAACAAGTCATGGCCCAATACCGAGCCACGGACCGGAGATTGGGGGTCCCTGGCATAGGATGAACTTTGAACTCAGATATGCATACATTTAATTACTTATTTTTCCGAAACCCATTTATTAGCTTTTTTTTAATGTAATATTTACCAGAAAGCAAAATTAAGTGGTTTTCCAAAAAGCCTAACTGAATTCAGGAAAACTCATATTGGTTAAAAAGAAAAAGAGCAAAACCAAACCCACCTATTAAAGCAAATCTCCAAAAAGTGTTTATGGAGTATTAGAAGACTGGAAGAGAAGAAACAGTTTTGTAACATGGGATGAACCCAAAGTAACCGGGATTGGGCCCTACAGTAGCACCAGGATATTTGGAACTGTTCTCAATCACAGTCAAGCAATGTTTACAGCCCAAGACCAAATTTATTTATGGCCCCAAACCAGTGGAGGGTTGCCCCCAGTTCGCACCGGTTCTAAAGAACTGGTAGTAAAACCGCCCACCGACTCCAATGTTATCAGAACGCTTCTGCACATGCGCAGAAGATTCTGCGCATGCACGTGGCCCCATTGTGAACCGGTAGTAAAGGTAAGTAAAACCCACCCCTACCCAAAACCAGTAAAAGACTAGCATACAAGACAATGGTTATATAAGAGAAAAAGTTAAAATTTTCAAGAAGATACAGTCTTAGCCATAAAGTCTCAATATGTGATTGTGGGTCAGCCCCAACCACCTCACAGAGTTGCTGTTGAGGGAGTAAAATGAAGGAGACCCTTATCTAAGTACACTGAGCTTTTGAAATACTGGTTTCTGGGCATTACTAATTCCATTAGATTTTGTGGCTGAAATTTAATGACAAATCATCAGAAGAAGCAGCAAAGGCACAATTTTTGCTATTGTTTGCCACAGATAAATTGCTGGATTAGTTGTATACACATTTTAAAAAATGATTGTGTTTTTTTTAAAAAAAAATACCTCCAAAACAAAAGAACAAACCCCAAATTCTGCCATTATTCATCTTTTGTGGCCCCTGGCTGCTAAAAATGAAAAGCATCAACCAATGCAACACTTAACTGCCAAAAAGTTGTGCAATACAACAATAGCAATTCTCCAAAAGTATGTATCAGCAGAATACAGCCTACGACTGTATAGGTCAGGGGTGGGCAATTGTGGCTCTTTTACAACCTGTGGACTTCAACTCCCAGAATTCCTGAGAGCTTGGCTGTCTCAGGAAATCTGGGAGTTGAAGTCCACAGGTTATAAAGAGCCACAATTGCCCATCCCTGATATAAGTCGTACGTCCTACGACCACAACTGAGCCCAACATTTATGTTGCTAAGTGAGACACTTGTTAAGTGAGTTTTGCCTCAATTTACAACCTTTCTTGCCACAGTTGCTAAGTGAGTAACCTGGTTTCCCCATTCACTTTGCTTGTCAGAAGGTCACAAATGGTAATCACGTGACCCTGGGGACACAGCGACAGTCATAAGTATGAACCAGTTGCCAAGCGTCAGTGTCATTGCAACTTTGAACAGTCACTAAATGAAATGTTGTAAGTCAAGGTCTATGTGTGACTCCCTGATTTGAAACAGTTCCACAAGCATTTCGTTTGATTAGCCAAACAAAGAACCATTCAGTGCCATCTGGTTAAATTGATTTGGAGAGTAGGTGTTGCAGAGGTGGGTTTCAGCAGATTCTGACCAGTTCTGGAGAACCGGTAGTGGAAATTTTGAGTAGTTCGGCGAACCGGCAAATACCACCTCTGACTGGCCTCGCCCCCATCTATTCTCTGCCTCCTGAGTCCCAGCTGATCGGGAGGAAATGGGGATTTTGCAGTAAGCTTCTCCTGGAGTAGGGAGGGAATGGAGATTTTACAGTATCCTTCCCCTGCCACACTCACCAAGCCACGCCCACAGAACTGGTAGTAAAAAATTTTGAATCCCACCACTGACCTGGGGTTGCCTTCCTTGCTTGAACTATCTCAATGAGGTACTTTACTTTGGGGAAATGCATCTCTTCCCCTCTGCAAAACGTCAAGGAAGAGCTGATTTCCCTTAAGCAATGGGGCTGTTTTGCTTCTGAAGCACACCTTCGGACGTTGCTGTCATCTAAGGACATGAAGCGATGAAGAAAAGTGGCTCTACTTCAATTGATAGCTTCACTTCACAGGGTGCTTTGACCAAAGTTGGTGCAAATCAACCTTGGCACTATGGAAACTAGAGTTTCTAGATTAAGAGCGAGTGTGCTGTCATTCCAGTTTGCAATTTGAGAATTGAGGGCAAGTTGATCTGATTTAAGCACTTCATGATTTGATTTGACAAAAGATGTGTCCATGGGCTGTAATAAAACATGCAGCTTCTTTATTTTTTGGCAGAATGGAGTGAAAATAGAAAGAAGAGTGGACTTATTTGAAGACATTTATCCCCACCCCCACCCCGCCACCCCATCTTCAGTCCTTCAATCAAGGATTTCACTTCAATATTTTTTTAAAAAAATTACTCCCCTTGCCAAAAATCTTTTGAAAGAGAGTTTGAGTGAGCAAAGGCCAATTCAAATGGCCTTCAAATTTTCCAACAAAGAACCTAGTGTTTTGCTAAAGAACCAATGCTACAAATGATTTAAAACATAAGCCCTTTCTATTCCAGTCACTTATCTAGGATGGCCATTTGGCAGAAGACTTCAAATTTGTTAAAAGATCTTGACTTGAACACTGGGCCCTATCTAACAAAATGAAAATCAATGTAGATAAAAGTAACATTTTACACTTAGGCAAGAAAAACCAACTATATAGGTATAGACCAGGTGGAACATGGCTTAATGACAGTAACTGCAAGAGGGATCTTGATGTCCTGGTGGACAATCAATTAAATATAAACCAACAGTGTGTGGTGGCAGCCGAAAAAGCCAATGCAATCCTAGGCTGCGTTAATAGAGGGATAGAATCAAGATCACATGAAGTTCTAATACCATTTTACAAAGCTTTAGTAAGACCACACTTGGAATACTGCATCCAGTTCTGGCCACCACAATACAAAAGAGTGCAGAGAAGAGCAATAAAAATGATTAGGGGGCTGGAGGCTAAAACATACAAAGAATGGTTACAGAAATTGGGTGTGTCTAGTCCGGGAGTCGGCAACCTGCGGCTCTAGAGCTGCAAGCGGCTCTTTGGGCCCTCTCCTGCGGCTCCCTGTCGGATGATCCCCACAACTGGGTGGCCCCTCCCCTCCCCCTCACTCCTCACCTGCCCTGAGAAGAGAAGGGCAACTGCGACAGATGGAGACTTCCTCTGTATTCCAGAGTGGGAGCAAAGTGCCCCGCTATTGCCTCTTTTTCTGACCCTTGTTGGTGCTGTGCACACTTCAGCCACTGGGGGAGACGTGTGCCCGGCTGCAGCCGATGCTGCGTGTTGTAATGGGCTCCAAGAGGAGGAGGAGGGGACACCGTCTCCCCCATTGTGCAGCACACTAAGTTTAAGTGCAAGAGCAGCAAGCAGCCATAGAGGCAGAGACAAGAATATGAGGAGACGTGCCCCAGCCAGTGTCTTGGAGCTGAGAAAGTCGCGTGTCTCCCCATATTCCTTATTCCTTAGCATGCTGCACAATGGGAGAGACGGCGCCCCTCCTCCTCCTCCTCCTGGGGCCCATTACGATGCAGAGCAGTTGGTGTCTCGGGGTGGAGAAAGTTGCATGTCTCCCAACAAGGGCCAGAAAAAGAGGAAAGCAGAGGGGCGCTTGAAACACGGAGATAGTCTCCATCTGCTCCACCACCTTTCTCTTCTCAGGGCAGGCAAGGAGTAAGGAGGAGGGGAGGGCGAGGGACGGGGGGGCAGCCAGCCAACAGGGAGCCACAGCAGGGGGATGAAAAAGCTTCATTTATGTGGGAAAGAAAGAGAAAGAGAGATGGGGGAGAAAGATGAGAAAGAGGGAAAGGGAGGGAGGGAGAAAGATGAGAGAGAGAGAGGGAGAAAAATGAGAGAGAGAGGGAGAAAGAGAGATGGGGAGAAAGATGAGAAAAAGGGAGGGAGGGAGAGAGGGAGAAAGATGAGAGAGGGGGAGAGATAAGAGGGAGAAAGAGAGAGGGAGAAAGAAAGAGAGAGAAAGATGAGAGAGGGGGAGAGAGAGAGGGAGATAGATAGATGGAGGGAGAAAGAGATGAGAAAGAGAGGGAGAAAGAATGAGGGAGAAAGAAAGAGGGAGAAAGATGAGAGAGGGAGAGAGAGGGGGGGAGAGAGAGGAAGGGAGAAAGAGATGAGAAAGGGAGAGGGAGAAAGAGGAGGGAGAGAGAGAGAGCTTTTAAAAGAAAATACCTGGAACCACAGAACCTAGGTAGGTGTAGCTGGGGGTGTCATGTGACTGGATGGGAATGAGTGATTTTGAGTTGGCCACACCCACCCAGGTTTTGTGGCTCCTGGTGTTTTGTTTTTTGTGGGAAACTGGCCCAAGTGGCTCTTTGAGTGTTTAAGGTTGCAGACCCCTGGTCTAGTCGAATGAAAAGAAGGATTAGGGGTGACATGAAAGCACTGTTCCAATATTTGAGTGGGTCCTACCTGGATGAGAGGGTCAAACTATTTTCCAAAGCACTAAAAGTCAAGAGAAGAAACAATGATTGGGAACTAACTAAGGAGAGAAGCAACCCAGAACTAAGGAGAAATTTCCTAAGGGTGAGAGCAACCAACCAATAGACAAACGTGCCTTCAGAAGTTGTGGGCGCTCCATCACTGGAGGCTTTCAGAAAGAAACTTGACAACCATTTGTCTGAAATAGGGTCTCCTGCTTGAGCAGAGAATTGGACTAGCAGACCTCTAAGGTCCTTCCAACTTATTATTCTATGTTCTATGTTCTAACTTGACTATAAGGTGTCAGACAACAACATAGACCAGACCAAGAAACAGATGCCAGGTATGTCAGATAAGCATAAATTATTACTGGAATCATTTTAGCAGCATCAGGGGAACCCAACCATGAAAATAAGGTGTTAAATGCATGGATAGACTTCATAATACCAACACCAGTGACCATGAGAAGTCATCTGAAGCAGAACATCTAGATTCAGTCACAATTTTGTTCCATGTGGCATCAACCTTGTGAACTCTCAAGTTTCCTCTTTCACTATATATTCAAAATGGACAATGATAGATAGATAGATAGATAGATAGATAGATAGATAGATAGATAGATAGATGAGAGAGAGATGTAGATATACACTTTCTCTTGAGAGCAGGCAATAGAATTTCACAGTAAAAATGACAAAGTTATCTTATTAATGACGTAAGCTTAGACTTCAAAGATCTGATCAGAATAAAAGTCTTTGTATAACTACAAGTTAATTATCTGTTTCTCTCCACTTATTTACTTTTTAAACAAATTTCTTTTTCAACTCATCACAGGTGGTCCTCGTTTGACAATCACTCATTCAGCAACAGTTTGAACCCATAACTCCTTGTACTTATGATGGTTACAGGGTCCCTGCAGTCACATATTATGCTTTGGCACTTGGCAACTGGGTGGCAATTACAGTATTATCCATGTTCCACATCACATGGTCACCATTTATGACCTTCACTGTCAGCTTCTGACAAGCAAGAACAGTGGGAAAGCTGGCAGGAGGTGGCAAGTGATGACCACATAGAATTCTTTATTGGCCAAGTGTGATTAGACACACAAGGAATTTGTTTCTGGTGCATAAGCTCTCAATGTACATACAACAATAGCGATAAGGAACAAAGTTATAGACATAAGGAGATAAGGAGATAGGTAACAGGGAAGATGAGAATAATGATGGTAATACTGCCTTTTTAGATAGTTTGACAGTGTTGTGGGAATTACTAGCAGAGTGATGGCATGGGGAGAAAAAACTGTCCTTGTGTCTAGTTGTTCTGATGTGCAGTGCCCTATAACGTTGTTTTGAGGGTAGAAGTTGAAACCGTTTACGTCCAGGATGCAAGGGGTCTATAGATATTTTCACAGCCCTCTTTCTGGCAGTATGCAGGTCCTCAACAGAAGGCAGATTGGTAGCAATTGTTTTTTCTGCAGTTCTAATTATCCATTGAAGTCTGGGTCTGTCTTGTTGGGTTGCAGAACAAAACCAAACAGTTATAGAGGTGCAGATGACAGATTCAATAATTCCTCTGTAGAACTGCATCAGCAGCTCCTTGGGCAGCCTGAGCTTTCTGAGTTGGCGCAGGAAGAACATTCTTTCTTGTGTTTTTTGATGACGTATTTGATGTTAGGTGTCCATTTTAGGTCTTAAGTAATAATGTCATACTTAAGGTCAGTTGGCAACCAGAAGTGCTGGAATTTCCATCACTAAGCAACAAGTTACATGATATCACATTTTACAACTACATTGTTTAGCAATAGAAATTCTGGTCCCAATTACCCTCATTAAGTGAGGACTATCTGTAATACTTATTCATTACCCTTTTAAATAATGGAAAAAGTAACAAGTGAAGCCTGATCATAATAATTATAATAATAACAACAACTACTACTACTACTAATAATAATAATAATAACAACAACAACAACAACAACAACAACAACAACAACAATAATAATAATAATAATAATAATAATAATAATAATAAAAAATATGTACCACGCTTTACATCCACAAAGTGACATCGACAGGTTGTACCTGCCAAGAAAAATAGGGGGCAGAGGATTATTGCAAATCCATCAAACTGTAGAAGAAGAAAAACGAAGTTTGAATGATTATGTGAACCAAAGTACAGAAAAATTGCTGCAGGCTGTGAAAACAGAGAACATTATAAAAACAACAGAAACAAAGGCAGAATATAAGGAAAAACAGCTGGATGACAGATTAAATAGATGGAAAAACAAAGCTTTGCATGGACAGCACTTGAAAAACATTGAAGGAAAATGTGATGACAACTTTACATGGGCATGGCTTAAGATGGGAACCATCAAGAAAGAAACGGAAGGTTTAATACTCGCTGCTCAAGAACAAGCACTACAAACTAATGCCATGAAAGCAAAGATACAAAAATCCACTGACAATCCAAACTGTCGACTTTGCAACAACAAAGTCGAAACTGTTTCACATTTAATATGTGAATGTAGCAAAATTGCACAAACTGATTACAAAGCTAGACATGACTGAGTTGCTAAATTAATCCACTGATCATTATGTAAAAAATACGACTTACCTGTATCCAAAAAGTCATGGGAACATAAAGTGGAAAAAGTTATAGAAAATGAGAAGGTGAAGATCTTGTGGGACTTTCGAATACAGACAGATTGTCACTTGGAACACAACACGCCAGATATCACAGTTGTTGAAAATCGAAACATACAATTTATTGACATGGCGGTACCAGGAGATGCCAGAATTGAAGAAAAAGAACTGGAAAAAATCTTGAAATATCGTGACCTGGCCATCAAAAATACACAGCTATGGATGAAACATGACAAGTGCCCCATTGTCATTGGGGCACTTGGTACCATGTCCAAGAATTTTATAAGATACATCAACAAATTGCAGCTTTCTGCAATAACACCAGCAGAACTGCAAAAAACTGCGCTACTTGAAACATTGTACATTTTAAGAAGGTATTTGGTTGATACTTAGGATGCTGGCAGCAACCCGTATCAACAATTAGCGCCAATCAATGGTATTTGTGATGCATTTTTGAATGTTGTTGACTGAGTTTCATGTTTAATGAATAAAGTAAATAATAATAATAGACCAGTCCAATGAGTTCACTAGGACGTATTTACAGGCTGCTTTTTCTTTTTATTGCAAAAGTAAAAAAAAAAAAAAAACAATTGGGGGAAAGTGCTTTTGAAGCATCTTTGTGACTCCTTTCAAAAAATCAGCAGGCAGGAAATACAGCTTTGCACCGAGAGTGAAATCATTATTAAGGGCTTCTAATTCTTCCTACAGGCATAAGATCACTTTTCCCAAATACAAACTTTATAGTTCTTAGTAATGAATACATTAATTGAAGGTACAGTAATAAAATTATAGAATGTAAGCAAGTCTTATTTTCATCTTACCATGAAGGAACATTCAAATAAGCTTCTCCTTAGACTCTGACTGGATTCAATAACATGTTAGACTATGGTCTATAGCAGTGATGGCTAACCTTTTTGTCATTGCGTGCCGAAACTGTGCACACGTGCCGGCACCCATAATGCAATGCGTGCGCAAAGCCCCCCCATGCATGTTCATGCTCCCAACCCCGTGCTCCCCCCATGCCCCATTTTGGGCCTAGCCTCCCTACAGCCTCCTGGGACCAAAAATGGGCTGCGGAGGGGGGCGCACCCCCGTGTGCTCCCCCACCCCCCGCATGCGTATACAAACCCCCACACATGCGTGCACAAGCCCCCCATGCGTGTATGGACATCTGCATGCTCCCCCTGCGCATGCATGGCAGAGACCTGGAAATCAGCTGGCCGGCGGGAAGCGCATGCACATGCGTGGTGGAGCTGAGCTGGGGCGATGGCTCACGTGCCTGCAGAGAGGGCTCTGTGTGCCACCTGTGGCATGTGTGCCCTAGGTTCGCCATCATGAGTCTATAGAATCAGGCTCCTTAAATAAATCCTAATTAATCAGTGGAAGCAGCTTTAAGATGTGTGGACTTCAGCACCCATAATTTCTCAGCCAGCATGCTCAAGGTCTATGAGATGTATTCTATAGCTGTATATTTATTTTTGGAAAAAAATAATAGCATTAATATTTCTCTAACTTAGCAATTTTAAGACTGTAGATTTCAACTCCTAAAATTCCCCAGCCAGCTTAAGTACCCAGGTTTGAGAAATGCTGATCTAGATTATAGAACACAGAATTATGATTGAAATTGCTACTACATTGGTATTATAGTTATTAAGTCAGATTCTTATTACACCTTTATTATTTTATAAGTAACTCAAGGTGACCCGCCTATATAAAACTTCCTCCTCTTATTTTCCTCACAATAACAACACTGTGAGGTAAGTTAGGCTGAGAGAAAGTGGCTGGCCCAAGGTTACCCACCTGGCTTTCTTGGCTAAGGTGGGATTTGAATTTACAGTCTGCTGGTTTCTAGGCCAGCACCTTAACTAATATATTAAATTGGCAATAAACAGTAAGGATACCTGTAGCTATTTCAAACAAAAACACGCACAGAAAAGAAATGATTTCTCAGCTTTGTCCCCAAACAAGAAATGTATCTTGTTTCACTTATCAGCCGGTATGACAAAAGTCCTTGAGATTTGTTCCATATATCTCAGAACTGCATTTGGGAAGTACGAAAGTTAATATCTTCATCATTATTGATTCTATTGTCCATTATATTGGGGAAAGTATATCTTTTATTGGCAAAGTGAGAGTATACGTGAGATGAACAGAATTGCTATCATAAATGCACTCTTTGCAAAAAGTGAATTATAAGCAGAATTGAATAGCCGCGGAGAACTTTTTTTTAAAAAAATGGTCACACTACCTTTTAGGACAATTATTGATTTGTTTTTATTTTATTTCTGTAACTATCTTCTACATAAAAAAAATGTCCCAGGGCATTCCAGAAAAAACATAAACCATTAGAGTCCATACAATAAATATCAGCTCCATAAAATGTTTGTGCTAAAGCACACTATCTTCACGAAATTTTGCATCTTCTGGATTACCTTCAACAGCAGCCCCACACAGGGAGAAACAAATTTAAATCAGTTTGTTAGCCGATTTAACTGAGGCCTGCTGTAACTGGCAGATCACCTAAGCTACCACCAGTGTCTCTAGTGATGGTGGAATTTTGAAGTTTATTATAACTTTCCTATAAAATTTCCTACGAAAGGGACATGGTGGCGCAGTGGTTAAGACTCTGAGCTTGTCGATGGAAAGGTCAGCAATTCAGAGGTTCGAATCCTGAATGCCGCGCAATGGGGTGAGCTTCCATTACTTGTCCCAGCTTCTGACAACCTAGCAGTTCAAAAGCACGTAAAAAATGCAAGTAGAAAAGTAGGAACCACTTTTAGTGGGAAGGTAACAGCGTTCCATGCGCCTTTGATGTTGAGTCATGCCGGCCACATGATCATGGAGACGTCTTCAGACAGCTCTGGCTCTTCGGCTTTGAAACGGAGATGAGCACCGCCCCCCTAGAGTCGGGAACGACTAGCACATATGTGTGAGGGGAACCTTTACCTTTACCTATGAAATTTACATTTTCATTTACACTCTAGGATTAATTTTCAGTTCTGCTGATATTTTTGCTCATGCATCATTTTAATTAAAAAAAGTCTCCCCATAAATGTTTGTATATTATCCATATGGTATACCGTTACTTATATGTCAGTTGTTTGCTGATAAGGTATCCAAGTCTTTCATTGTAGGAAAAATGGCTTTTTTAAAGGAAAGGAAATATCATTTTCTATCAGTGATGACTAACCTTTTCCGGACTGAGTGTCCAAAGCCCTGCGCGCACCCAAACCCCCAAAATGCAATGCGCGTATGGCCTCCAAGCATGTGCCCTGCCCCGAACATGTGTGCGCGACCCCTCACATATGCCCTGCCCCCATACATGCGTATGCAGAGGCCCCTGCCCGTGCCCGCCCTGCATGTGTGGCAGAGACCCAAAGACCAGCTGGCCAGCGGGAGCCACACATGCAAGTGTGGCAGAGTTGAACTGGGGTGACGGCTCAAGTGCACACAGAGAGGTACTGCGTGCCACCTGTGGCACATGTGCCATAGGTTCGCCATCACGGTTCTATGTGACCATCACTAGAGAGAATGGATTGGCTTTGCTCTTCTGTCACATCACAAGTACTGACACAGGGTGTCAAGTCATTTAAAGGAGATGCTTTTTGTGCAATGACTAGCCAGAAGGGAAACAAACAACAATTTTTTACTTGGTTTTTCCATATGTGATTTGCAGAAACAAAATGATGGCGTGTCAAAAACAGCTTTGGAAAAAGATCTTTTGGGCTGGATGACCCCGATAATCGCATAAACATATTTTCATGTGCCACGTCCTTCATTCTCAAGAGCAAAGGCCAAATAGGATGAGGGGAATGAAAGTAAAATGGTGGTGAACAGATGGTATCGCTTTTTAGAGTTCTTCCTTCCCCTCAATTCACCCTTCCCCCCAAAAAAGCAGCCAAATTGCTATAAATAGTAGAGTGAGAGCAAGCTATCTATGAGGTGTCATAGATGATTCTGATGGATGTTATGCTTCATGTCACATAGGTAGTTGAGTGTCAGTCTTCCATTATGTTGGACGTGTGGGTTATTTTTCTTCTCTCCATTCCATTTGCAATTTTTCAAATTTGTTTCTTTAACAGAAATTAGATTCATATTCCTGTCGTATATTACTTTCAATGTGCACCTTTCTCTCTATCTTTCTCAGAATGGACATGCTTTCCCTGTTATACGTGCATTCTGGAGTGCTGTTTTCCCAAATAGATGTATTGTTATATGTACTCTGCCTCTGGTAATAACAGCAGTTCTATACTTTTGCTCCATTGCAAAAATCTCAGAAGTGTGGAACAGCGAAAGGGCAACGCTTCCTAGATTGCAAACCGATCTGACAGATATGCATTTGATGTGTTCTTATGAAAAATTGAACCAAAAGATATTTCCTCTCATTTTTACACTCTGCTGTATCAGTTACCTTCTTTTTTAAAAACCCATTAGTAAGTTAGGATAGCTTCTGTTGTGCAGCCAGAATAAAAATGCTCATTAAACGCGGCAGCTCAGTGTAGCAATTTTCACACACATTATAATTCTGTGCAAACTTACTCAAGAGGAAGAAATGTTGAACATAATGATGATATGCCTGGGCAAATATGCACATGCATACCAGGAAATATGTTTATGTCTTTGTCTATGTCTATAATGGAGAGATGAACAGCAAACAAAGCTAATAAATTAATCCAGTGGTTCTCAACCTTTTCTCAACCCTTTAAATACCTTTTGTAGCCACAGACCATGGCCACGAACCACCAGACTTAATTCAAGATTTAAATCATTACATTTCTTCGAGCCTTCATGGACCCCCTGTGACGACATCGTGAGGCCCTCCAGGGGTCTGTGGACCACAGGTTGAGAGCCACTAAAACTCATGCAGGATTAGGGGACAGTTCCTCTTTGCTCTCATTAGTAGCTGATTGTGGATGAAATTAAGCCAGCACACTCACGAATTAAGAAGTTAAGAGGGACAGGAAAATGTTGCAAATGAATTACAATCAGTGGTGGGTTTCAAAATTTTTTACTATCGGTTCTGTGGGCGTGGCTTGGTGGACTTGGCATGGCTTGGGGGGCATGGTTTGGTGGGCGTGGCAGGGGAAGGATATTGTAAAATCTCCATTCTCTTCCCACTCCAGGGGAAGGTTACTGCAAAATCCCCATTTCCTCCTGAACAGCTGGGACTCAGGAGGCAGAGAATAGATGGGGGCGGGGCCAGTCAGAGGTGGTATTTACCGGTTCTCCGAACAACTAAAAATTTCCGCTACCGGTTTTCCAGAACTGGTCAGAACCTGCTGAAACCCACCTCTGATTACAATACAGGTAGTCCGCAGTTTACAACAATTCATTTAGTGGCCATTCAAAAATACAATGGCACTGAAAATAGAGACGATTTTTCACACTCACAACCATTGCAGTATCCTCATGTGATTAAAATTCAGACTCTTGGTAACTGACTCATATTTATGACGGTTGCAGTGTCCTAGAGTCATGTGATCACTTCTTGCAACCTTCTGACAAGCAAAGTCAATGGGGAAAGCCAGATTCACTCAACAACAATGTTACTAACTTAACAACTGCAGTGATTCACTTAGTAACTGGGTCAAGAAAAGTTGTAAAATGGGGCAAAACTCACTTAACAAATATCTTGCTTAACAACAGAAACCTTGGACTCAGTTGTAGTTGTAAATTAAGGACTAATTGTATGAGCTGGCACTGAGACAACATTTTCAACAGCTCTTTTTGGACTTCTTTTATGGAAGCATGGCTATGTTCTCAATGGCCATCTTCTCCTTAAAAGACCCTTATATAAAGACCATTATAACTTTCTTTTTATATGTTCACAACCTGGAAGGAGACAACATCATACCAAGAAACCTGTGGATGCGTCCATGAAGACACCAAGATTTGAACTCAATACATGGGGATTTTCATAATGTGTACATCTACGTCTCTCTGCGTGTCATTTACACTTTGGGATTGCCGTTGCTGGCTTTATTTGGATGCTGTTTTAACCTTTAAAGTAATATTTCTAAAGCATCAACCAGCATGTCAGACGTGTTTGAATAGACTTTAATATCTAAAAAAATATTAGTGAGATAAAGAAACCAAAGGAAAAATAAGGTAAATGTAAACAAATATGTGCTATTTGTTCCCGAATCTAGGGGATGGTGCTCATCTCCGTTTCAAAGCTGAAGAGTCAGCGCTGTCCAAAGACGTCTCCGTGGTCATATGGCTGGCATGACGAAAAATGCCAAAAGCGCATGGAATTCTGTTACCTTCCCACCAAAGGTGGTCCCCATTTTTCTACTTGCATTTTTTACGTGCTTTCGAACTGCTAGATTGGCAGAAGCTGGGACAAGTAACGGGAGCTCACCCAGTTACGTAGCACTAGGGATTCGAACTGCTGAACTACCAACCTTTCTATCGACAAGCTCAGTGTGTTAGCCACTGAGGCACATGTCCCTTTAAAGGAACAATACAGTAGTGGAAATAACAATAAAAACTGCACACACATTGATGTGGTTAAAATATACAAAATTTAAGGGAGAAAGAAGGAACTAAAGTAAAAAGAGAACAACAAAGGTTTTTACTGTCCTGGCTGATAACACAGAAATATTAAAAATTTAAAGCTAAGTATTTCCGCTTCCATTTACTCCCATCAGCTATTGTGATATGATTAAAAGTCTCTCTTCAAATTCTACAGATTGCCCACAGAGCTTGCTCTTAATGGCTGATACAATCCAGCTATAAATAAATAAGCAAACAAGACATCCTTGCTAGAAGGGCTGACAACATAAAATGGGCTGGAACAGATTTAAATTCAGCATCAATGTGCCCTTGAAGACATCACTTTGATATTGCAGGAGAAGCTTTTCAAAGAGGGACTTGTGCAATCTTCTCAGGGCAATTGGTCTCTCTGGCCTCCAACAGGCTTATCTCCTTCCCAGAAGCCGGCCTGGTCTGTAATTAGACAAATACAATGCACGTAGGATCTTTCTTGAGCAAGCCTGTGCTGTTTGCCTAAGTATTTTATTATCTGTTGGGCAGGTTAAAATTAAATGAGCTGCTGGACTATTTGTGTGTGTGTGTTGCGTGCTTTCACTTTTTTAAAAAAAGACGTTTCTTCTGTTCAGGTAAAAGGCTGCTTGTAATAGATTAGACAGCTGCTGTACCCTTAAAGAAAAGAGAAAGCAGCTAGTGATATTAAAGACAATGACCTTAATTCTGGTAGTGTTTCTTCCTCATTCAGATTCAGATGGTCATTGTTCCTTTAATTGAGATTTCATTTTGGAGACTTTGTTTTGTTTTTTGATCCTTTTTAATTGTTAATAACATGGGCAGTTTTTAAAATGTATGGCATATCTCTATTTATCTATCATCTATCTATCTATCTATCTATCTATCTATCTATCTATCTATCTATCTATGTAGGGACGTGGTGGCTCAGTGGCTAAGACGCTTGTCGATCAGAAAGGTCAGCAGTTCGAATCCCTAATGCTACATAACTGGGAGAGCTCCCGTTACTTGTCCCAGTTTCTGCCAACCTAGCCGTTCGAAAGCACGTAAAAAATGCAAGTAGAAAAATAGGGACCACCTTTGGTGGGAAGGTAACAGCATTCTGTGCGCCTTTGGTGTTCAGTCATGCCGGCCACATGACCACCGAGATGTCTTCGGACAGCGCTGGCCCTTCGGCTTTGAAACGGAGATGAGCACCGCCCCCTAGAGTCGGGAATGACTAGCAAATATGTGTGAGGGGAACCTTTACCTTTACCTTTATCTATCTACCATCATCTATCTATCTGAAATGGTATAGGGTTTCCTACTTGAGCAGGGGGTTGGACTAGAAGTCTTCTGAGGTCCCTTTCTACTCTCTCATTCTGTTATTCTGTCTGTCTATCTAGAGGTAATCCTCCACTTACAACAGTTCATTTAGTGACTATTCAAAATTACAACGGCACTGAAAAATGTGGCTTATGACCGTTTTTCACAGTCACAACCTTTGTAGCATCCCCATGATCATGTGATCAAAAAATCAGAATTTGGCAACTAGTTCATACTGGTTCATACCTTTGCTGTGTACCAAGGTCATATGATCATCTTCTGACAAGCAAGTCAATGGGGAAGCCAGATTCACTTAACAACCGGGTTACTAACTTATCAACTGCAGTGATTCACTTAACAACTGTGGCAAGAAAGGTCGTAAAATGGGGCAAAATTCATTTAACAAATGTCTCAATTAACAACAGAAATGTTGGTCTCAATTGTGGTTATAAATCGAGGACTACCTTTATCTATCTATTTATCTATATCTATCATCTATATCTATCTATCATCTATCTATCTATCCCTTTTTATTTATTTCTTCTGCATGTTTTCACAAGGCAGGTGATGCTAAAAATGAGGCTTGTATACATCTCTCCTTCCTCCCCTCCCTCTCCCCCTCTCCCCTCCCCTCCCCAAATTCAAATTTGGATTTGAAATGAGAAGTTCAAAGGAAGCATAATTCAATTTGAGTTTGTCAGTTACCATTTCGGGCCAGTTCTATCTGAGCACTTTCAAGTTTAGAAATTAGTTTGGAAAAAAGTTTAATCAGTGCTTCTTTTGGGAGACCGAATGGAAAGAAAAAAGGATTGGGGCCCCTTTAAAGGACATGAGCCCTGCTGGGTTTCAATTAGATATCAATTCAACTATCCTGAAATGGTTTAAAAGTCAACAATTGCTTTTTTATGGAGTGTGGCTTTTTGGCATGTCAGTGAAAGATGACTATTGACTTGTCATCCTTGGGTGGTAGAGTTTTGCTGTCTTTTTAATTTTCAGTTATATAAATAAATGGCTGCTCTGTGCTCTATTGGGAATAAAATCTCCTAATAACAAATGTTACCTGTGACAGATTTCCCTTCATTGAACAGGAAAGAGATATGTTCCCTTCATAAACCACTAGCTTATTATAATGCCACCCTGTTTGCATCCGCTAGATGTAGAAGTATATGTGAGTTAACAATATGGAAATGGGCTCAAATGAAAAAAGAAGGCAATCAAAATTATAATCAATCTCAGCTGAATTCTCCCGTGCAATGTAAGGCCATTGTAATGAATTAAAGGTTTCTTTATTAAACAGTTGGTTGATTAGGTTTTGTACAACATTACAGTTTTGGTTTCAGGTTATTAAAAGAAGGTTAAAGTTGACTTCCTTTCAAACGCTACGAAATGGAGCATAATGGATTAGTCTATACTGCTTTGATTATTCCAGTGATCTGAATTAATGATGGTTGTCTAGGATTAGAATTAATTCACACAGCTATTGAGTTGTTGTGATAGCAATCTACATTTGTTTACTTCCATTCTTAAAGATACCACTGCTGTTGTCTACTTAAAATAAGATTAACACCTAAACAAGATCATATTTGATTCCCTGGATAAGCATGTTGCAAATGTACCTTCGACCTAATAGAACAAAAGGCAAAACTATGCCAATAGAACTGGGGACAGACTTGTTAAAAATGGGATGCTAGTGACTTTGGGAATGTTGTTGAACTTTCACCAACACTGACTATGCTAGCTTAAGCAGGAAAAATCAAAGGTACAAGTACAGATTAGGTAAAACCTGGCTCAAAAACAGTAACTATGAGAAGGACATTGGAGTCCTAGTGGACAATCGCTTAAAAATGAACTAGCAATGTGTGGCAGCTAATACAATCCTTGGTTGCATAGAGACATAGAATCAAAACAGGGGTGGGTTCTAAATTTTTTTACTACCTGTTCTGTGGGCGTGGCTTATTTTGTGGGTGTGGCTTGGAGGTCATGTGACTAGGTGGGCGTGGCTAGCTGGTCAGAGTCATTTCTGGAAGGTCCTCGCACTTACGACCAGTCCTCGCACTTATGACCTGACTTATTTATTTATTTATTTATTTATTTATTTATTTATTTATTTATTAAATTTCTATACCGTCCTTCTCCAAAAAGGACTCAGGGCGGTGCACAGCCAAAGTAAAAACAGAGCATACAAAATTTAAAAACAATATTAAAATAATTAAATATTCTGGCCGTAAATTAAAACAACCCAATTTAAAATCAATTTAAAATTAAACTGATCAGCTATAGGACGGCCCTTTGAAGCCCTGCGGCAAGAGTTTAAACAGTTTTTTTCCCTCTAGTCATCAGCTGGGACTCAGGAGGCAGCAATAGATTGGGGGTGGGACCAAATAAAAGGTAAGAATAATGTGTGGGGGTGGGGGGTGGGAGGGCGGGAGGGAGAACTGGTTTGGTGATGTCATATCGTCACCACTACCGGCTCGGCCAAACCGGACCAAACCGGGAGGAACCCACCACTGAATTAAAATCACATGAAGTATTAGTAAGGCTTTATAAAGCCTTAGTAAGGCCACACTTGGAATACTGTATCCAGTTTTGGCCACCACATTACAAAAAAGATGTTCAGACTTTGCAAAAAAAAAATGCAAAGAACAGCAACTAAGATGATTAAGGGCCTGGAGACTAAAACATATGAAGAATGGTTGCAGGAACTGGATATGGCTAGTCTAGAGAAAGGAAGAACTAGGGGTGACATGATAGCAGCATTCCAATATTTGAGGGGCTAACACAAAGAAGAGTTTTTATTATGTGAATCAGTAAATCATGCAAGGGTGATGAGAGATTTTAGCAATGGGGCAGACCATTTTTTTTATGGCGAAAAGTGGATTTTAGGAAAAATTGGACATGAAAGAAAAGAAGTGAAACTGGAATGAAAATAGAATGATTGAAGGAAGATAAAGTCTGAGTTCTTTATGAAATATTATTATAAGGTACTGAACAGTATGAATAGAAAGTGGATATATGGAACACAATAAAAAGAATTATCTACAGATACAACATAGTGTCACAGATATGCGTATAGTTAAAGAATTTGGAAGTTTAAAAAGGCTCATTAGAATGACAAAATGAAAGGAGCTACAAATGACAGGGAAAAGCATATAAGAGAACAATTGCTGTGAGGGGGAAAAACCCCGAGAATGAGAGAAAGTTATTTCATAATGTGTACTGAAGGAAAAAAAGAATAATTGCAAAGAATTTGGTCCAAGAGAAACTGGAATGATTAAGATTCAAATAGGCAGAGAAAATACAGAGCAATTTGATGGAAATTAAAAAAAAATGAAACTAGTGAGGAGGATTAAGTAAAGAGTTTTCAGCAGAATGAATGGAATTAAAAATAAATGTGATGAAATTATTTGGGATGAAACTAAGCAATGGAATACTGAAAGAAGTATTATAAAAGCTTATAAAAGAATGACAGTATTATGCATAAGAATGGAATTGAAACAAATGGGTTAGCATCCATAAAAATAAAAGATGCACAGGAATTCATAAATAGTGTGAGAATGTTGAAAAACAGCAAAGCTGCAAGTATGCATGGTATAACTGGAGAAATGTTAAAATACAGATGTTCTTTGCCTATGCAATTGCTACATGACTTGTTTAATATGTGTATGAAGATTCCATGTGGTGGCTGAAAAAACGTGATTATTGTTCTCCTGCACAAAGGAAAGATAGCAATTGGATTGGAAGGGTCAAAAAGGTGACAAAGAGCAAGAATTGGGAAAAGCTAGACAGCTTTCTGCCAGGCAAAGGATGTACAGACAAGATATTTCATCTTTATCAAGTTGATTTAGCAAAAATGCACAATAAAGTTTGATTTAGGGAATGTTTGTTGGGTGATACGAGCAATATCGGTGAAAGTAAAGTATTAAGGAATGGAATAATTAACAAATGATTCAACATTTGACATCAGAGGGTAAGACAAGCAGACCCACAAGTATTTTAACATATTTATTGACAAATATGTACAGGTTGTTTGCAGTGATGTTAGAGTCAGTTAACTGGGACATGAAGGTGCCTCTATTTTGTATGCAGACAGTGTAGTGTTCGTGACTGAATATTTGCGATAGAGGTAAGATAGTATGATGCATTGAGAGGTTTTGGAAAATCCTTGCATCAAAGTCCAAGGTAGATGTGTTTGATAGGAAAACTGGTATTCGTAATAGACAGATGGATCCCCCTTTGCACCCCTATGTGTATTCCTCAGTTTCTGAAGTCCCTTTGACAGTCTATACCAGTGATGGCTAATCTTTTTGCCATCGCATGCCAAAAGTGAGGGGAACGTGGGGGGGTCATACGCATGCATGCCCACGTCTATAATTCTATGCGCCCCGCCCCACCTGTGCTCCCCCCGCTTTTGGCGCGCAATGGCATGGTGGGCCCGGTAGGCCCGTTTTTCGCTCTCCCCAGGCTCCAGAGCCTTTCTAGGAGCCTGGGGAGGGCGAAAACGGCCTTCTCCACCTCGGAGGCCGGAAACAGCGTGTTTCTTGACTTCTGGTGGGCCCAGAAGGCCCGAAAATCTGCTGGCCGGTGCATGCCATAGGTTCGCAATCACGGGTCTATACCTTGATCCTGTCTAGTGTGCTAGACACCTGCTTCAATGGATCTGGTGCCCAGGACTCCATTTTCAAAAAAATAATATATTAAATATATCAATCAGTCTATATACACATTGAATTGATTTAAAGAAGAATATTTTTTTAAAAAAAATTACAAAAAGATCAGGATAACTTATTGTTACAGGATAAAACATTATGGCCCCCAATGTTATATCGTGTTTATATTTTGAGTGGTTACCATAAAATCCACTTTTGTTTAATTAATATATTCAGAAGAAAGGCCCACATATCTCTACTTCTCAGTCAGAGTCACACAATACCTTCAGACCTTAAGTTTCCTCTGCTTCTAATCTCCTATGATTAACATTTGGACTCCATGAGAACTTGCTGCCAAAGAAGATTTTACCTCGGCAAGTATCTTCATTATACTTTTCCTTAGCTGCCCACCTTCATAAGTCAAGTCCAAACCATTTGCTAAGAACTTTGCAAGCACTAGCTCTTTTCTTAGTGCAAAATTCCAGTACTTCTCTACTTGATATTTGCTACAGATATTCCTAACACTAGCATTTATTTTCCCTGCAGATTTTATGTCTTGCTATTATGGGGCCTAAAAATAACCTCAGCATCCAGATTTTAAAAGCAGATCTTTCAAAAGATCCTGTGTTGATTTCTGTCATACATCCCCTACGTAAACATTTCTTGGAGATTTCACACTACTGTGATAAAAAGCACCAAATATACTTATAGTTTTTTCTATTCCATTCCCATTATGAGATTAGTTCTAAAGTAAAGTCTGTTTGAAATGAAGCTCAACTCCTGGTGCCTCCATGGACAAAACCCCTGTAGTTTTATTGGCAGCAGCTTGGAAATCATTTATCATTTCCTTCTTCTTAAATGGTTTCCCAGCCTAACCTAGTATTTTCTGGATAGCTCCCATCCAAGTCCTGACCAAGCTCAATACTGCTTAGATTCTGAGCTCAAGAAGGTCAACCAAAGACACGTTTGCTCTAATCAACTATATGTTTGTCTTACATTTCAAGTCAAGTCAACAGAGAATTTACAGCAGTTCCAACTACAAAGGCTTCTCCTTTTGCATTCAATAATAATTGAAATAATAATTAAATGCTTTTTCATAGCAACTAACCCTGTAGCAGATTTGCTTATGACTCCAATTTAAGAAAACTGGTTTACAGCCTGCCTGCGATCTCAGATATTGTGCCGTGTTTCACATCCAGGAAACAGAGATTTTCTGGAGACGAACCTATAATCTGAGCTAAAATTAGTCAGCAATTCCCCCACACACACACACACAAAAAAAACCCTTTCAGCAGCTTTTTTCTTTCAGAGCAAGCGGGTGCGCATTTGAAAGATTAATAGGCTTTGTGTGATGGTGTGAAAGAAAGTGCCAGATGGAAATGAGGAAAAAATAATAATAAAGATGGGATTAGTTTTCTTTTTTTTTCTGCCTGTGATCACCTCCAGAACAGCATATTAACAGTATCCATTTTAAAACAACACGTTCCTTTTGATACTATTGTAGTTTCCTTCCTATTTTCAGAATCTTATTTCCTATTTTAAGAGTCACGCTTAGCCCAGTAACTGTTCTCTTATTTGCTTCCCTTTGAAAGCAGTTTGTGTTAGAATGAGCTCTTTGCCATAGCCATAATTTCTCCTCGTGGTTACAATTTCTCTGATGTGCTCTTACTTTTTTTTTTCCTTTTCATTCTTTTTGTTCCTTCCTGAGATCACAAGTTTGTAAGTGCCTCTTGTTCTAATCCTTGCTTCAGGTGTGACAAAAGGATTGGTTGAAGAAACATTCTGAACACTTTCACTCCAGCACCCCAGTGGGAGATCATAGGCTTCCTTGAAAAAACAACAGTTACTAAGGATTTTAATCATGGTTTAATTGGGATAAACCCAGGAAAAGTGTTCCCGATAAGCCATTTTTCCATAGCCTACTTGATTACACTGAGTTGTTCTGATTTCACTACCTGACAAAATTCTAATGAGAAAGTATAACTTGGTTTAATTTTTAAAAAACATCATTAAAAAACTGTACTCATCTCATAATGACTAATGCATCTTTAGTCATTCAACGTCAGTAGGCAGCTGTAGAAATTGAATGAATGAACAGGTGAATGAAGAAATGGATGGATAGACAGACGGATGGACAAACAAACAAACAAACAAACAAACAAACAAACATATAAAATGGACATGCCATTTGTTCTGAATTTAAAATAAGTAAAAAATCTAAACAAAATTCATATATGTCCATCTTGTTGCTGATAGTCCTATTCTTCTCTTTCTTCAACTTTCCCCAGCCTTACAGACAAGAGCTGAAAAACTGAAAAGATTTAGCTCATACATATTATGCCAATGTTATGTGCAGGTTGTGGTTGATTCAACACATTGTAACGCATTGTAAGCCGCCCTGAGTCTCCGGAGAAGGGCGGCATATAAATCAAATAAAAAAAAACACACAAGTAAATGAAGTGATGTGTACAATGTGGAGATTGTGTTCAGGCTGTATGGAGCTATGTATTTTAAACTCCATCCCTCTTCCTCAGTGTTCCATTTCATCTCTCCAATAGTTAATTAATAATCTGGGGTGACGAAGTGTGATCTGTCTTCATTAGACCTAAAGGGTCTTTTCATTTAACTTCCTGAAGGTAGACTCTACTTCTGGAAATACTGGAATTCCCCTGATTACTTCATACTTCTCTCATGATGCTGTTTTCCCTACACAATGAACTCTCCTTAGATTGGGAGTGATACATTGTCATATAGCTTTAATTATGTTAGTTGACACAGAGTAGTGTGAGCTTGAATTCCTGTAATACCTACAAACCATTTTTTTTTTATTATTATTATTTTAATTTGATTTATATGCCGCCCTTCTCCGGAGACTCAGGGCGGCTTACAGTGCGTTAAGCAATAGCCTTCATACTTTTGTATATTTATACAAAGTCAGCTTATTGCCCCCACAAACTGGGTCCTCATTTAACCTACCTTAGAAAGGATGGAAGGCTGAGTCAACCTTGAGCCTTGGAGAGATTCGAACCAGCAGTAAATTGCAGGCAGCTGTGTTAATAACAGGGTGCTTTAAACCACTGTAGTACCAAGGCTCTTTTGCTTGTTTGATGCCCAATGTTGCCTGGATAAGTACATTCTTCAATGTTAAGGATGTCATGTTTAACATGTCATGTGAATGGGCCCACCATGTTTCTATTTCATTGTGCTCAGACGTCTCCTTGTTACTACTCAATATTAAGTTGCATTTTCACCAGCAGTCCCAGAGGTGGGTTTCAGCAGGTTCTGACCAGTTCTGGAGAACCGGTATCAGAAATTTTGAGTAGTTCAGAGAACCGATAAATACCACATCTGACTGGCCCTGCCCCCATCTATTCTCTGCTTCCCGAGTCCCAGCTGATCAGGAGGAAATGAGGATTTTGCCGTAAACTTCCCCTGGAGTGGGGAGGGAATGGAGATTTTACAGTATCCTTCCCCTGCCACGCTCACCAAGCCATGCCCACCAAGCCATGACACACCCACCAAGCCACACCCACAGAACCAGTAGTAAAATAATTTGAAAACCACCACTGAGTAGTCCCATATGTCTCATTAGATCTAGTATTCTCCTAAAAAAATTTTGTCTGTTGCATCACAAGAGAATGAATACTCAAACTCATGATGAGAGTTTCCATTTATTTCACTCTTTTTCCTTAAACTGGGGAAAGCCGAAGAAATCCAATACATGCATATTGGTGTATTTGTACCCAGAAATATCTACCTTGATACATTCAAGAGCCAAATGCCAAACTGGATGCGTCTTAGACTGATCCAGCCAACAATTCTTACACTGTGTTGCCTTTTCCTTCCTCTGTTGAATTCCAGACATTATCTTCTATCATCTTCACCAGATGGTTAATGATTAAACACATTATGGTTATCTCTCTACACTTCAGTAATGAAGTGCCACAAAACAATTTATCAGTAATAAAATACTTGCAGGACTACTTTGGGCCTATACAAGGAAGGCATTTATCTCAGGCTTTTTTTTTTTTTACTTGAAAAGATCAGATTAAGGAAACCCAACGTGTGGTAAAATCATAAACAGAAGTTTGGGATATCACAATACGAAGAGAGATTAAGTAACATAAAAAGCTAAAAGATCAAATACAGATATTTCTCGGGGCCAGCTTTCTGTTAAGTGAGATACCAGGATCGTCATATTCTTCTCCGTTAGAACGCCGCCTTCTATTATCCTCCGTGGAAGTACTGTATACCAGTTCCGAAAGCTGTGTGTTTTTCTCACAAGGCCCAGTCCTGAATTCTCAGCGGCTGCAGAGCTCCAATGCCCTCTATTTTCCCATTCACAGGCATCGTTTTCAGCTCTCCTACATTGCTGCATCCTTATCAATCAATTTCTGCAGCACTGTGTTCCAAGGCAAAATTCAGGACTGGAGAGAGCAGATTGTTGGCAGTCAACTAGCAGAAAGGGAATTTCAAAGTAGTGAGCTTAACAGAAACTTTGACACTAAACCCAATTGAAGAATGGCTGTTTTTGGCGCTGATTTTGGAACACTTTGGAGGAATCCTGCATGTTGTTTTTTGTTTTGTTTTTTACCACAGGCCTTTATACATGCTCTCCAAATGGTAGCTTCAATTCCATTTTAAGGCAAATTTCAGTTCTAATGGAATTTCGGTTGAACTGAAATTTCCGGGTGGATTTAGCAATGTATTTTTCAGTGAAATGCTTCAAAGGAATTTCTTTTTAGCAAAGGCAAAGGGTATCAATTACCATCTAAATCTAGGGACTGATACTCTAATTATAGCAATAGCACCAGTGGTGGGATTCAAGTATTTTAACAACCAGTTCTCTGCCCTAATTATTTTTTCCAACAACCAGTTTGCCAAACTGCTCAGAAAATTAACAATCGGTTCTCCCGAAGTGGTGCGAACTGGCTGAATCCCACCAATGGATAGCACTTAGACTTATATACCGTTTCACAGTGCTGTATGGCCCTCTCTAAATGGTTCACAGAGTCAGCATATTGCCCCCAACAATCTGGGTCCTCATTTTACCCACCTCAGAAGGATGGAAGGCCCTAAATCCAATAAATAAATAAGTAACATTTGCTTGAATGGATAACTTCCCTAATTTAGATTGCAGCTAAACCAGAAATAATACAGATTGAGTTATCTTAAATCTAGTTCTTAAACTTTTTAATTGTAAGCATATTGCAGCCTGGTCTAGATAATCCCATATAGGTGCAGTTTGGGGAAGAGGGAGGGAAAGGACGGAATTAAAAAACAAAAGATGACAGTGGTGATCATGTGATCAAAACTCACCCCTTTTTTAAATGCAATCTATATGTGACACAGTTAAAAACCAGTTGGGACTTCAGTAATGCAGTTGTGTCCAGTGGTGGGATTCAGTCAGTTTGCACCGCTTCGGGAGAACCGGTTGTTGACTTTCTGAGCAGTTTGGTGAACTGGTTGTTGGAAGAAATCATTAGGGCATAGAACCAGTTGTTAAATTACTTGAATCCCACCACTGGTTGTGTCTGCCATTGACTTGGACAATGGACGTCCAACAAGCATTAAGCATTGCTGACATTTTATAATCTTGCCCCCATTGTGAGATTGGCCCCAACTTTCCAGGGGTGGGTTCTAAATTTTTTTTTACTACTGGTTTTGTGGGCGTGCCTTATTTTGTGGGTGTGGCTTGATGGTCATGTGACAATTCTTTAGGATTTAGCAGAGGTACTGGTCTACCAGGCTTTTAACTGCTTGCAGAGCTGTACCGATCTACCCATTTATTTTTGCAGGCCCTGGTCTACCCAATTATTTTTGCAGGCACCAGTCTACTCATGTATTTTTGCAGGCATTGGTCTACCCATTTATTTTTGCAGGCACCGGTCTACTCATTTGTTTTCTTTTAACACTGATCAGCTGTAGGGCGGACCTTTGAAGCCCCACGGCAAGAGTTTAAACAGTTTTTTCCCCTCTAGCCATCAGCTGGGACTCAGGAGGCAGCAATAGATTGGGGCTGGGGCCAAATAAAAGGTAAGAATAATGCAGGGGTGGGGGGATGGGGGGAGGCGGGGAGTGGGGGGGCGGGGGGAGAACCGGTTCGGTGATGTCATATTGTCACCGCTACTGGCTCGGTGGAACCGAGCCAAACTGGGAGGAACCCACCACCCTCCTATCCTTTCATAAGGGCCTAAAGACTCTGCCAGTTGGTTAGTGGTCTCAATGGGGGGACAGCACAGTGAAGGTAACTGATCAAGTAATAACGAATCCCACCTCCCCACTCGACCTCCACCCTCCCTGTATGTCCTTAGGTTTTAATGTCTGATTTTAATTATTTATGTTTTAATTATATATCTATAGACATATTTTTATGACTGTAAGCCACCCAGAGTTACCCTATGGTAAGGTGGGCAGCCAAAACATTTTATAAACAATGGTGCCTGTCAACTTTCAAAACTATTCTAAAGATGTTAATTGATTAAGACTCCTGTTCTGTACTTCCTGTAGCATTATATCCAGTGTTGGGTTGCTGCAGGTTCGGACCAGTTCAGGCGAAACGGTAGTTCCAACCAGGACTGGCCCCGCCCACTCGCCCTGGGGCTATCATGTCTTATATAATCATCAGTTTTTCGATGCCGTGTGCATGCGTGGAAGGCGCGTGCAAAAGCAAAGCTAGAGTGAAGCGTGCGCTCATATTTTCGGTTCCGGGAGAACAAGTTGTTACAAGGGCAGCAGCCCACCCCTGATTATATGGCTTCCTATTGGATTATACTCAAGAGTGGTTGATTTTCCAATATAAAATGTTTTATAGATGGCATATGCCCCCTGAGAAACTGGAAAATATGTTTAAAGATAAATCAGCTAAATGTTGGAAATGTCACCAGTTACCAGGATCTTATTATCATATGTGGTGGACATGCCCAGAAGCTAAAAACCATTGGAATAAAATTAAGACATGGTTAGAAGAAATGACACAACAACATATCATTTTAAAACTGGAGCTGTTCCTATTGGGTATCTTTCCAGAAAAAATTAGTAAAGAAAATATTTATTTGATTATACGTGTAATAACAGTGGCAAGGATTGTGTTTGCACAAAATTGGAAAGCAGAGAAAATATACCTGGAAGGAGAAGTAATTAAAAAAAAATTAGACTGTGCAGAAATGACTAGATTAACTTTCATAATTAAAGAAAGAGAGGATTCAGAACAGTGGTGGGTTGCCCCTGGTTCACACCAGTTCTATAGAACCGGCAGGAGGCTCCGCCTACCGACCCCGACGTCATCAGAATGCTTCTGCGGGCGAAGCGAGTGCACACACGCAGCCCCGTTGCGAACGGTAGTAAAGGTAAGTAGAACCCACCCCTGATTCGGAATATTTTAAGATATGGGATCAATTTTACCATTGGTTAGAAAAGAGATATAGATAAGCAAATTAATAATTATGTAAGAAAATGGTATAATTAGAATATTGTACTTTTTGGATGTCACATGGAAGGAATGACTGATCTATTAAATGTTTGTTTGTGTATAAAATAAAATAAAAAATTCAAAAAGAAAAAGAGTGGTTGATTTTCCAAGTATCTTCAGTGTCCCATCCCGTTAGAGCATCCCATTAGGATTGATGGTTGTACCCCAATAACGAAATATTTGAAATGTTTCTTTTATCAAATATTTTATTTGATAACGGTTATAGTATTTAAATATATAATATATATATATATATATATATATATATATATATATATATATATATATATATACACACACATACACACCTTTTATGACCTATGACTTTCTCTTACAGATGTAAGTCAAGAATTACCTGAGGATCACGTGGGAGAGTCCCTTTTATACTCAGAGGGAGGAGCTTAGAGGTAAGGTGGGATTATGGATGGTGAGATTAAATTAACCCTTGCTGGGGAGGATGAAACAGAGATGAACTTAAGTTAGACATTTCACCTGACAAAACCCCCTCTAAATGTCTAACTGTTGATATATTTACACTATCGGTATACATATGAATATATAAACAAATATACAAGCTATTTACATATATACACATACATATATACGCTTACTGCGCAAACAAGGAAAGCCCCATCCACGGGATGCAGGAAGCACTGCACAAAACCACACCCACTCTCTCCATGGAACCAATCCCTGGTGTCCAAAAGGTTACTTAAGGCCACTGCCTTAGAGAAACGTCCCTGGAGGTAATAATATCTATCATTCTGATAGGCCAAGCAAACTCCTGAGAATTTCAGGAACGCCTCTGATGTGAAACAAATGAGGAAAAACAGCAAAGAAAGTTCTGTATTCATTTCTTTTGTTTGCTTCTGCCTTTTCATTTGTTTCCCCGGAAACAAAATTAGAAATGATTGTGCAATGCATTTATATTGTTTTTCATTTCTTTGGGAAACAAGCACCTATTCAACCAGACCCAGTGAAACTAATCACATCAACCAACATTGCATCAAGAGAAAGAATTTGTAAACACACACACACACATACACACAAAGACTGATATTATTTATATCTCTCTATATATTATCATCCTGTCCTCAGCTCTGTGTACCTTAATAATGTCATAATATGGGAAACATTGTATAGATGGGGGCTAATTCAATATGTAGGATCGGGTTATATTAGAAACTAGTGGTTTGTTTTATGAAACACGTAGATGTTGTGGACCTTAAAAAGCTACTTGAGATTCCAACAGGGAGTAAACTACCTATCATACTGTCAAAGAGATGAGATTCCACAGCAATTGTTGGTATTGTGGGCAAAGTCATTTTCCTTTGTTAAGGTGTTCGGTTCCTTAGATATAAATGGTATATTTTAAATGGAGGGGCAGAGATATAAAATGTAACATAAAATGATTTATGCCTTGCATCAGTAAAGACTTCCCTGGCTCACTAAATGTTATAATCAGTGGGGATGAGTTCAGTTATAGCATGCACTCCCTCTTTTTTTTAATACGTTTGGCGCAAGTGTTCCATTTTCTTGTTTCTTGTATTCTTTAATGGCCCAATTCTTAGTGAAGGGAAGAATCATCAGAGCTGATTTGAAGTGTGTGCAAAGCATACAGAGTGTCTGCTGGCGCAAATGACAGGCTTATGATCTTTCCTCATCTCTCCCCGCTTTTTTAATGTTTGGGTGATATTAATCTGATTGGGAAGACTCTCTAAGATGAAACCCCCCACCCCCACCCCTCCCACACTGAATCCCAGGGCAGGAATTTCTAAAATCAGAATGCATTCATTTCTTCACCTAATATCATAAGACCTCAAACTACCTTTGTAAATTAAGTATCTCCCTTAAAAATAGGTCTAAGGGCATTTGCTTTTGCTATGAGTACTTCATTAAAGGAGCTATTCTACGCGTATATAGAATTGCGCCAAGTACATTCTGAGTAAACAGATTTAAAGGCATAGTTTCTTAGAGCAGCTATATCCGATGATAATATGACCGGGCAAACATACAAGTACACACATATCCCAAAAGTGTTACAAAAGGTTTAATACTTACTGACCACAATTGAATTGAACTAATTTGGCTAAGTGTGATTCAACACACAAGGAATTTGTCTCCAGAACAGAAGCACTCAGTGTACATGCAAAGCAACAGAATCATCATTATCATCATCATCATCATCATTCCAATAAAAGGCAGAGTGGAAAAAGATAATGATAAATAATAAATATAGCCACACTACATGGGTAAATATACATGGAGATTAGACAGCACTGTAAGATGTTTAATAATACATTTAATAATTATTAGTATATTAATAACTAATGATGTGTAATGGAGGAGGAGGAGGAGGAGGAGGAGGAGGAGGAGGAGGAGGAGGAGGAGGATGCAGCCATCAAGAGGAGGGGGTCTACTTGTTTTCCAAAGCACAAGAAGGTAAGACAAAAAACAATGGATGGAAATTAATCAAGGAGAGAAGCAACCAGAATTTAAGGAGAAACTTCCCAACAGTGAGGACAATTAACCTGTGGAACAGCTTGCTTTCAGAAGTTTTAGGTGCTTCATCACTGGAGGTTTTTAAGAAGAGACTGTCTGAAATGGTATAAGGTCTCCTGCTTGAACAGAGGGTTGGACTAGAAAACCCCCAAAGTCCCTTCCAGCTCTTTTCTGATTGATTGAAATCAAAAATGGCCACTACCAATTAGATATTAAAATATTGCATTTCTTACGATAGGGTCTAAACTAAATTATATGGAAGTTGTGGGTTATTTTGATCCAGTTTCTAATTGTATTTACTTCACCCTAAGCATATAGTGGTCTGTTCTACTCAGCCTCACTGAATGTAAGAACTGGAAAATCTATTTCTTTCCCCTGCAACTTTGTCTGAAAGAATAATTTTCCTCACGTAGCGATGGTTTTGTTTTGTTTTTTCCAAAAGCTCCATTGATACCGAAAGCATTTTTTTTTAAAAAAAGAAACATACCTGCACAAGGCATGTAATTTTTTAGAAAAGCATAGCCAAAAGTATGTGCTAGAATGAAAGGACTAGATTTCATCCTCATGTGGTACCTTTAACCAATCAAAACCACCTCCAGCAGTGGAAGAAAAGAGATAGGCATACAGTTTCAGAGTGGTATGTCCAGAACTCCAGAACATAGAGCTATTCCTTGAAATCCACAGATCATCCACTTCACAGAAATGCCAAATGAAACCCATGCAACACCTCCAGTCCCTAAACTCCCAGCAACATCTAAACCTCCACCCAATCCCTAAAGTCTAGCCTCCAATTAACCTTCCTCAAATATACAAAAATCCTATAGAAGGCATCTGGCTTCAAAATACTTAGGCAGACATATAAACACACTTCTTGCTCCTCACCAGCTTCTGAATTAATGTGCTGGCTTTCACCAGCCCCAAAGCAAAGATCTCCTGCTGTCTCGTGAAGGGGTTTTTTCCACTCCCAACTTCTGTCAAACACAAGAAATCAGGAACAGCAGTAAAGATCAAAGCACTAAAAATTTAGTTCATGCTACCAATTCACATGAATCTGATCTACTGAAGGTCAAGCCAAATTGGCACTGAATAAAGGTCAATAGAATTCATGGGAGGCTGGACTTAGCTGTCTTGTGGGAATGTAACAACTTGAATCTGACGATGCGGTTGACTCCACTCTCAGGATCTGCCTGGTCATCTCCTACATTGCCTGGTTCACCAACCACAATCCTCCAGTTTTACACTTGACCTCCAACCCCAAATGTCTTCCCTTATCTCCTACCTCTGTAGTCAGTCTTGATTTATTTTTAAATCCTCTGAGATGGTTGTCCAACTTAACTGGCAGCTTTCTCCATTCTCTCATGGATTGTGTTGTCTTTCTGCCTCTAAATTATTCAACTTTGCTGTTAATCAGACAATACGGAAGACTGGAGCTCACCGCTTCTTTTTTTCTTGATGTCTGCATACAGTATGTTGCAGAGCGATGCTCAGGTCTGGAACAATTTATTGTCTCCATTTCTTAAACAGAGCATATTCAAACAGACAATTTTGGTGTTGTATCAGCCAATCCTACATGCCAGCTATTCAAGAAGGGAAGGCTGAAGACCGCTTTTGCTGACAGGTTCTAACTGTCAGGTTCCAAGTAACACTCCCTAATGAAACAAAACTCCGAAGCTATGCTGGAAATTCCTCAAAGTTCCATTTTATTAGAGATGTCATATTGGCACATCTGGAAAAACCCGAATCTGAAAGCTTCCAGGTTTTTCCCACCCAAAAGAAAGTCCAAGTCCCTTCCCCTGCATCCGCATGTCCATCACATGGTCCAATCAATGCACTATCCCAACTGGAGATGCCTCTCAGTCACACCACTCCAGGTGAAGGCCCGAATGTCTTTGACTCTCAGAGAAAGGAATGTTATTATGGCTAAATATCTCCACCACTCTATGCAGTTTCCCACAGCACTAAGTGTGGCAGCCCTGAAGATCCAAAGAAAAAGATGGCCTCCAGGGCTGACACTAACTTAGCCACAAAACACAGATAACAAATGAACTGTGCCTCATGATGCTTTCTCTTTATGGACATTAATTATCCTATAACGTACATTGAAGCAAATCAAAATCAAAGGCCATCACAGTGAGCTTCTACCCTGAAGCACCTTGTCTGCTGTGGGGCTTATCCATGGAAAACCCTGGACCTCTGCATTGTAATCCCTCTAAATGAGGACTGAGAAAAGGTTTACTGTTAGGTAGTTGTACATGGTTTCTGGGGTACTTTGAATTTCTACTGATTTCAGCAGGCAAAATTTAAAGATGAATCCTACATCAGTTGAATAGGCCATGACCAGTAGCAATACAGTAGATCATGTAGCTGACCCTTTGAAGTACAGAAAATAAGCTAAAATATATGTGTCAATCATAGCATCTGATGCATTCAGGCAATGCCTCCATCTAATTCCCATCAGAAAGACAGACTACTGTACTGTAATCCCCATACACTTCCTCGGTTGAACATATGGATATGGCGAAACCTATAAAACAACTTTTACTTGCTACACTTCCCATTTCCATATCCAATCCTATGATATTTGAATATCTAACTAAGCACAGTCTTAGTAGAAAGCTTAGTTTTTCTTTTCTCCTTAGCAGATTTATTTTCACCCCTCAAAATTTAGATGGTGGGGTTCAATAATAGTTTTAAATATTATCCTGAGGGCTGCTCAGGGTAAAGGAGCATTTGTTATGCAGGGGAGTGTGTAATTCAGAAAAGAGCCTGTTCTTCCTAGCACAAACAGTAAAACAATCCTTGAAGTTGGCAAAATCTTACATGTTGCTTCTTATTATTCCAAAGAACTCAAAACCTGCCAGCCCTTGGTGAGACATTCCCCCTTGATATATTGTGGTCCTGCAGTTCTAATTAGAGTAGCTTCCATCATCATGAAGGGCTGCCCTTCTGCCTCTGTTGAGAGCAAAGATGGCTCTTGATTGAGGGGGGGGGTCTATGTACCGCACTAAGCCATAATGTGGTTTGATTGGCTGAGGTTTAACACCGTTTTTGAGCTAAGCTATTGTGGCTTGTAAAACATGCTTTAAAGCAGGGTGTGAAAAGCTTTTGATTTTTTTTTTTTTAATTTGGGACCACAATTTATCTTCCTAACTGCTGCTACAGAAGATCTTTGTGATAATGGCAGTGAGTCCCCAATTTTTTCTCTATTTTGGGGCGAATTGGTTTGGTGATAAGAATTTTAAGGGGAATGGAAACATTTCACCCATCATATCTCAATTTAACTAGTTAATTGGGAACTTTAACAGCCAGAACTGGCAGCATACCAATCTGTTAGCTTTAGATTAATCATTTCAGTTTACTTTAGGATTATGCGTATACAAGATAATAATGGCTCATCTAAACCAGTGATTCTCAACTGTGACAATTTTAAGGGAGATGGACTTCAACTCCCAGAATTCTCCAGCCAGCAAGGCAAAGCAAAGCTGGCAGGAGAATTCTGGGAGTTGAAGTCCATCCATCTCAAAGTTGCCAAGGTTGAGAAACACTGATCTAAACCATGGCTTAGCGTATCATGTTAACTATTTGTAGGATGAAAGTTTTTGGATTTAGTCCTGGCCTGGCTTCAGATTTTTCCCTGACCCTTTTCTCATTATGGTTGTTCCATGCAAAAAAAATCAATTCAAAATCCATACAAAGTTCAAAGATTGTCTTAGACACATTATTTAAGCTAAGTTCATGTTCCTTCGATTAAATAAACTTGATTAGTCTTGTTAAACAGAGTTGGTCCCATTCAGCAACTTTACAATGCTTGACAACTGTGCTTGTTAAGTCCCTTGACTTGTAGCGGCGTGCAACTATGATACTTAGATTTTGTGAACTCCATAAAATGTACAGCACATTTCTTGAGGTGTTTAAATTTAACTAGCTGTATCACTGAAGTACATATAGTATGCACACCCCATCCTACAATATAACTTTTTTGTGGCTAAGCCTCCCTTTAATTCCTTATTAAAAATGGGAAACTATACTATTCCTACAAAGGAGGGAGAAAAGAAAAACTTTTAACATTCAGTGAGGAAAAGTAAATTATTGAAAGGGGAAAGGGAAGTTCACTTACCTTTATTAAGCTTGTGACAAAATTATATACACTGCACAAAAAGAAGGATGGTACCATAAGACATAAAAACTGAAGTCCAATGATCAATGATTGATTACTATGTTCTTACCCCACTAAATCCTTCACCTGGGGGAGAGGTCTGTGGTCCTTCATCTGGGGGAGAGGTATGGGGTCCCCACTTTCATTCCATCATATATAGGTTACATCACATGAATCAAAATAATCCTGAATCTGAATGATACAAGTGATTTTCCCCTCTACCTCCCCTTCTAGAAAGTCTTAAAGTCCCTGAGCATATATCCTATAACTGATGTCCCTTAAAAATTAACTTTGATAATACTAATAGAAAGAAAGTTTGTACCTTTGTAACAGAAAACATGCTTTGTATTTAAAAGGAGGGCAAGGCCATCCTCAATAGATATTTTGAGCTACCATTCTTAGCATTCCTTGATATTGTCCATGTTGGTAGATGGGACTTTCAAGCTTAGCTCATTGTGAATTTGCAAAGCAGGATACAGGTAGTCCTCGAATTGAAACAATTCATTCAGTGACCATTCAAAGTTACAATGGCACAGGGAAAAATAACTTATGACCATTTTTCACACTTGCAGCATCCCTATGGTCACTAACCTTCATGGTACTGGTTTTAAATTGTTATTAAAAATAGGGTATAGCAACTTTTTCACGGAGAAAATTTTAACTGTAGAGAAGTGTTTATTAACCTTAAAAGATATGAAATCTGATTCCCAGAGTCCTCCCAGGAACTGGAAAGGGGAATTCTGGGAATCAGAGTCCACACCTCTTAAAGTTTCCAAGGTTGAGAAGCCCTACTCTAGGGGAAGGGTCTCTGTGGGCTGCCTATTGAATGGATCCAACCTGAATGTTTGTTCTGTGTTTCATTTGTATTGTATCTCTAGAACAAACAAAAATATCAAAAGGGTTTGTTTTGATTTATGAGCTGGAGGAAATTGCTGCTT
Organism: Pantherophis guttatus; assembly: GCF_059756535.1. Taxonomy (NCBI): domain Eukaryota; kingdom Metazoa; phylum Chordata; class Lepidosauria; order Squamata; family Colubridae; genus Pantherophis; species Pantherophis guttatus. The sequence continues at coordinate 84,199,900 of NC_142064.1, read as the reverse complement.
ATGTATTCTCATTTAATGCTGTTGGGTAAGTGAATTTGTGTTACCTGCATGAATACTTTTGAGAGATCCTCATTATGCTGTTATAAATGTAATCAATTGTTAAACCATCTAGAATGTTTGCTCTGAATGCACAGCATTGTTTCTGAGTCTCTTTAAATTCATAAATAAATAATACCATTTTTTCAGTTTATTTATTTACAAGGTTGTCTCTCTCATTCTCTTCTCTTTCTTTCTTTCTCTCTCCCTCCCTCCCTCTCACACACTCTCTCTTGAGTCACAAATGTGATTCATTGAAGTATGAATCTGATACCAGTTCCCTCAGTTTTAGTATATTCCATATTACCAATAAAAAATCAAATAATTTAAATCCTGAATATGGAAAACAGATAAAGATACAACATATTTATGATGACTTTTTAATATATTTGAAGCAAAGTAAGGTTCACTTGTGAAGTCGATTAGTTCCCCGACTTTATATTTGAGAACTAAGCTTAAAAATATGATTGGAATGAGACAGAATCCACAATCAGACTGATAATAACAAGTATCGAGTTGTGCTACTCTTTCTGGGATACAGAAATAAAATTCTAGTGTAGATATCCTGGATCAGGTGATTGCATTTCAAAATGTTTAACAAGGAGGTTTAATATACTCATTGCATACAGTTTCATGCACTTTAACTTTCCAAATTTGGGGAATATTTGGAATCAGAACTAGAACCTAAATTTACCCTAAATCAATTGCTAGAATCAAAAGAAAACTATTGATCATGTCTTCCACTGTTTTCCTGTTTCAATTATCTATGTTCATATAGCCTCTATGTCTATTTACTTTGTTATTATTATTCAAAACATTTTAAACATGTTATATAGTCAACCTTATTTTCTTTAAATAGGAAGCAGATAAATTATCTTATTTCTCTTTTTTCCTGTTACAGGATTTAATAACCTCTGTTTTTCTGTTTCAGGTAACTCAAAACATGTCAGTTTTTGACATATCAATCTCATTTTCTCTTGTTTGTGATTGTATGTAATGATTGGATTATGGCCAACGATTCAACAGCTTTGCTGTGATTAGTTTATGTCCGACAATTTGGCAACTGTATCCTGCCATTTTTATCATGGAGAAAGATTGATTTAAGTGATTATCAAGGGCCAACAATAACTCGATGCCATATATCAAATCAATCAAATTTATCTTGCCATTTCATATAAAACTAAATCCTTCACCTGGGAGAGAGGTATGTGGTCCCCACCTTTATTCCACCATATATAGACTACATCATATGAATCAAGTGCTTCATGCCAACTGAGCAAATTCTTGGAGAGTTGTTCATTTTTCTCAGAGATTCTCCATGCAGTTGGACACCTAGTGTAGATTCAGATTCAGAAGAGTATATAGATAGTCCTCAACTTAAGTCCATAATTAGCCACAGTTAGAGTGCTGTACTTCTGCATGGTTAGAGTGCTACTTCTGCTGACTGCCGGCTGCCTGCAATCTGGCAGTTCAAATCTCATCAGGTTCAAGGTTGACTCAGCCTTCCATCCTTCCAAGGTGAGTAAAATGAGGACACAAATTGTTGGGGGCAATATGCTGACTCTGTAAACCGCTTAGAAAGGGCTGTAAAGCACTGTGAAGTGATATCTAAGTCTAAGTGCTATTGCTATTAAGTCCAAAATTTCTGTTGCCAACTGAGACATTGGTTAACTGAGTTCTGCCCCATTTTATGACCTTTCTTGCCATAGTTGTTAAGTGAATTACTGCACTTGTCAAATTAGTAACTGTTACTTTGTTTGTGAGAAGGTCGCCAAAGGTGATCACATGACCCCAGGACACTGCAACCATCATAAATATGAGTCAGTTGCCAAGCGTCTGAAGTTTGATCCCTGTCAGCTTTGGAAGCCATATTAGGCCAGAAGCTCCAATGCTGCCACCTTCTCATGCGTAGGAAAGTAGGAGAGGAGGTTAGTAGACATAATAGCATTCTTCCTGTCGGTCAAGGTCAGGGCGATCCCGCATCTGGAGAAGGAGTGATCAGGGGGCTGGACCGGGATGGAACAGACGTTGATTGGAGCATGTGACCAACTGGGTGGAAAAGGGGATGGTTTTGGGAGCTTTGACTTACTGAAGGAAAACCCGGGTTTTTCAGATTCGGGTTTTCCCAGATGTGCCAGTTTGCCTATTTTAGTAAAGAGGACTTTGGGAAATGCTTGCTTCCGCATATTTACTTGGAATGGGGGGTTTTCTGGAACGCTGACAATCACTTGACCAGGGGGAATGCTGCAATAGTTGTAGGTTTGAAAAACCATCATAAGTCACTTTTTTCAGTGCTGTTGCAAATTGAGGACTACCTGTATCTGCTGAGTGAGTGAGTGTAAGATCCCTAAAAGATAACTCAATACTGCATTTATAATTTTTATATTTCGCCCAACTGTACCACTAATCAGATCCATAATTTGTTGAATACCCATAATTAGGAAGATTTTTTTTCCCCGACTTTAAAATTTCAATAGATTTTACTTGACTTCCGGTGGCACCGTAGGCGCCGAAGATGCTCCTTTTGTGAGTGCCAGCCCCGCGATCGCGTAAAGCTGCTAGAACAGCTCAAATCAGCTGTCTAGCGGCTTGGAAACTTTCTCCCCGGGAAAAGGGGAGGAAGAGAGCAGACGGGCGTAGGTAGAGCTCCCCAAGAAGCCCCAGGAGCAATTCTGGGGCTTGAAGGGTGAGAGCTCCCTGGAAACCCGACAGAGCTCCGGATCTAGGACGATTCTGCTTTAAGCAGAACAAGACGCCACAACCACCCCTGCAAACAACACTTTGAATTAAACAGTGGATTTGGAAGCAGGCTGAGCAAAGCCAGGAGACATCAGATTTGCAAGTACTAAACTTTAACTCCAAATGTGTATTACTTCCTTCTGAGCTATTAAGGGAAGAAAGTGAAACCAAGATGGTGATTGAGCTCTAATGGGATGTGAAAGTGAAAGTTAAAAGGAAAGTTCCATTTAGCGCTGGTAGCCCCTGTTTAAAACTAGAGATTCCTCTAGTCTGCTATTCCTATAATTACAAAAGAGCAAAGGGAGGGTTTAAATCAACCGATAACCTCTGAGGAAATTATGTGTGCAATTAAGCAGTTGAAAGTGGGTAAAGCCTCTGGGACGGATGGTTTGACAGCCTCTTATTATAAACACTTGCAGTTAGAAATGGAGGGACCACTTAAAGAATTATTTACTAATAGACAATCTGGAGGAGATGTACCCCCATCCTGGAGGACAGCTTTCATTTCTCTAATTCCAAAGGAGGAGCAAGACCATACCCAGCCAAAAAATTATAGGCCTATATCACTTTTAAATACAGATTATAAGATTTTTGCTAAAATACTAGCAAATAGGTTAATGACAGTCATGCAACAAATGATTCATAAGGATCAAACTGGTTTTATAAATGGTAGACAAATGAAGAGCAATGTAAGGCAAGTTGTTAACCTATTAGAGTATTTAGGAAAGAACAACCAAATCCCTGTGGTGCTAATATTTCTTGATGCGGAGAAAGCATTTGATCGATTGAATTGGCATTTCTTACTGAAAATAATAGAAAAGATGCAGTTTGGAGAATATTTTACACAATCTATTAAGGCAATATATCAGAAACAAACAGCGCAAATAATAATTAATGGTAGTTTAACAGATACTTTTAATATAGAAAAAGGAACAAGACAAGGATGTCCCTTGTCTCCATTATTGTTTATCTTGACCTTGGAATTTTTGTTGAGTAAAATACGTGGGTCGGATAAAATAAGTGGAATTAAAATTAGTCAGTATGACTACAGTTAAGAGCATTTGCAGACGACGTGGTTGTTACTTTAACCCAACCATTACAGTCGGTTGTAGGTTTAATGGATATAATTAATCAATATGGACAAGTATCTGGATTTAAAATAAATGCAGGGAAAACGAAGATAATAATTAAAAACATGACTACAAATAAAAAAAAATGAATTAGAAAGACTAACAGGATTTGAAATAGTAAAAAAAGTTAAGTATTTAGGGGTTTATATCATGACATCAAATGCGAAATTATTTAAGCATAATTATGATCCATTGTGGCAAAAAATACAGAGAGAGTTGGAAAATTGGTAAAAATTACAATTATCTTTGTTGGGAAGAATTGCAGCAGTAAAAATGTTTTGCCTAAGTTTTTATTTCTTTTTCAAATGATACCAATACTTAAAAAAGTTGAAAATTTGAAGATATGGCAGAAGGGTATTAATAATTTTGTTTGGCAGAAAAGAGACCAAGAATAAAGCAAAAAACAATGCAGGATATACGTGAAAGAGGAGGTCTCAAAATGCCCAATTTAAGATTATATTATGAGGCAGCTGCTCTATCAGCAATTAGTGACTGGATGAATTCAACAGAAGAAAGAATATTGAATATTGAGGGATATGATTTGGCATGCTTATTTATTATATGATAAGAAAGTGGATAAGACTTTTAAAAGTCACATATTAAGGAATGCTTTATTGCGTGTCTGGGAAAAGTATCAGTATAAATTAAACGATAAGTTACCAATGTAGGCAATACCCAGACACGCGATAGAGAATATAAGTGTAGAGCAAAAACAAGATGTGACTACTTATAAGGAGCTTCTTAATAAGGAAAGATGTATACTACAACTAAAATCTTCGAATCAATTAAAAGAAGAAAGGATAATTCAAACATGGTTTCAGTATGGACAGCTGCAAGCTAGATGGAGAGAAGATCAGAAAGTTGGTATCTTGCAAAATGAGGAGAACTTGGTAAAACAAATTAGAGATCAAAGTCAAATGCATATAAAAAGGTTGTATAATGCATTAGTAGAAATAGATTCAGAAACGGAGCTAGTTAAGGACTGTATGATAAAATGGGCTCATAATATTGAAGAACCAATAACGATGGAAATGTGGGAAAAAATATGGATTAGAAATGTAAAGTTTACGCAAGCCCAAAACTTAAGAGAGAATTTTTATAAAATGTTTTATAGATGGCATCTAGATCCTAAAAAGCTAGCCTGTATGTATCCAAGTTTGCAACCTAAGTGTTGGAGATGAGAATGTGATGATGCTACGTATTATCATATATGGTGGACATGTAAAAAAATTAAGGCATTTTGGATAAAAATATGGTGGATTATCCAAAACATTCTCAAGAAGAAGATAAAATTTACTCCACAGTTCTTTCTGTTGGGTATAGTTACAGATTGTACAGATATAGAGACTAAATTGATTTTAAATTTAATAACAGCAGCCAGACTTCTGGTGGCGCAGTATTGGAAGAAGGAAGACTTACCTACTATTGAAGAATGGACGTTAAAAGTAGTGAATTTAAGCAGAGATGGCAAAAATTTCAGCATACTTGAAGGACCATTCAAATGAAAGATAATTGAGGGTATTTCCATGCTTACTTCATATAAATACCAACAACGACTTCACCGTCAGGAAAATGAATATGGGACTAGGTTAAGAAATATATAATATGTAGAGAAGAAGAATATATATAGATATGTAAAAGAATAGAAATGAAATGTCAAATATATGATATGATCTATGCATATGAATATCTTATTATTGTTTTAATTGTTTTTATAATTGTTTGATAATTTAATAAAGTTTGTTTTAAAAATTAAAAAAAAAAGAAAGATATATATCGGAATGGAGAAGATGGATTGACTATATTCAAAACAAATATCAGACTAAAAAGTTTCAAATAGCCTATAAATGAAACCAAAATTTTCTTTTTGAATTATGTTTTGTTAGAAGAAAGGGGAGTTAAAGAGCAAGAGGGAGTTTGGACATTACAGAAAGTTAGCATATTTTAGTTTATGTTTGTTAAATATTATACCCTGTATTTGCTCTGGGAAGTCTGGGGTGGGGGTGGGGTGAGGGGGGTTGGAGGGAGAGTGGGGATGAGGGATGGGGGGTGGGTGGAGGAGGGATGGGGGGTAGGGGGAGGAGGGATGGGGGGGAGGAGGGATGGGAAAAATTGTTGTATAAAACTTTTTAATTAAAAAAAATAGTTTAATAAAATTTAGTTTAATATTAAAGCTGAGCGTCATGGGGATATTATCTTTCATGCTGTTTTTAGGAACTAATTCCCTCTGGCAAGGGTGTCTTTGCCTTAAAAATAAAACAAAACTAAATCTTTTCCTCATTGTGCTTCTGGCAGGACAGCTCATCTGCAACGCAAAAGAAAAAAGAAAAAAGGACTACACTGCCAAAAAAGGATAGGAACATCTGCCTAATGTTTTCATATAGTAATTTATAGTATGAACACAAATTTAGAAATAATTACTATAATTTCAAAAGAAATAAAACACATTTACTCTAGTTGTGGTGACTATCAACAGTTGGCTGCTGAGCTTCTTTGGTCTCCAGAATCTCAGTTGCTACTAACGGACTATTCAAAATCTTTGATGTTCTTTTGAGGGTCCTTATTTCTTAAATCAGATTGGCACTGATTTAAGCAGCTCTACAAACTGAGTATGCCTTTAAAGAGAGGAATGTGGTTCACTTCTGAGCGGGAACCAGCCCACTCTATGGTTCCAACTCCATGCGGCTGCCCCGGCTCCCGGAAGACTCGACAGCAGGCAGCTGGCCTGACCGGCCTCTTCTTGGCTTCCAGCTGGGTTTTGAAAAGCCGCAGAGGAAGCCATCCTCAGTGCTCGGATGGCAGCAGCGCGGTCTCCCCATGCGAGGCTGCAACTCCCTTCACCCTTCGCCACCTCTCTGCCCCAGCTGCCGGAAGACTTGGCAGCAGGCGGCTGGCTTGACTGGTGTCTTCTCCATTTCCAGTGGCTTCCAGCCAAGGTTTGGAAGCTGCAGGGGAAGTTATCCTCAATGCTGGATGGGCACAACGTGGCAAGAAGAGCCGGGCGGCTGCTCTCTTGAGAGCGGGGCAGGAGTTTACAGGTGAGGGGGATGGATGGATGGATGGGAGGCAGGCAAGCGCCAAGAACGCTGGGGGAAAGAGAATGAGAGGCAGCACCCGATCAGCTCAGCTGATCTGCAGGTCGCAATTAAGGGCCTAGCTGTCATTAGCTGACAGGAAAGGGAAGGGCTGCCTCCTGTGCTGGCCACGCCCACCCCTTCACTAGGGCTTATTTTTTGAGGAGGGCATATATTTACGCCCACCCCAAAAATCAGGCTTGGCCTTATTTTTGGGACATGTCCTATTTTCGGGAAAACATGTACCTGTTTGGAATTGTAAAGGGTCTCCTGTTTGAGCAGGGGGTTGGATTAGAAGACCTCCAAGGTTCCTTCCAACTCTGATATTCCATTCTATTCACCTACTTCCCTTTTGTGTAATAGCTGCTTTGGAAAGACCTATTTGTGAGGACAATTCATTGCTTTCCTCTTGGTATTTTGTAACTTGCTAGCTTTATAGCTATTGCCTCAGGGGGGCTACAGATTGCACGATTTTTTTTTTTAAGTTGCCAAATAGTTAGCACCCTGGTTTAGACTAAAGGAAAATACTGCTTGCAAAATGCAGGTTCAATTGCCAATTTGAAATGTCTGTTTTGAAAGACAAAATTGAGAATGCTGGCCAATTGGGGCATTTCCTCAATTTGCTTGTCTATGATAGAAAGGAAGCTTAAATCAAGATAGCAAACAGGTTTCAAAGCACTGCTGTAAGTGGAATATTAAAATTTCACAAAAATCTTCCTGCCTACAGAATCTATTATTCATTTCCTGTTTGCAGGCATCACATTCGCAACAGGTTTGGAGTGCTGCAAACAGCTATATCAAAGCTGAAACTAAAAATACTAATTCATTCTGTAAATAAACTATGGGATATGTTAGCCAAAAATTAACCAGCATACGTCAGGGTTTCAAATTCATTTAATGTAATCAAGGTGATATTTAGGACTGTCTTGCAAATATTTGTTGGTATTGGTAGGTAATGGCAGTTGAAGAAATAATTTTTATGCCCTTTGAAAAATTTAATACATATATACCAACTTTAGGCAAGTATCCAACTAATCTTTGCTAAAATCCTTCAAAGAAAATAGTTCAGCATATTTTGAGCTACCTTGTCTACATGTGAGCCCATTACCCAAGAATCTTTTTTTTTTAGATTTAAAGGCAATTAGAATTTATTTCAAACAGTTCAATAATTAATTAAAATGTGATCATATTTTACAACACTGAAGTCTCACAATGCCTGCAGTAGCTTCATTTTCTGGCACAATGTGATGAAGATGTCAGAGAAATCCTTTTGAAGATGTCACCCCTTGAAATTCTCAACCAGATATATTGAAGGTTACACTACTGGGAACTTTGTGTGTGGAGGAGAGAGGCAATCACCCATATCTCTTTTAGGGAAGTGATACTTGGACTAGGAAAAGATATCACAGTGATACAAGTAGAATAGAATAGAATAGAATAGAATAGAATAGAATAGAATAGAATAGAATAGAATAGAATAGAATAGAATAGAATAGAATTCTTTATTGGCCAAGTGTGATTGGACACACAAGGAATTTGTCTTGGTGCATATGCTCTCGGTGTACGTAAATGAAAATCAAGAATCATAAGGTACAACACTTAATGATAGTCATAGGGTACAAATAAGCAATCAAATCATATTAGGAAACAGTCAATACAAATCGTAAGGATACAAGAACAAGGTTATAGTCATACAGTCATAAGTGGGAGGAGATGGGTGATAGGAACGGTGAGAAGATTAATAGTAGTGCAGACTTAGTAACTGATTTGACAGTGTTGAGGGAATTATTTGTTTAGCAGAATGATAGCATTTGGGAAAAAACTGTTCTTGTGTCTAGTTGTTCTGGTGTGCAGTGCTCTATAGCGTCTTTTGAGGGTAGGAGTTGAAACAATTTATGTCCAGAATGCGAGGGGTCTGTAAATATTTTCACAGCCCTGTTTTTTACTTGTGCAGTATACAGGTCCTCAATGGAAGACAGGTTGGTAGTACTTCCTCATACTTGCCACAATTCATTTAGTGACTGTTCAAAGTTACATTGACACTGAAAAAAATGACTTATGACTGTTTGGAAATGACATCTTATGTGATGCTGTACCTCAATTAAAAAAAAGTCTGAAAACTGTGTGTTATTATTGTTGCATATACAACATATAGCGGCATAAAGAGCTGTGATTAGAATGCAGTAAGGTAAAAGTAAAAGTTCCCCTCAAACATATGTGCTAGTCATTCCTAACTCTAGGGGGCGGTGCTCATCTCTGTTTCAAAGCCAAAGAGCCAGCCCTGTCCGAAGACATCATTGTGGTCATGTGGCCAGCATGACTAAATGCCAAAGGCGCACAGAATGCTGTTACCTTCCCACCAAAGGTGGTTCCTATTTTTCTACTTGCATTTTTTACGTGCTTTTGAACTGCTAGATTGGCAGAAGCTGGGACAAGTAACAGGAACTCACCCTATTACGCGGCACTGGGGATTCGAACTGCTGAACTTCCGATCTTTCTATCGACAAGCTCAGTGTCTTAGCCACTGAGCCACCATGTCCCTGAATACTGAATGCAGTATTGCAGGCTAATTCTGCAGGCAGTTTGATCCCAACTGGCTCAAGGTTGACTCAGCCTTCCATCCTTCTGAAGTTGATAAAAGGAGGACTCAGATTGTTGGGGGCAATATGCTGACTCTGGAAACCACTTAGAGAAGGCTGTAAAGCACTATGAAGCGGTATAAAAGTCAAAGTGATATTGCTATAAAGGAGGCTCTTTATAATATGTTCTAAGAATCTATCTCTTAGTGAATAAGGTGCTGGATTAGAAGCCAGGAGGCTATGAGTTCCAGTCCTGTCTTAGAAGCCAGCTGGATGACTCCAGGAGAGTCTCTCTCTCTCTCTCTCTCTCTCTCTCTCTCTCTCTCTCTCTCTCTCTCTCTCTCTCTCTCTCTCTCTCTCTCTCTCTTGCTTAGCTTAGAAAAATGATATTGGTCATTTAAAATGGCTGCTTCCTCCACAGTGAACTTGTTTCTTGGTTCCCCAGCCCCCAGCCAGAGGATGCCCAGCCAAAAGAAGAAGGATCACTTTTTCTTCCAGAAGCTTTCTGAGAGCACCCAGCTATCTGGGGGAGCCAAATGGTTGAATTCCAGAACTTCCTTTTCCCCAGGGAGGTTTCTTCTGCCTTAAGTAACTTTCTAAAGCAAATAGCTGTGGGGAGTCTGTAACAATTTGGGAAAATTATTGCAGCCAAGTCTGTCCATTGCCAAACTGCAGGGATGTGTTCCTCACCATCACCCAATTGTTAGGAGTCAGGATTGACTCATGAACAACAACAACTGCAATGCATTATCTCATTTCCATCATGTAATGAAGAAGACAAAGTTAGTTAGTGTAGGTAGGACAAGACTTAGACAAGTAATAGAAGCGGGGGAGGTAATTTTTGGAGTTTGGGCGGGGGAAGTTGGAAAATGAAAGGGAATAGAGGAGACACGGAAAGGATTGAAGAAATGCTGGTGGCTAAGCACACATGCTAATAGGAATAACAGCCATGTATTCCAGATAAAGAGAATTAAGGAAGGAGAAGGATAAATGGATATGGATCTGGAAAAAGGAAAGAGCAAACCAGTTTTTTAAATAAATAAATAAATAAATAGTGGAATAAATCAGGTGCTATCCCTCCAATCTCACCTGCCTAAATAAATTCTATCAAAAAGTAAGACATATAAATACTGTGTTCCCCCAAAAATAAGACCTTGTCTTATATATTTTTTTTTTAATCCTGAAATAAGCGCTTGGCCTTATTTTCAGGGAGTACATGGAGCAAGACATGGCCTTACCTCTTACATCTCTTGTCGTCTTACCTGATTTCCAGCTCCAGCTCCCTAACCCTAACCAGAGGAAATGGCACATGTGTTTAAATATTTTCGGGGAGGGCTTATTTTCAGAGGGGGTTAATTTTAGCACATGCGCTCAAAAGCCCAATTGGGCTTATTATCAGGGGATGTGTTATTTCTGGGAAAACAGGGTATCTTTGTGGAACTGATATGTTTATTGATCAGTTTCCCATGTCAATATCAGAGAACCCATCATATCATTCAACCTAGGTAGCGATAACTCCGCTCAATTTAATCTGGTGGCAGTTCAACTGAAGGAAGCTATAATATAATTTGGGATTCACCCATGTAAGAAAGACCAGGAATTCCATCAAACCTCTCTAAATAAATGCAAAGGGACCTAATTTATTCAATTCTTTGAATCTCCTTAAAGCCAGATTTCATGCAGCTACTGACTGTTCCACTGTTTAAGCATTTCACATACTGTGAGTGAGGTGGGTGGTATCTAAATTTAATAAAAATAAAATAAAATCTTATATCATCAGCAAGTTCTTCTTAAAGTTTAACTGAAGCCCTTTTTGTTATTTGTCAATCCAGTAGTTCAGATCCAAAACAAATTAAGTCAACTGTATAGGCAATAATAGCCTTTTAGACATTACTATATAATATTTAAAGTGTTACTTCTTAAAGTGAAACACACCCAACTTGTTTTTCTTTCTACAACCAGCTTTATCTGTCCACAACCAGCTTTACACATTCTTCTGGACATGTTCCAGATCAATTTGCCAATATCCTTCTTAAGCACTGTGCACAGAAGCATAGTATTTTAATTGAGATCTGACCAAGGAAAATAGAGTGGTATCATTATGTCCTTTGATCAATAAGATGTATTTCCATTGATATTATTAGAATTCTAGTTGCTTTTTTTTTTGTATCACACTATATTCCTGACTCATATTGATCTCATTGTGCATTTGTATCTCTAAACCTTTTCTCCAGTTGTCACCCATTTTGTATTTGTGTCCCAGATTCTTCTACCCTTAATGAAAACCTATACGTTTGTATCTCTTTTGTAGTTCAGTTCTTGTGCATCAAGATCACTTTGAATCCTGTTTCTGCCTTCTAAAATATTTAACTGGTATTTGAAAAGTTGAACTTTTCCTCCTTGTTTATCCAAATTATTCACTAAAAACTTGCTCATTGGATTTGGAACTGAACCTTGGTTATTGCTTAATATATGAGTAAATATAAATAAGAACAGAGACAACATTAGGATGCATGGAAAAAAAATTCACCCCATTCCTAAGAGGTCTGTAAGGGGCGTGCATAAGTGCACCAGCGTGCCTACCGTCCCTGTCCTAATATTCCTTTTTTACTTACTCTTTTCATGTATTCAAATTATGTTTATATTTTTACCTGTTATCTTATATATGCTTGACAAATAAACTTATGACTTAAAAAAAACAAACAGCACAACTGTGTAAGCAAAGCCCTCTCTCTTTTTTTCTTTTTTTTTTTTTTACATTTGTGTAATGTGTCTGATGAACATTAAAAATGGTGGAGCCTTGATCATGCAGTAATTGACATTTTTAACCCCTCTGCTAATGATCTTCAATGATCTGCCATTGATGGGTAAAATAAACTATTTTCAAGTTCTTCTAATGGTAGCTTATCTGCCCTCCATATTATCATCTTCTCTACAAGATGGGAGAACACTGGAAAATCCTTACTGAAATCAAATTAGAGTATCTCTCATTAAAAAAAAAAAAAAGGTTCACTCAGCATGACTTATTCTTCAAAGATCGTCCTAGCATTTTTACCTAAATCGGAGTAAATCACATTTTTCCTTGTGAATTAGATTTTCCTTCAGAACTAATTTGCTAAGATCACAGAATGGGGAAGGGCTTCACCCTTGGCTCCTAGACATTTGAAACATATAGGAGTTGATCTCCGGTTAATATGAGGTGAGATTACACATGAGTGTAAAAAAAAATTGAAAATAGTTATTTGTGAGGTAAAGCTGTCAGCTTGGCATTGAAAGCAGCCAGTGATCACAGTCCTCGTTAATAGAAGAAGCTGAAAAGTTCATTAGGCCAAGAAACAACACGCCATTCCCATTCTCTAGTTTACACTCTCTAATAAACATTTTTGCCACAACCTAATCTTTATTGAACTCTCCTTATCCTGCAACTGTATAAATATTGTAGCCTCTTTAAAAAATTATCCAAGTGCACTGGCATAAGTCATCTTAGTTCAGGTTTGAGAGACATCACTGACTTTTCCACTGGCTTTTAGAAAATCCTGTTATGGAGCTCTGCACAGGAAAAATGATGTCCTTAGGAGGAAAAAAAAAAGTTCTCCGAAAAAGAGCAAACCTTAACAAACTTGCAGCGAGCCTGGAAGTGAAAGAGGAACTTTTGAGGCTTATGCCTTCATGACAGCTGTAACTAGGGGGACCTTTTGTCAGGTTCACCTGATTCGCCAGTTGCGGCCCTTTCTTGATCGGGATTCCCTGTGCACAGTCACTCATGCCCTTGTCACCTCTCGCCTTGACTACTGCAACGCTCTCTACATGGGGCTCCCCTTGAAGAGCACCCAGAGGCTCCAACTGGTCCAGAATGCAGCATGGCGCTCCCATGTAACACCGCTCCTGCGCGAGCTGCACTGGCTCCCAGTGGTCTTCCGGGTGCGCTTCAAGGTGTTGGTTATCACCTTTAAAGCGCTTCATGGCATCGGGCCTAGCTATCTTCGAGACCGCCTGCTGCTACCGACGACCTCCCATCGTCCCGTGCGCTCCCACAGAGAGGGCCTCCTCAGGGTGCCATCAGCCAATCAATGTAGGCTGGTGACTCCCAGGGGGAGGACCTTCTCTGTGGGGGCATCTACCCTCTGGAATCAGTTGCCCCCAGAGATAAGGAGAATCCAAGACCTTAGTGCCTTCCGCCGTGCCCTTAAAATCCACTTTTTCCAGCAAGCCGGGCTGGCTTAAGAAGAAATTTTAAATGTTTTAACTGGTTTGTATTTTTAATTTTGGGCCAAATTTATATATATTTTAATTGTTTTTAATATTTGTATTTCATGTTTTTTAATTCTGGCTGTACACCGCCCTGAGTCCTCAGGGAGAAGGGCGGTATATAAATTTAAAAATAAATAAATAAATAAATAAATAAATAGGTGACATGAAGTTTCAAGAGACTTCCCGTCAGTGGTGGAATTCAAATTTTTTTTATTACCGGTTCTGTGGGCATGGCTTGGTGGGCGTGGGAGGGGAAGGATACTGTAAAATCTCCATTCCCTCCCCACTCCAGGGGAAGGTTACTGCAAAATCTCAATTTCCCCCTGATCAGCTGGGACTCGGGAAGCAGAGAATGGGGTGGGGCCAGTTGGAGGTGGTATTTACCGGTTCTCCAAACTACTCCAAATTTCCGCTACCAGTTCTCCAGAACTGGTCAGAACTCACTGAATACCACCTCTGCTTCCCATCTTTGTTAGCAAACTGTAATAATTAATTTGACAAAGGTAGGGGGAAAGGGATGGAAATATTAGAAACATGACTGGAAGCTTGTCATTATTGAAATGTAAATAAAATCAAATTCACACACTCTGCTAGTGAGAAGTTCCTTGAGGATGGGCTCCTGCATGAGTCCAAAAGCTCAGAAGACTAAACCTCTGGTCCCAGTGACTGACCCAGATTGGATTCTGAATCAAATTTAGTGTCTATCCTGGCTCAGTTGATTGTTTTGGGATGATCCTCAAAGGCCAGTAAATAATGGAATCCCTGTCCCATAATTATTGTTATATACCACATATTGAATAGAGGAGAATCTCCTTTATGAAAAGGTGTCCATTTCTTTCTTACCCAGGCAGTTTACTCTATCTATCCTACTTATGTGGTGAAGACTGAATGACTATTTGGGTGTGTGAGAGATGCTAAAAATCCTCAAAGTATTTTCCTTCGTCTAATATTGTCATCATCATTATGGTCTGACCTTCAAGAATGGCAAGGAAGCAATAGCCATATGGAGATGGTTTTCCTACTACCAGTCAAATAGTGAGAGATTATAGCAATTCAGTTTTCCATGTAAGTAGAGTCAGCTGGTACACTGTCTGTCTATCCCCATCTCTGCCATTTTCCCCACTGGTTAGCAGAGTACCTGGCGTTGCCAGCTATTATGAATCATCCTTTCTTTTGTATATTTCTCCATTTCCCACCCTGACAGCTTGGCTCCGGAGTCTCATATTCAACCCAGAGAATTTGGCATCGGATGAATCCTTGCATGAAAAATCTACTATGATTCCCCCCCCCCATTAATTTGTAAGACAATAAGCAAGGTAGTTAATTAGTGCTTTCTAAAATGAGTATGAATAGATGAGGTAGGATGATTCATATGCAAAACATACATCAACTGCACTATGGTCAATAATCTTAGTGTTTCAGAAACCAAGCAACAAAAGGAATAGAGCAGGCATTGGGAAGTGTAGCCAAGTGTTGACTTGGTCCTCACTGTCTTCATTTGTTGTCATCTTACTTTAGAAAGTGGTGTGTTCTTGTACAGAAATCACATTGGGTTTCCCCTCTGTTCTCCTCCTCCTAATATCTCCCCACATACTCTGGAAGATCCCCAACCATCTGGAGCAAGGCTTTCCATCAGCTTTCTGTAAGAATTACAGTACTAGATCCAACACAATGCTAATTAAAATAACCTATCATTAAAGAAAAGAGGAATATAAAGAATTTCTCTTGTCAGCACCAGATAGAATAGTAACATTGCTTCTTTGTCTTCCACGCGCAGCTCATATATCCTCACTGACATTGTACCTGTTCATAAAAATGCCAGCTGTCATTTTAGCTGGCAAAGGGAAGCGTGGGCCTTCAACTTGAGCAGTGAAAACGTCAGCCAAACAAATACTTAGCAGGAGAAAATTGCAAGACACTCTATTATAGTTTACATTATGGAGGCATATAAAAATATGTATACGTTTTGAGTGAGAACTTCCTTGCAGAGGTTTTTTAAAAAGTAAAAAAATAGTGGATCTTTTTTTAAACAGAATTTTAACTGCATGGGTGGCCATTGCTATCAAATTAACTTTTTAAAATCACCCCTACGGATGTTGCAGGTCTTCAGTTTAAGGAGACCCATCTTGGAACTCTGAGGAATTAATTATGCATTACAATTAAATTTACTTTATCATCCTTGATTATTATTATTTTTTTCCTTTATTTATCTACAACTGAAAGAAAACATGATTGCAGATTTGGCTTTAGCATCTTATTTTGAGCACAACAACCATGACTGAAACACTATTTCAACAAGGCTGATTCTGATCATCATCAGAAATGGAGTAGAGTCTTCTAAATCAGTGATGTTGGGTAGACTTGCAGTTTGAGGAGTTGTTTAGTGTTTGGGCAGGACAAAGAAGCTCAGACACAGTGTGTGCAAAAACTAACTTGATACAAATGAATCAAGTAGGAACTCGTGTGTCAGTTATGTTACAGTGGGAAATACAAGCTGGCTACAAGACTTGAGTTGGATCTTTATGAGTTGTAGGTAATGGATATGAACAAACAAGGAAGTCTACTTTTCTGACAGCTCTGCCTGACAACTAAGAAGTAACTTTAGAAGGGCTCTCTTTCTTATTTCCACTCAATTTATTTTGGAAGGAAACAGACATTGTTAGAGGCCTTTCTTGTATGTTTGTCATCTATGTCTCTCTGGCAACTGAGGCCCTTCTAGATGTGTTCAGGAGTTACCAATGCTAACCGGAAATACCCATCCTTGTTGCTATCTGCTTAATACAAAACTCAGCATATATTTATCCAAGTTGGGCACTTTTTCCTATGGAGCTTTGAATTTGTTGGAAATGAAATTTTAAATCTTATTAATAAGTCTAGTCTCTGAAGCATTCTGAGCCAAATCAGTTTACTTTCTGCATATCCATTAAGGACCCCAGCTCAGGTCTTTCAGCAAATAATTAATAATAATAATAATAATAATAATAATAATAATAATAATAATAATAGTTTATAAAATACATCATGAAATTGCAGCTTCCTGCAATAACACCAGTGGAACTGCAAAAAACTGCGCCACTTGAAACATCGTACATCTTAAGAAGGTACTTGGTTGATACCTAGGACGCTGGCAGCAACCCGTATCAACCATTAGCACCAGTCAATGGTATTTGTGATGCATTTTTTAATGTTCAGTTGACTGAGTTTCATGTTTAATGAATAAAAGAGATAATAATAATAATAATTGTACATGATGTGTACAATGAAATTGGTTTAGCCTCTACTGGTGCAATTCATAACAGAAAATACAAGACAACATGAATAGTATAGAGACTAATCCTTATACAAGTAATTGTGGGGGAGGAAACTAGTCATACGTTTCCGTATGTATGTGGAGTGATTGTGATTGTAGGTAGGAGTCTGATAGCCCATGGGTAGAAGGTGTTTTTAAACCTGTTTGTCCAGCTAGCTATACTTCGATGTCTTCTGCCTGATGGTAAAAGTGAAAAGAGACACTGGCCAGGGTGTGAATCATCCCTAAGTATCATCCTTGCTCTGCTGAAACAGCGAGACCTGGTGATGTCAGAGCAATCAATGGTTTCTTGTGCCAAATTGATCACTCTCTATAGTGCCTTCCTATCCTTAGCTGTTAAATAAGCGTACCATACTGTTATACAGTATGTGAGGACACTTTCTATCGTGGACTGATAGAAGGAAGTCATCAGCCATTGTTCCACCTGATTTTTCCGCAGGACTCTAAAGAAATAAAGTCTCTGTTGAGCCTTACTAACCACCAGAGACGTGTTGTTTTTCCAGGTGAGATCTTGACTAATGAGCACTCACAAGAATTTAAAAGAGGAAACCCTCTGCACATGTCCCCCCGCCCTTGATATACAGTGAGGCAGGTTCCACTCTGTACTTCCAGAAATCCAACTCCATCTCTTTTGTCTTGCTAGTATTTAGATGTAGGTTGTTTTTTGAACACCATGTGGCTACCTTCTGGACTTCTTCCCTGTATGCTGATTCGTCCCCTCCCCCCCAGTTATAAGCCCCAACATCGTTGTGTTATCTGCAAACTTTATTATGAGGTTGGATGGATTCAAGGATATGCAGTCATGTGTATACAGTGAGTACAGGTAGAGGCTGAGCACACAGCCCTGAGGGGAGCCTGTGCTGAACTTCAGTGTGGAAGATGTCAAAGACCCAACCCTTACTGTTTATAGACAGTCCATCAGGAAGTCCTTGACCCAATCACAAACGAGGAGAGGGAAATTCAGGTCAGTCAGCTTTTCAATGAGAATGCCTGGTAAAATGGTATTAAAGGCCGAGCTTTAGTCTATGAAAAGCATTCTGACATACTTCCCAGATTTCTCCAGGTGTCTTAGTGCAGTATGTAGAGCAGCGGTGATGGCGTCTTCTGTCAATCTGTTGCTTCTTTAAGCAAACTGGTGTTGATCAAAATTTAATGGAAGACAGGATCTGAGGTATTGTAGGACCAGTCTCTCAAAGCACTTCATCACTATAGACGTCAGTGCAATGGGTCTATAGTCATTCAGGCTGTTTATGACTGCTTTCTTCGGAACTGGGATGATTGTGGCTGCTTTCAAGCATGATGGGACTCTAGCCAATTTCAGGGCGATGTTAAAAATCCTTGTCAGGACCCCTGTTAATTGGTCAGCACAGGTTTTTAACCACTTTCCCAGCACCCCATCTGGACCTGCAGCTTTGTTGGGATTTACGGCCTTCAACACAGCTCTCACTTGATGTTTATGCAGGGTGAGTGGCTGGAGATTAGAGGGCCTTTGAGCTAGAACCACAGAGACAGGTCTTTTAACCTCAAAGCGGGTGAAGAAGATATTCAGATCCTCCTCCAGCAGGGCATCAGGTTGACTATTTTCATCGTATTTCCCTTATAATTGGTTGGATGTTGTAGCCCCTGCCATACCTGTCTTGGGTTATTATCTGCCAGATACTTCTCTATTTTTTGTTTGTATTTCTGTTTAGCTACCTTAATATCTACTCTTCAGTATCTACTCCCAACTATAAAATAATTGTTCTTACCTGAACACTTTGAGGATAATTAAGATTTTATTGTAAATTTGTCGCTCTGTTGCTGTTGGGATGAAGTTATTTTAAGATCCTGAAAAGCCAATGTGGCATAGTAGATTACTACTGTGATCAAGTCCCAGTGTCATGAGATTCATTAAGTGACATAAACCATACTGTCATTTTTAGTCTAATATAGGTCTAAACTATTATGAAGTTTTTAAAAAAGAAGTCCTGTACCATGCAGAGGAAAAATAGGAACAAAATACCATGTTTTCCCAAAAATAAGATCCTGTTTTATATTTTTTTGAACCCCAAAATAAGTGCTTGGCCTTATTTTTGGGGAGGTCTTATTATTTTGGGGGGCATGGAGCAAGATGGGGCTCCTCTTGCTATCTTACCTGATTTCCAGCTCTGCATTTAAATATTTTTGGGGAGGACTTATTTTCGGGGGGAGGCTTATTTTAGCGCATGCACTCAAAAGCCCGATTGGTCTTATTATCAGGGGATGTCTTATTTTCGGGAAAACAGGGTAATAAGTAAATAAATAAATCCCATGCCACCAGAATCGCTTTTCAGAAAAGCAAATTGTGCTTCATTTTCCAGATATAATAGGAAGCATATAATTCTCCAGATGTATATGCATCATTTGCCATATCCTTTGAATGTAGATGACTTTCCAAACACCTGGAGAGGAACTGTTTGCCTACTGCTGAGATATAGGATATTCCCTTAGCTGGTTTGTTAGTTTTTTGTTTTTTTTTTCAGTAATATCAGTATTCCCAGTTCATAATGGAAGTGAGCCAATTTTGTCTTCCTGGTATTTTTTATTCTGTGTTCGTAATACCTTTTTGTTCCATTGCAGCTCATGTAGCTTGAAGTGCTGCATTAAACGGATGGAGTTTTGTCAGCATTCTTTACAGTCCGTTCATAAAAGTTAGTTAATTTGGCCTGCATGTATTACTTTAGTTCTTTGGGTGACTCTAGGGATGGGATATACAGTATGGTGATCTGAAAACCAGCAGGGAAATAACTTGGTATTGCAATGTTCAGGTTTGCAATCTGCAATTGAAAACCCGAGCAGAATCTGGCTACTATATATAAAAACAAAATGGCTGCTCTTTGACATATTGAAGAGTCTGGTATTTGTCATCCTGCCTCCTGGGATTCAAGTGCGGAAAGGCTTTATTTTTATCTTGAAGTAATCAAAATACATCTGAACAAAACCAAGCTATTTTACTGACTGTCTGTAAGACCCAGACATTGACTAGAGTAAGAGCACTCGCTGCTTCTGCTTCTGCTTCATCTTAGTCGCAAACTTTTGATGAACTTGTGAAATTACTGAAGGATCATTTCCTGCCTGCATCATCAATCATTCTACAGATATTCAAATTTCATAGGCAAGTTCAATAACCTGAGAAAAGGCACTGTTGCTAATATCACAGAGCTATAGAATCTATCTCAATGTTGTGATTTGGGGGAGTTTTTAGAAGATACGCTAAAGAATCAGAAATAACAGAATAACAGAGTAGGAAGGGACCTTGGAGATCATCTAATCCAATCCGCTGCTCAAGCAGGAGACACTATACCATTCCAGATAAATGGCTATCCAGTCTCTTCTTAACAGCCTCCAGTATATGGAGCACCCACAACTTCTGAAAGCAAGCCATTCCACCGATTAATTGTCCTCATTATTAGGAAGTTTCTCCTTAGTTCTAGGTTAGATCTCTCCTTGATTAATTTCCATCCATTGCTTTTTGTCTTGCCTTCTGGTGCTTTGGAAAATAAGTTGACCTCCTCTTCTTTGTGGCAGCCCCACAAATATTGGAATCTCTCAGATGTGGGCCTTATCATGAAACAGAAGCTTTTGTCCGAATCAAAGCTGAAAAGACCCCCTTACTATTATGATAAGAGAGTAAAAGTTCACTGTCTCTGTGCTTTTGAAATTTGTACTGAACACAAACCACTTTTGGGAATATTGTCTTCACTTTTAATATTATCATCTTTTATGCAGCATTGCTTATGACTACATAAGCAATGTTTATGTCTGGAATGCACTACCTGACTCTGTAGTTTCTTCCCCAAACCCCCAAAACTTTAACCTTAAACTGTCTACTGTTGACCTCACCCCATTCCTAAGAGGTCTGTAAGGGGCGTGCATAAGTGCACCAGCGTGCCTACCGTCCCTGTCCTAATATTCCTTTTTACTTACTCTTTTCATGTATTCAAATTATGTTTATACTTTTACCTGCTATCTTATATATGCTTGACAAATAAACTTATGATTATGATTACATGCTTGTTTCTAAGCCAGGACAAATAATAGCCAATAGCGATGCTCTGAGTCACCTCCCACATCAAATGCCAGATTTTGTAGTGCCATCAGCAATGGAAATCTTAATGCTGGTGATCATTTAAGACCTACCACTTCAGGCTGACAAAATTGCAAGACTGAGCTGTCAAATTATCTTATATAGTAAACTGGTTGTGGAAGAATTGACCATTCAATTTAGAGTTTAAACCATTCAAAAATCTTCAATATCAAATACCTGCCCATAAAGTGTTTCATTGGGAAATTGTGTTGTTATTACAGAAGAGGGTTATTGAACCACTCTAGGAATACTGCATGGAACACTTCCTGGAATAATTTGCATGGAAGCTTTGAAAGATATGTCTGATGGCCAGGAATTGACTCGAATATTGAAAATGGTTTACTTAGTCTCCAAAAGTTATTTGAGTTTTACTCAGTGGTGAAATCCAAATTGTTTTACTACCGTTCTGTCGGTGTGGCTTGGTGGGTGTGGTGGCTTGGTAAGTGTGGCTTGGTGGGCATGGCAGGGGAAGGATACTGCAAAATCTCCATTCCCACCCCACTCCAGGGGAAGGATACTGCAAAATCCCCAATCCCTCCCCACTCCAGGGGAAGGATACTGCAAAATCCCCATTCCCTCCCCACTCCTGGGGGAAGGATATTGCAAAATCTACATTCCCACCCACTCTGGGGCCAGCCAGAGGTGGTATTTGCCAGTTCTCCAAACTACTCAAAATTTCCGCTACCAGTTCTCCAGAACCTGCTGGATTTCATCCCTGGTTTTACCTAGTTTCCATAGTTCTCTGGGAAGAGACCAATAAGCTTTGGATGACATTCCATACTGTCTTTGTGGAACCATTTCAAGTGAGTGGGGAAAAAAGTCCTCACTCTAGTAGACTCTCATTCAAAACATCTGAAAATGGTTTTAGTGTCATCTCAAACATCCACCGCAATAATAGCAGCAGTGCACCAATTATTTGCATTCTAAGGATTGCTCAACGCTAATATGTGTGACAGTAGAGATCCATTTACATCAAAAGAGTTTAAAGATTTTTTTTAGACAATAATAACCATATCAGAGGCATAACTGCTGCATCTAGTCATCCTCAAGGATGGTGCAAGCAACTAAGGATTTACTAAGTGATTTGTTGGAGGAGAATAGCTAGTAAAGTACAAGCAGGAAACTAAACTTGTACAGACTTCTTGCTCAACAACTGGGGTCAGTGCACCACATTGTTGATAGGATCATGGATATAAGCCTACTTTGACCATCTCCATTCAAATCTTAGTTTACAGAACAAACAGGAATTTGCCCTGGATACTGTTCATTTAATAATGTAGTAGAACAGTGGAATGCCCTTGACGCAGGGGTGAAATGCTCCTGGTTTGGACCAGATCACCCAATCTGGTAGCGATGGAGGCAGGTGGTTTGGAGAACCAGTAGCAAAAAATCCCTGCCCCCCCCCCCATGCCCAGCTGAGCCGCACAATCATCAGAGGCTTTTTTTTAACTTTTAAAAGCACTTTTTCTACAAACTCTTCGGATGAAAAAATGCTTTTAAAAGTAAAAAGAAAAGCCTCTGATGATTGCGCGGCTCAGCTGGGATCGTCAAAGGCTTTTAAAAGAAAAAAACTCTTTTTTTCTTTTAAACGCCTCTGACGATCCCAGCCGAGTTGCTGATCAGCAGAGGCTTTTTTAAAAAGCCTCTGCCGATCAGGCAACTCGGCTGGGATCGTCAGAGACTTTTGAAAGAATTTTTTTACAACCTCTTCACCGAAGAGGTTGTAGAAAAAATGGTTTTAAAAGTAAAAAAAAAAAAAATTGGCCATGCCCATCCAGTCACATCACACACACCCCACACACCAAGCCACGCCCACAGAACCAGTAGTAACAATTTTAGATTTCACTACTGCCTTGAGGGACAGGAAAAAGAAATACTACCAAGACAAAATGGTCAGATGAAAGAAATCTGAGACCAGGATAAACCTGTAACCAGACTTAGTGTCTCATACAAGGCTTTTCCTAGTTCCCCTTAAAAAAAAGGATGAAGGGGAGAAGTGCATTCAGATTTGCAAGATTCTGTTACTATACTTTCATAATAAAAGTAATTTTGGCTTCCATGACTTTGGCTTCCTAATCTGGTCTATTTTCAAGAGCTGACAAATCCCTACATTTTGCTTATTTATGTCAACTGAACAGGTCTTTGCAAAGAGCTATTGGTCCAGAGCCAAATGAATTTCCTTCACTATCATAAAGTTCAAAGGACCTGTGGCATATACGGTTCAGTGTAGAGACAGCCAGAGAAACCGTAGCATGAACTTAAAGACATTATTGAAGATAAATGTGGAGAGAGTCAATCAAATAAGAAGAAACAAATGAAAACAAACTGGATGTCAGCGCAAACTGCCAAAAACAAAAGAGAAGCCAAAGCCAAGACAGACAAAAATCTCAGGAAAAACTTAATGAAAAAATTCAGAGCACTATTAGAAGATAAAAACAAACAATATTGCAACAATAAATGTCAAAACATTGAAGTTGGAAACAGGCATGGGAAGTCAAAGAATGTCTTTCAAAGAATTCTGAAGTCAAAAGGAGGTTCAAATCTCAGACTAGTATGCTAAAGGATGCCAAAGGAGAAATAGTAACCAATTCACAGAATAAGAATTGGAAGCAATCTTGGAGGTGATCTAGTCAGGGTTGGGCTTCAAACATTTTAGCAAGGGGTTCTCTGCCCGGTTGCTGGGTGGGTGTGGCCATGGTGGGTGTAGCCTAGTCAGCCTAGCACCATGGCGGGGGGGGCGTTTTTGCCCTCCTTGGGCTCCGGAGACTATTGTCGAGCCTCCGGGAGGAGAAAAATGGTACTCTGGAGGCCGGAAATGGGCCCATTGCCTGAACCTCCCGTAGGCCCATTTTTCACGCTTCCCGAGCCTCCACATGCATCCTGCACTTACCTGCATCCAAAACAGGCCACGTGGGGACTCCTGGGAGGGGCAGGGTGTGCGGGGCCAGCCAGGAGTGGGATTTGGCAGTTCTTCAAACTACACAGAATCTTAGCTAGATGTTCTCTCAAATCCCTGCAAACCCCCAGCAGCCCACCCCTGGATCTAGTCCAACTTGCCCTCCCCCCACACTCATGCATGAGACCATATACCATTGCATACGAATGTCTGCTTAATGTCTTCTTCACTGATGAAGCACAACTTCTAAAAGCAAGCCATTCCAGATTCCATTATTTTCACTGGAAGATGGAAGAATGTACTGAAACATTATAGAGATGTCAATATACAATACAAGATACCTCAGAATATATTCCTTTACTTATAAGAACCTCTAACATTAGGACTTGAAGCAAGGGTGACATCCAAAAGTTTTCCCTACCAGTTCTGTGGGTGTGGTTTGTTGGGCGTGGCAGGGGAAGGATACTGCAAAATCTCCATTCCCACCCTACTCCAGGGGAAGGATACTGCAAAATCTCCATTCCCTCCCCTCCTGGGGCCAGCCAGAGGTGGCATTTGCCGGTTCTCCGAACTACTCAAAATTTCCGCTACCGGTTCTCCAGAACCTGATAGAACCTGCTGGATTTCTCCCCTGATATGAAGTTAGATCAGCCCCCTGGTCATGACCAAGTTAGAAGGCTACAGGAACTGCTGGAATGCCCACTGAAATATGGCAGGCAACAGAAGAAAAATCAGTCAAAGTTCTAACCAAGAACCTTGAACATATCTGAAGAAAGATACAATGGTCAACCAAATGGATTCCAAAAACAGAAACTTAATAGAGTGAGTAAATATATGTGAGGATATGGTACAATGTCTTTATTTTCATATGCTAGCAAAATAATGCTTAAGATTATCCAATGGAGATTCGATCCCTATATGGAAAAAGAGATGCCAGTACTGTATTTAGAAAAGACCAAGGCTGGCTATAGAAACACAAGCCAAGGAACACAAGCCATTATTGCTGGTGGATGCTAGATGATTGAGAAAGACAAGAATCCACTATTTGCTCAATTAATCAAAGAAAGGCTTTTCATTGTGTCAAGCTGCAGAATGGGCTTAAAAATTGGGAATTCAAACATTTCATCATCCTTATACAAGCCTATATACTGATCAGGACACCATCATTCATACAGAACATGGCAAAACATTCTGGCTCTTAATCGGCAAAGGAGTGAGACAATATGCATGTGCTCTCCTTACTTATTCAATCTACATGCTCAATATATATTAAGAGCAACTGGGTTTGAAGAAAATGAGCATGGAGAAAGCATTTGCAACTGGAAAAAAAAACATCAATAACCAGCACTATGCTGATGATGCTACTCTGATAGTTGAAAATAAAAATAAACTCTAAGCTCTAGGAAGAAGAGTCAGAGAGCAAAGTGAAAACAAGAATTAAATTTAAAGATTAAAAAAGTCCAACTAATGACAACAGATAAGCAAGAGCCTTAGAATTGACAATGAAAATATTGAAATAGCTGATAGCTTCTGCAGGAGGAGAGGAGAGGAGAGGAGAGGAGAGGAGAGGAGAGGAGAGGAGAGGAGAGAAGAGAAGAGAAGAGAAGAGAAGAGAAGAGAAGAGAAGAGAAGAGAAGAGAAGAGAAGAGAGTCAATAAATATGCTGCAAACTAGCACTTGGTTGAACAGCCATGGAAGTCTTGGAAAAGATATCCAGATACTATGATGTGTCTGTAAAGATCAGAATAGTGCAAGCCATGGTACTGCCATTGACACTCTATGGAAGTGAATGTTGGATTTTTAAGAAGAGGTTAGAAATAAAATTGATCCACTTTAGTGTTACAGAAAACTCCTGAGCCAAGAAAGCAAAAAAATTGGTTCATTGAACAAATCAACCTGGAGTTCTCACTCAAGGTACAACTGTCCCAGCTGAAGTTATCATATTTTGGACACATTATGCAAAATCATACTTTTCTTGAGAAGCCTCTTCTCAAGGTGGGAAAGGAGGAAAGAAAAAGAAGTTAACCAGTAGCAAATGTATGAATTCATTTGTAATGGTGTTGGACACACTGTTGGAATAGTTGAAGGATCAGGTAAGGGATGGATCATTGTGGGGAAAAGCAATGAGTTGATGCTGACTTGGTGGCACATAATCAATCCTAGAGACCATGGTATTTGTGTCATATAAGTTTCAATGTACAGATAGACTAGTTGATCAGGCTGATGGCATGTTGATCGACTGAAAAGACATTCTTCACAGAATGAGTTGTCAATCATATTCTCACAGAAATGTGATACAGTGGTCTGTGGAAATGACAGGAGTAAGAGCTGCAGCCTAGACAACCACCACGGAAAATGTATCTCAGCCCACAAAAGGAATAGGGATATGGAAAATATCTTGGAAGGGACCCTTCCTAGTTTTCTTGAAAGTAAAAGTAAAGGACTGGAGAAACACTTTCAGACTTGCAAGATTCTGTATTTTAGCTTTACAATAAAGATAATGTTAATACTGGTGGACTGTGCCTCTTGTCTGGGACTATTTCAAATGGCTGACATTTTATTTGTTTGTCTGCTCATTTGTTTATTCATTTGTTTCATTTCTATAGCCACCCCACTCAACCAAATGCCTTCCGGAGTGTTTCTGAAGCATTCTTTGGTTGATATTTTCTGAAGAGCTACCAGAACCAGTTCATTATTTTTACCAAAGCCAATTTCTTTGAACTTCCCACATTTTTACCAATCAAATCCAGGACCGCTTTTGTCTGAAAATCTCCCCCACTGAATGAAGGACTATCTTAACAAGGGGGTAGGAGATCCTTATATATACTGGGGGTTCCTGTATTATAGTAATACCTTTCGGCCTTCTGCAGCACATGTAGCTCAAAAGAACTGTACCTGTTGGATGGTCAGCATTCTTTGCAATTGATTCATAGAAAACCGTGTTTCTTAGAACAATAGAATTTGAACATTGTTCCTTCAATACATGATCTATTACTATTGTTGAGGATAATTCCAGAGTTACCCCCAAATTTCAACCACATGAAAAGTGACTATATTCAAAATTATCCATGCTATTCATGAATAATGATAGTACATACTGCCTCAGGATAGCAGTAGATACTTTTCAAGAGTTTAGAGAAAACTATAAATAGAGAGTCTTTGAAACCATTACAAGAAAATTATTTTAACAATAATTTTAATTCAGATCTAAATCAAGAAAAAAATATAAATCTGGGCAACTACATTTTACCATGCCTCAATTCAAATTTTGTACAGCTTATGGCAGGGACAGATATAATTATCTCGGAGATTGGATATAGTTTCAACTGAAAAGCTTAGGCAGTTATTTTCCTTTTCCTTTCTAGCATTCCCCTGAACATTTACCTTAAAGCAAGGACCTCTGATGTCACTGAAAAGGGCCCATTTCCATTGGTGCATATTTTACAGACTTTAGATAATGAATGATGATGTTATCTACTTTAGGTAATGAAACATCTGCAAGAATACAACCAAGCTCAGAGAGTACCAAAGACCGGTGGTGAAATCCAATTTTTTTTACTACCAGTTCTGTGGGCGTGGCTTGGTGGGCATGGCATGGCTTGGTGGGCTTGGCTTAGTGGGTGTGGCAGGGGAAGGATACTGCAAAATCCCCATTCCCTCCCCACTCCTGGGGGAAGGATATTGCAAAATCTCCATTCCCACCCCACTCTGGGGCCAGCCAGAGGTGGTATTTGCCAGTTCTCCGAACTGCTCAAAATTTCTGCTACCGGTTCTCCAGAACCTGTCAGAACCTGCTGGATTTCACCCCTGCAAAGATCCCTCATTTCAACCCTGAGCTACAAATATTCTTCTTTATAAGAAATTCTCTGGAAGAGCCTTTATTCTTTTGTAGCATCCTTATTCCCAGTCTGCCCATACCCATAAATAAAATCCTCACACTGATAGAGTTACAACCAGATCCAAATACAAAGGCATGTTTAACACGATCACAAATTAATTAGCAGGGATGATCATAATCATTCATTTTGGGTCTCATTTATCCTAGGGAAAAACTTCAGGGATGAGCCACCACGAAAATTTTGCAAGTCTCTGTAGGGAAGAAGAAATCTGTGAGTGGGAATTTGCATTACAAACTGTTAGGTTCTTTTTGTCTGCAGAAAGGCTTCCCAGATCTGACAAAAAACAGCTACACTTTTTATTTTATTTGTCTTTCTATTGGAAATATTACTCAAGAAGGGATGTTGTGTAAACTCCAGGGAATATTTATGCCGCAAAGTAGCATGGAGTTTCTTCCATCACTGGAATTACCATATTTTTCAGAGTATAAGACACAGCTTAGTTTTTGGGGAGGAAAATAGGGGGGGGGGGGAAATCTGCCTACCAGGTATTCATCTGGCTAGCGTCCTTAGTCTGGTGAGCTTCAACACATTAGTTTGCTGGTTTTGAGCGTGTGCACACACACTTTTTATCCCCTGCTTGGGGATAAAAAACAGCTTCTAAAGCACAGCTGATCTTTGGAGACAGAAGCAATGAGAAAAGCAGGCGAAGCTCGGAAGATCGCACCTTGTTAGGGCTGAAAAACAACTTCTAAAGCACAGCTGAGAGGGAGCAGCAATGAGAAAAGCAGGCAAAGCACGGAGATCACTTCACTCGCTAGGGCCTCATTAGGGCTGAAAAAAAAGCTTCAAAAAAGCTACATTCGGAGTATAAAACACACCCAAATTTTCAGCCTCTTTTTGGGGGGGGGTGTTGAAGTGCATCTTATGCTCCGAAAAATGTGGTATATAGGATATTAATTTTGCTGCATTGTGCTTAATCTGAGAATGTTTTCAAGACATGTTGGAAACCACCACTTTCTATAGAGATTCTCAGTCATCCTGGTTGTCCCAAAGGTGCTTTTTTTCAAGAGGCAACTGGATTTTCTTGGTTTTTATCTTGTTTGTTTGTTTTTCTTCTTTTCTTTAGAGCTAAAGAAACTTCCTGGAAGAGAAGCAAAATGTCATGAAAATAAAGTAAAAGAAAATAAAAGAGAAGAGAAGAGAAGAGAAGAGAAGAGAAGAGAAGAGAAGAGAAGAGAAGAGAAGAGAAGTCCAGTTGCCTCTTGGAAAAAAAAAAAGCACCTCTGGGACACCACATTTCATTTGAAGCTAAATATTAGTATGTGTCTAATTATTTCTCAGGCCTTAATAATTTTTTTAAAAAAAATAATGGGGGTACAGTGGATTGAAAATATAATGTAAAAATAATTGAGTAAAATTACTGAATATGATTGAACTGAGTATCATCAGCCAGATTCGCTTAACAACTGTGTTATTAACTTAACAACTGCAGTCATTCGCTTAACGACTATGACAAAAAAGGTTGTAAAATGAGGCAAAATTCACTTAACAAATGCCTCACTTAGCAACAGAGATGTTGGCCTCAGGACTCTCTGTAGTGTGTTAAAATATCTGTTCCTATAAAGCAAAACTACTATTGAGACTTTTGCTTAAAACAGCATCTCTCTCCCTTAAAAGGCATTGTGGCTAAAATTGCCATCACAAACATTTACAAAAGATTCTTGTTAGCTTAGCTTAGCAGTTAAAGGAAGGAAGACCTGTATCCTTGGCAACATTCTGATTCGAGGAGAAAGCTGTCATTCCTAAGGAGAAGCTTCTCAGGCCTGCCTCTTTTCCAACTACTAGAGATTCTGCTATCTGTTGGAGATTTGATATGAGCTGACGCTCATTTGTGCGAGTATATGGTCCTGAACATAAGCAGGCTGCTGAATAAAAAGAATACTAAATAGCTAAACCGCAGAATGTCCCATTAAATACATCTGCATGTTCAGAATGTATTTGTCTTGGAGGCAAAGCATGAATTTAGCTCAGCTATCAATGAATGTTAATAGACACTCATTACATTTGAAGTAAAATATTTATTAAGAAATACACGAGGATAGAAAAATCTCCCTTCTATCTCAAATACATCTTGAAAAGGGGGACAATGGTGATGAAGTCTGAAGCACAAGAAAGAGAGGAGAGAAAAAGTTTCATCATCCACCATTAGTAGGCTCCTTTGACTATACTGCTTTCGAATTGTGGCGCTGGAGGAGATTCTTGAGAGTCCCTTGGACTGCAAGAAGATCAAATCAGTCAATCCTAAAGGAAATCAACCCTGACTGTGTTTTGGAAAGACTGATACTGAAGCTGAAGCTCGAACACTTTGGCCACTTAATGAGAGGACTCATTGGAAAAGACCCTGATGCTGTTCTGACCTAGACTTCCCCAGCAGCATGAAGCCGAGTCCTCATCCCGATGAACCCCTTTTGTTTAATTTACATTGAATTCCTCTCCAGCAAAGTCTTTCCTCTCCCACAGTTTTTCAAGATAGTTCACAATTACCAACCTTTATCAGGCTTGGAGAGTGGCCAGTCCAATATCTTTCAGATGCCGCAATACTTGGCAAGAATGCAGTAATGAACTAATTTTATTCTGCAAACTCCACTCCCTTTTCGCTCCTCTTTTATTCCCTCTGGGAGGGGCCATTCATCGTCCACCTGTGGCCCTACTCCCAAGTCGACCCTTGTTCTTTAGTTGTTCCCTTCGTCTGGCAACTCTGCTCATGCGCACACTGGGAACAGTCTCCAGCTGTTCATCTGCCTCACTGATGTCTGACTCCAAAGGCATTTGATAACTGGCATATGGCCCTGGCTCCCTCTCTGCCTCCGACACAGAGCCCTCATCATACTCCAGAACTGGCCCATGTTCCTCCTCACTGTCCAAATCTGCTGCCAGATCCGCTGACTGCTGTCGGGCCACAACAGATGCTGGGAAAGATTGAAGGCAAAAGGAGAAAGGGACGACAGATGATGAGATGGTTAGATAATGTCATCAACGCAATGAATGTGAATTTGGGCAAACTCTGGGAGACATTGGAGGATGAGGGGGCTTGGAATGGTATGGTCCACGGGCTTGTGAAGAATCAGGTATGACTTTGTGACTGAACAACAACTAACAATAGGCAAGATGAAAAACAGATACAGTGACAATAGTTGGAGGCCTTCCCTTCATCTATTTCTAGCTACTTGCTCTAATAGTAAAAAAAGAATGATAAGTACAAAAAAGGATGCCACCTCCAATCTTCTTTTCCTTTAGGCAAAAAAGCTGAGAAATGTCAAGAGATGACCAAATATAAGAGGTTCTGTAAAATCAGATAATGTTCTCCGGGTCTTTTGCCATAGGCATGCAAGCATTCCAGTCCTTCTGGCCCATGTTCTTCTTCAGCTCATCGCTGTCCGACTCCGCTGCCAGCTCCACAGCTCCTTCTCTTGTGGTCCGCCAGCAGCCTGTGGAGCTGGCAGCGGAGTCGGACAGCGATGAGGCTGAAGAAGAGCATGGGCCAGTCCTGGAGGCTGGGGAAGGCCCGGATGAGGGCTCTGTGTTGGAGGCAGAGATGGGGCCAGGGCCATCGGAAAGTGATGCGTGGACTTCGGAGCCTCCAGAGGCTGACAGTAAAGAGGCAGAGGAACAGGAGGAGCCTGTTCCTAGTGTGTGTATGAGAAGAGCTGCCAGAAGGCAGGAGCAGCTAAAGCAGAGAAGATGACTAGGGAGTAGGGCCAAGAGATTATTGGCCCCTCCCATAAGGCTTAAAAGACCAGCAACAGCTCTTGGCCTCTTTGCCGGAAAACAACCATTGAGAGATTTGCTTCGTGTTTGGATGTATTTCTTTCTTGTCAGCGTCTTCTGTTCCTGAACTGTTGCCAAGAAAAGCCTTTGGCAGTTTGCCTAATTATCCCAAGGTCAGAAATAAACCGAAGAATGGTCTTTTGAGGACTTTGCTTTCATTTAATTTGGAATAAGCTAAGAATGGGTTAATTCTCAGCTGTTTTAATAAAATCTGTTTGTTTTTTGGAACTGTTTTGCATTTAATATTAACTACATAGGCCTGGGTCACAACATCTTCCTTAATTTTAACTTTCCTATACTTCATCCAGGGTCAGTGACAATATTCTTTAAATGCTCTATAAAATGTTTCCATGTTTTTTTAAAAAAAAAAACAATGTAAGGTCATGGTGGCCTTTTAAGTGTAACTATTGTTCCCACAAGCTAGTGGCACAGACTGGCTTCCTTGCTGCCATCAGTCATGTTGGTATACAAACTTTTTTTTTTTTAAAGTGCAATAGCAGCCTTTGTTTGCTGGAACAACTCCAGCAGCCGTCGGTGTTTGAAAGGCATCCGGTTATATGCTTATGCTGCTCTACATCTAATATCTTCATATTGGGTCTGGGGGTAAAGACCAAAAATGACTTGCGTGTGGAGGAAATTACTTTTTTCCCTAAGGCATGAACAAGGCTCTAAGGATGAGTCTCATCTTTCAAGCTGCTGTCTTCTCGCAAGAACATTTTACCAGTTTATCCAGAGGTGGGCTTCAAAAATTTTAGCAAGGGGTTCTCTGCCCGGTTGCTTGGTGGGCGTGGCCATGGTGGGCTGGCCTAGTCGGCCTCCTGCACCATGGTGGGGGGGCATTTTTGCCCTCCCCAGGCTCTGGAGGTTTTCCTCAAGCCTCCGGGAGGGCGAAAACAGCCTCCCCAGGCTCCAGAGGCCCTCTGGACCGGAACTTCTGGTAGGCCCATTTTTCATCCTCCCTCAGCCTCCGCATGCACCTGTACTTACTTGCATCCAAAATAGGCCGCATGTGGACTTCTGGGAGGGGAGGGGAAGGGTGGATGGGGCCAGCCAGGAGTGGGATTTGGGGGTTCTCCGAACTGCACAGAATCTTAGCTAGAGGTTCTCCCGAACCCCTGCAAACCCCCAGCAGCCCACCCCTGAGTTTATCAATGTTTACTTTTTTGGTGCCCCTAAATATTCTTTCACTCTTTTTCTTGAGGAGAAATGATGAAATTACCCTGTATAAAATTTCTGTCGGTAATTGCTGCTTTTTTTTTTTTTACTGCTATCGTGTTGATCTGCGTCCCTGTTTCCATTATGCAATACAAAGCTGTGTTCAGAACACAAACGTGGCAAAGAGAGTTACATTTTATTGATGCAGGGTGAACAATCACTGTAGTAATTTTGTCCTTTTTCTTACCACACAAATTCTTCCAAGATTCCAAAAAAAGAGAATATTGAGAAAATAAAGAATCAAGATCAACAGATTTACTTATTTTGCTTTCTACAGCTTTAAACTGTATTGAAACATAAGTACATTCTCTCTTGTTTCGCATAAACATGTAATTTCCCCCCCCCCCCCCCGAACGTAGGGAAAATGAATGCATTTTCATATGCGTTTCTCCTAAGGGATTCATTTTGTACAGATTTTTCTCCCTAATATGTACCTTTTTCTCAAACAATTGTTCCTAACATAGGCTTTATGGTATTCAATTTCTCCCGATGAGCGTGCATCTGTACATATTTCCTTCACTTGAGAGCTGAATCACAAAATGATGAGATGTGAAAAACAAAGCAAAATTGCCTTTTGTTTCGTGTACTACTTTGGGAATGTGTACATTAGCTTAGATCTCAGCACAACATGAACCAAACCATTTTCTACCTCATACCTACAAACTAGAAGATTACAGATACTAATCATAGATTCTCCAGAGGCTGTTTTCTTTCTGAATAGTCATTGAATCAGTTATGCATTTAAAAAAAAATGTTTATCCCTCCTTTTCTAAAAATAAATCATAACACAGAGGGAGGCAAAGTGTTAAATCTAAATTTAAAAACATGCCCTGTAGAACCTACAGGAAAAGCACCCAGTGCAAAATAATGAGTTTAAAATTAAGGTGTGTTTGGGAAATGAATGATCCAAAGGTATTTACAAACACGTTTTGCCCATAATGTCAAAGGATAACAAACTTCCTTGAGAAGCAATTCCAGAATTTATATATATATATATATATATATATATATATATATATATATATATGTATGTATGTATGTATGTATGTATGTATGTATGTATGTATGTATGTATATGTCTATCTATGTCTCTATCTATTTATCTATCTATTTATCTATCTATCACCTATTTCTCTCTCTCTCTCTCTATCATCTATCTATCTATCTATCTATCTATCTATCTATCTTTTATTTATCTACCTATCTACCTATCTACCTATCTATCTATTTCTCTATCTATCCATCCATCCATCTATCTATCTATCTATCGATTTATCATCTATCTATCTTTCTACTGTATCTCTCTCTCTCTCTCTATCTTATCTATCTATCTTATCTATCTATCTATCTGTCTGTCTGTCTGTCTGTCTGTCTGTCTGTCTATCTATCTTATCTTATCTTATCTTTCTATTATTAACAGTATTAAGGCAGTCTTGCTTAGTAAACCTGTTTTCTTTGGGTGGGTTAAAATTACTGATTTAGGAATTTAGAGTCAAAATTGTTGGCATGAGTACAAGGTTTTGTAACATCATTAGGCCCTTCCCCATTAGTCAAACAGGCATGGCTTGGACTCTGCAAAAATGTTTGAAAAGGGCCAGTCCTTGGCCATGAATTCAGTAATGGATCAGGTTCCTGGACTCTAGCAAATGGGGGATGGGTCCCAGCCCCTTCAAAACTATGATCACTATGACTTCCGGCTTGCTGTTTGTCGCTGCCAGACGTTCCTTTGGGATCGTCAGCTTCCATCGCCTGTCAGAGCCGCCTTCACAACGGAATGGCGGCTCGAAAAAACTCCGTTTCCATGAGGAAACGGAGATAGAGCCGGCAGGGGTGGGTAGAACTCTCTGCGGAGTCCCAAAAGTTTTTCTTTTACTTTTGGGACGGAGCGGATGAGATGCCCCGTATCCCCAGCCGCTGCTCCGGGCTTTGGGAGACCTCTGCTGATGCAGAGCCAGGCGTCAAAAGCAAGCCTGCAAATTTAACAGACTACCCAAAGAAAATGTGAGCTGGACCTGTAATACGGAACCGCAAGTATTTTACTGATTTTTTTAAAAAAATTACTTAAGAGAGAGGAGGAAAAGAAAGAGGAAAAAAAGCCTTTTAAAATGGCGTCGGCTGGAGGAGAGGCTGAAAGGGAAAGTCCTTCCGTTTTCTATTACTACAATGTAGCGGAATAAATACCACTGGCTACATTTGTAGACAAAACTTCGCTCCTGTGTCTTTTTCTCTTTTTTTTCCCTTGGAGACTTGATATTGTTGTTGATTGGAAAGAAGTCTTATTTTTTTTCTTTCTTGCTTTTTTTTTTAACAAAGCCTGCCTGGGCGGAAACATGGCACTGAGACTCATAAAGTCAGATAAACAAGAAGGGGGGGATTCCCCCACCAACAACTTAAAGGAACAAGTCTTAACTCTTCAGTCTCAGAAACCTGATTTTAATATAATAGAATTTTTTATAGAGGAGATTGAAAGAAGGGAGGAGATTGTGAATCAGCAACTTGAAAAATTTAAGCAGGAAATTAAAGAATTGGTGAAATCTAAGTTTGATTTTTTGGAGAAAAAATTCTCAAAAGTGGCTAATGGTTTTACAGAATTTATGATACAGTTGGACACAAATACTAATGTACTAGAGTCTAAAATGGAAGAAATTCAAGATAAATTGGACAATAGAATTCAAAAAATTGAAAATGATTTGACAAACACTCAGGATAATAGCTTAGAAGAAAAACCTAAAATGGATGCTGATCAAAAGTATGGTAATGCAGAAAATCTGCAACAGAAGATTGAAAAAGAGATTTTAATGGTACAATATAATTTCACAGAATATGCGATAAGATTAAGAGGTTTGCAGGAAAATAATAGAGATGATTTAAGGAAAATATCTTCTGAATTTCTAGCTGGGATTCTAAAGGCTCAACCTGACGAAGTGTTTTGTAGGATTGACAGAGTTTATCGAATCAACTCCTGGATTGCCAAGCAAAGGCAATTGCCTAGAGATGTGGTGATTTATTTTACAGATAAAGAAATTAGGAATAATATCGTGCAAAATTCCTTCAATTCTAATTTGCAATTGTATGGAAGAAAGATTTGGATTTACAAGGAACTCCCACCTAAGATATTGATGGAAAGGAAGAAATTTGGTTTTCTGGTGAATGAGTTAAAAAAGAGAAATATCTCCTACAGGTGGGACGCCCCAGTGGGTATTATATTTAGATACCAAGGAGAAAGATATCAGCTAAATACTGTTGAAAGAGCGGAAGAATTTTATCAAAATAGGTTGAAAATGAACTTAACAGGTATAATACAGGATAAGCAGAAGGAGCCGGAAATAAAGGTAAAATATCGAATTACAGAGACTGTACCAGATGAATTGCCTTTGGATTTATTGGATACCCCAGCTGGACTATCTACAAATTTGAGAGAAGTGGCATCTAACCTTAATGTGATGACTTATCAAGGCAAGGATAAGCATGGAAACCAATTAGGGGATATACAAGGGATAAAAAAGAAACATGAGATACAAAAACAAAACCAACAAGACCAATCTACAAAGCAGAATAAAAACCGACCAGATGATACACAATTTGTAGAAAGGAAACCAGGATGGAAACCAAACCCACAAAAAGAAAAGAAAAAAAGAAATAGGTGGCATAAAAATAGAAATTTTTAAATCAGGCAACAGTGAAGCCAGTGACTTTAAAATATGAATGATTATGTGTAAACACAGAAGAGGCGACGTATTGGTTAATATCATCCTGAGAATTGTGGCAGATCTCTGCATGGCCGTAATCTGGGGACGTGAAACGAGCCTTAAACTGATGGATTTGAATTATCCATTTTGGAATTTCTTTTTGTGTTGATAAACATATTATATTATCTTGAATCACAAGGCAAGAGAATTATGCTGGGGCATGCAGAAGATCGGGTTGTTACCCACTACGATGATGGGAATTAATAATCCTGATGAAATCCACAATTATTACTATATGGAATATAATTATAATGTCACTCGGGTGGTTGTTTTTACTTTTATACATATAAGAAGATATTTACTACTGATGGGGGCAGATATGATTGAAGATCCTGAATAAACTGTTGCACCAGCAAGCTATGTTACCCGATTATGGATGTTGGTTCTACCAATCCAGTGGAAAGACCTCAAAGAAGATACTATATGGATTATAAATTTAAAGTCATTGTCTTTTCTTTTTTTTTATTTAGATATAATGGAAAATATAGACATATATTTTTAAGTAGTGTGGGCAGTGAATCAAAGATATTAAGAAATGTTGTGTATGGTAATTTTGCATGATAGTGGGTGAATAAACTAGTTAGTAGATTGATTAGTCTAAGAAAAGGGATTTTTAAGTGATATATTTAGGGGAGTGGAGGAAATGGATAGAGTGGAATAAATGTTAAACTAGATTTTATGGGGAAGGCCGCTTTGAAATGTTATAGTAATATATATAGAAGATTAAATATTAAAGTAGGACTTATCGTATAGTTTTAAAGTGGAGAAGTTATTCTATAATGTCATAGTATAATGTCTTTTTTTTTTCCTTTCTTTTCTCTTTTTTGAAATGTATGGATAAAGGGGGATGTTATAATATTAATAATATTTTTAGTAAGTAAAGGTCAATATCTAGAGGAGGGAGTAAGTAATCTGTTATGAATTAGGGTTTTTTTGTTATGAAGAAGTCACAGGGGGGGATGGGTGGGGAGGGGGGTTAGGGAGGGGGAGGGAGAGGGGAAAAAAAGGGGGGGAAATTTGTATTTGAAAACTTTTTCAATAAAAAAAAAAACTATGATCACTATAATCTGGAGATCCCATAATAGTAATAGCACTTACATAACAATAGACTTATATATGTCATAGTGCTTTACAGCCGTGTCTAAGCAGTTTAGAGAGTCAACATATTGCCCTCAACAATCTGGGTCCTCATTTTACCGACCTCAGAAGGTTGGAAGGCTGAGTTCAACCTTGAGCCTAGTGAGATTTGAACTGTCAAATTACAGGCAGCCGGCAGGCAGCAGAAGTAGTCTGCAGTGCTTTATTCTAACCACTGACCACCGCGGCTCTATCAATTAGTTTTAGTTTTAGTTTTTATTGAATTTCTATACCGCCCTACTCCCGAAGGACTCAGGGCGGTGCACAGCCATGAAATAAAACACATAGATATACAAAATTTAAAATTGAATAAAATGAATTAAATAAATTTGGCTGAATTAATACCCATAATTTAAAATACCCATATTTTAAAATACAGTAAAAATTTAAAATTTACACTTAAAAGGGAGAAGATTTAGGCGAGGCCAGCTTGATGAAATAAAAGCGTCTTCAGCTCGCGGCAGAAGGTGTGCAGGTCCGGAATCCTCCGTATCTCTGGGGGGAGCTCATTCCAGATCGTCGGTGCCCCCACAGAGAAGGCTCTCCCCCTAGGGGCCGACAGCCGACATTGTTTGGCCGACGGCACCTGGAGGAGCCCCTCTCTGTGGGAGCATACTGGTCGGTGGGAGGCTATTGATGGTAGTAGGCGGTCCCGTAAGTAACCAGGTCCTAAGCCATGGAGCGCTTTAAAGGTGGTAACCAGAACCTTAAAGCGCACCTGGAAGACCACCGGGAGCCAGTGCAGCTCGCGCAGGAGAGGTGTTACATGGGAGCTCCACGTTGCTCCCATAACCACCCGCGCGGCCGCACTCTGTGCCAGTTGGAGCCTCGGGGTGCACCTCAAGGGGAGCCCCATGTAGAGAGTGTTACAATAGTCCAGACGAGAGGTGACGAGGGCATGAGTGACTGTGCGTAACGAGTCCCGATCTAGAAAGGGACGTAACTGGCGAATCAGGTGAACCTGATGAAAAATCCTCCCGGTCACGGCCGTCAAGTGCTCTTCTAAAGACAGCCGTGAATCCAGGAGGACGCCCAAGTTACGAACCCTTTCCGTGGGGGCCAATGATTCACCCCCAATAGCCAGCGATGGCGCCAGCTGACTATATCAGGACGTCGGAAACCACAGCCATTCGGTCTTGGATGGCCGATCGTTTCTCCCCATCCAGATCCGTACGGCCTCCAAGCACTGGGACATCACTTCAAGGGCATCGTTGGGGTGGTCCGGGGTGGAGATGTACAGCTGAGTGTTGTCAGCGTAGAGATGGTACTTCACCCCGAAACCACGGATGATCTCGCCCAGCGGCTTTACATAAATGTTGAACAAAAGGGGCGAGAGAACCGATCCCTGCGGCACCCCGCATATAAGGGGCCTCGGGGTCGATCTCTGCCCCCCTGTCAACACAGACTGCGACTGGTCAGAGAGAAAGGAGGAGAACCACCGTAAAACGGTGCCTCCCACCCCCAACCCTTCCAGCTGGTGCAGCATGATACCATGGTCGATGGTATCAAAAGCCGCTGAGAGGTCTAACAGGACCAGGACAGAGGAACAACCCCTGTCCCGAGCCCTCCAGAGATCATCAACCAACGCGACCAATGCCGTTTCCATGCTGTACCCAGGCCTGAAGCCTGACTGGAATGGATCTAGATACAACGCTTCATCCAGGTGCTGGGGAAGCTGTCGCGCAACCACACTCTCAACAACCTTCGCAACGAAGCAAAGGTTGGAGACTGGACAATAATTAGCCAATACTGCCGGGTCCAGGGAAGGCTTCTTGAGGAGGGGCCTTACCACCGCCTCTTTCAGGGTGGCGGGGAAGACACCCTCACCCAACGAAGCATTTATAATCCCCTGGAGCCAGCCTCGCGTCACCTCCCGGGAAGCCAGCACTAACCAGGAGGGGCACGGGTCCAACAAACATGTGGTCTCGTTCAATCTACCCAGAATCCTGTCCACGTCATCTGGGGTCACAGGATCAAACTCATCCCAGATAACAGTCTCAAGACCTGCCTCCGTCACCCTCGCTGGATCCATCCCATCAGAGTCCAGACCTGCCCGAATCTGAGTGATTTTGTCATACAGATACTGAACAAAATCCTCGGCTCTTCCCTCCAAGGGGTCCTCCCGTGCTTCCTGGTGGAGCAGGGAGCGGGTCACCCTAAACAGGGTGGCCGGGCGATTATCTGATGATGCAATAAGAGCAGCAAAATGAGTACATTTTGCTGCTTTTATCGCCACTAGGTAACTCCTAATATGAGATCTTACCAGTGTTCGGTCAGATTCAGAAAGACTAGCCCTCCAACAGCTCTCTAGGCGTCTTTTCCGGCACTTCATCTCCCTCAGCTCCTCGGTAAACCAAGGAGCCAGGCGAGATCGGCGCCGGGTCAGAGGCCGCAAAGGCACGACTCGGTCCAGGGCTCCAGCAGCCGCCCTATCCCAGGTGGCCACTAGGTCCCCAGACGAGGCGTGAGCCAGAACCTCCGGGATTGGCCCAAGCTCCATCTGGAACCTATCAGGTTCCATCAGGCGCCTGGGGCGGTACCATCTTACCGGTTCCGCCTCCCTGCAGCAGGGTGCCGCGGTTCGAAGGTCAAGGCGAAGGAGTGAGTGATCTGACCATGACAAGGGCTCAATGACTATATCCCCTATCTCAAGATCACTCAACCACTGTCCAGAGACAAAAACCAAGTCCAGTGTGTTTCCCCCAGTGTGCGTAGGGCCATGAATTAGTTGGGTCAGGTCCATGGCCGTCATGGAAGCCATGAACTCCCGAGCCACCTCAGATGCCTCACCCACAGATGGCAGGTTGAAATCCCCCATGACCATAAGTCTGGGGGTATCAACTGCCACCGCGGCAATAACGTTGAGTAGCTCGGGCAGGGCTGCCGCAGGGAGCCAGGTACGTGATCAGCAAACCCATCTGAACCCCGTGGCCCCACTTCACAAGGAGGGACTCACAACCAGCTGTCTGAGGTACAGTGGTCTCCCTCGGCCTAAGGCCTTCTCTAATAATAACCGCTATCCCCCGCCCCTCCCCTGTGACCTTGGCTGATGGAATGTGTGGAAACCTGGTGGGCACATTTCTACCAGAGGGACCCCTCCCTCTGGGCCCAACCAGGTCTCTGTAATACCCGCCAGGTCCGCTCCCCCCTCGTAAACAAGATCACAGATGAGGGGGGCTTTATTTACTATGGACCTGGCGTTGCACAACATCAGGCGAAGGCCCGGGCCCTGAAGGTCTGTACTACCTGGAGAATGGGTGGAGGCTTGGGGGCCGGAGCACCCTACCGCTTGAAGACAGCGGGTGCATGCTCCCTTAACATGATATGGCCCCCTGCTCCCGCCATATCTACCTCTCCCACACACAGTACCGATGGTAAAAACACCGTCTGGACCAGCTCGACCCCCTCCGGATCCCCCAACATCCCCGCCGAACGTCCTGGCCAAGCCCGACTCTCCCCCTAGTGGGTTATCCCCCAAACCCACAATCATAATTCCAATCCCACCCCCCTCCCCCCTCCCCAAACCCCTTAAAAGTTTAGACAAGGACAATTTTAAAAAAAACCCGCAGCCCCCTCTTTGCGGCATGCCACCTCTCGGGACTCCAGAGCCCGTCATCGAGGTAGGCCCTCGATAGAATGGAGGGCCAAGCCTGCGAGAGGGGGAGTCTCGCAGACCAAGAAGCTCCGCTGCTGAGTACATTGATCATAATGGGTGACACGACCATATCCTGAGGGTATATATAAAGGACCGAGGAGAAGACAAAGGAATGGGGGATCTCAGAGACATATTTACAGGACCAAGTCCCCTGTCCCCTCACAACAGAGGACATAGTCCAAAGCCCAGACGACCACAGTTCCAAGGGGGAAATAGATCCAACCACCCTCTCACGGTGGTTAGGTCAGCTAGACAGCTCCCTCTTGTGGTGAGGTGGTAGCAATGAACCGATGCATATAAACAGAGTCCGGGGGTCAGGTCCAAAAATCGCCCTCTCACGGCGGGTTGTCCGGTGGTAAAGACCGATGGTAAAGTCCCCTCGCTGGTAAAGTCCCCTCGCTGGTAAAGTGCATTTATGTAAAAAGCCTCCCGGTTCAGCCCCCAGGGGCTCTGGCACCTGGCCACCCTCTCACGGTGGTCAGGCAAATGTCTAGCCCCCTCAGCCGATGGGATTTAATTAAATTTAATTAAATTAATTCAATTTATATGCTGCCCCTCTCCAAAGACTCAGGACGGCTCACAATACATTTTAAAAAATCATTATAAAAAACATTTAAAAATTAAAAACATTAAAAACATTAAAAACTCATTCATGCCATTCATGACTGGATCTCGCCAGATCACAAGAGTGAGATCAACAGCCCAGGCCTGCCGGAAAAGCCAGGTCTTCACCACTTTTCAGAAGGCCAATAGGATGGGGATGGTCCGGACCTCAGGAGGTAACTGGTTCCAGAGAGCTGGGGCAGCCACAGAGAAGGCCCTCCCCTGCGGGTCCGCCAGCCAGCATTGTTTAGCTGACGGGATCCGGAGGAGACCAACTCTGTGGGATTTTACCGGTCGCTGGGAGATATGCGGCAATAGGCGGTCTCGAAAATAACCTGGCCCTAAGCCATGTAGGGCTTTAAAAGTAATAACAAACACCTTGGATTGTGACCGGAGACCAATAGGGAGCCAGTGCAGCTCACAGAGAATTGGTGTAATGTGGGTGTACCTAGGTGCACCCATGACAGCTCGCGCGGCTACGTTCTGGACCAACTGTAGTCTCCGAACACTTTTCAAGGGTAGCCCCATGTAGAGCATGTTGCAATAATCTAACTGTGAGGTGACAAGGGCATGAGTGACTGTGAGGAGAGCCTCCTGATCCAAGTCGGGTTGCAATTGGTGCACCAGGCGAACATGTGCAAAGATCCCCCTAGCCACAGCTGTCAGATGTTGCTCTAATCTTAGCTGTGAGTCTAGGAGGACACCCAAATTGCGAGCCAGTTCTGAGGGGGACAATTTCTCCTCCCCCCACAAACCAAGGATTGAAAAATCAGTCTTTTTTGATGCTGGAAAAAAAAATCATATATAATTTCATATGTATGGTGGCACAGTGGTTAGAATGCAGTATTGCAGGCTAATTCTGCTGACT
This sequence comes from Pantherophis guttatus, assembly GCF_059756535.1. Classification (NCBI taxonomy): domain Eukaryota; kingdom Metazoa; phylum Chordata; class Lepidosauria; order Squamata; family Colubridae; genus Pantherophis; species Pantherophis guttatus. The sequence goes on along the minus strand of NC_142064.1, from coordinate 84,156,886 downwards.
TCCAGGGGTTCAATTCTTACCGGCTCAAGGTTGACTCAGCCTTCCAAACTTCCAAGGTTGGTAAAATGAGGACCCAGATTGTTGGGGGCAATATGCTACTCATATGTAAACTGCTTAGAGAGGGCTGTAAAGCATTGTGAAGTGGTATACAAGTCTAAGTGCTATGTAGGCCTAAGTACATTTTTTGCCAGTCTTTGCTATATTTTTTATTGCAGATACAAAGAAAATTAGACAGTTTGCCTGTTTAGATATCTGGTAACCCTCGTAATGGAGAGGTCAATATGCCGATATGGTCCTCCTTGTGTCTGGCTGAAAGGTTGCCTACAAGCCTGAGAAGCAGTGGTGGGATTCAAATAATTTAACAACCGGTTCTGTGCCCTAATGACCAGCTGGGTGGGTGTGGCTCGGTGGTCATGTGACTGTGTGGGCATAGCCAACTCAACATCACTCACATCGATGGGTACTTTGCCTTAGCTGTTACAATGTAATAAGGTTTAACCAGAGAGGCAGTTTCTGTAAACAGGGCAATAAAGATTAGGATGGAAACAACACCAGAATGTTTCCTTCCTGCCTTCCTTACAAGATTAGCCCTGTACAGTGGAAAAAAACAAAAGGAGATTTCTTCCAACAACCGGTTCTCCGAACTGCTTAGAAAGTTAACAACCGGTTTTCCTGAATAGGTGCAAACTGGCTGAATCCCACCAGTGCTGAGAAGTTATGGCTGTTCAGCAAGCAGCTTTTCTGAACCAGAGTTGTGACCTAGACTTACTGAGTCATTTACAAGACACAATTAGTCCCAAATAAACCTGTGAATTACATTCATTCCCAGCTGAGTCCCAATTAGTTGCAAAACAAGTCCTTCAGAAGAAGTCCAACCTTTATCTTCTTTGACACCCTGCCAAAGGCCTTACTTGGCAAAGCCCCATGAAGTTCAGAAACAAACAAGAGATGCCAATTGGAAACAGAGTTAGCAATGTTGCTTTCCTGCAAAAGGCCCCAAGTGCCTTTGTTTCTCTTTTAAGCCTTATGGGAGGGGCCAATCATCTCCTGGCTGTACTCCCAAATTGTCCCTTTTGCTTTAGCTGCTCTTGCCTTCTGGCAGTTCTGCGCATGCATGCACTAAGAACAGGAGGAGCCTGTTCCTCTGCCTCTCTGCTGTCCGACTCTGAGGGCTCTGGAGTCAGTGTATCACTCACAGATGATCCTGGCCCCATCTCTGCCTCCGATGCAGAGCCCTCATCTGGGCCTTCCCCAGACTCCAGGACTGGCCCATGTTCCTCCCCAGCCTCCACACTGTCCGACTCCACTGCCAGCTCCGCAGGCTGCTGGCAGACCACAACAATCAGAACTGAAGATACTGGAGATTAATTCTGAACTTTTTGTATGCAAAAGAGATACAATCGAAGAACAGGAAGCTTGAACATGGATTGACATTGGTGTGCAGGCCATAGCTGAATTGGCTACCCCTTAAAACACACATTGTCCAACTCTAATCCCTCTGCTGTCTTCTCCCTTGGTTCTGAATTTTTTCTCCACCACCTTCTGTTGTCTTTTACTGACAACCAGTACTTGAGTAATTCTGTTGCCGGTGCCTGAATGGGGCCTGTACAAAACATTCATGCCGAAAGACAGTGATGCTATATGCATGCCAAAGAGCTATCTTCAAAACTGCTTTACAGATTGCCTGAAGTGTCATCCGGCTTGTTCAATTCTTATTGTATTCTATTCTATTGTTTTATATCGAGGTTGTATTGTTTTCCCTTTTCTATCATAGTTCGGTTTTGTTCTGCTATTGATAATTTAACACAGCGGGGTGATCTAAAGCCGAGGGAGAATTTTGTTCAATTTTCTCATTCCTTCTCTCAACTCCTGGTACCTTCATGGGATATTTATGTGGTTTCTTAGGCAAGAATATCAGGCAGTTTGCCACTGCCTTTTTACAGAATGTTTTTATATCTTTTCAATCTACAGCCCTCATTTAACTCAATTGTGTCGAGAACCTACTAACATTTGCATAGATCTTTTTGAGTAGAATGGAAAAAATAAAGTTGAGATGGGTGAGAGAATGATGGCTGGATTTGCCTAACTACATTCTGTTTTAACCATGCACAACAATGATTCAATATTATAATTTCCGCCAATTGAATGACTGGACAAAGAAGTAACAAAAATTCCCTATAAGGAACCTCCTAATAAGTTAGTTATAAGGTCCGAAACTGGTTCTTTCCAAAATGAGGAAATGTCAAATTTTCAGAAGAGATATTGATGAGAGGAGACTGAATTCTATTCCCCTTACCATTTCCTACCCCATCAAATGCTAATAAAATGTATCTATCCACGTTTGAAAGATAAATAATTAAGAAGGCCAACAAACTGTGGTCTAATGTACAGGCAGTCCTCTACTTATGACTGTCAGATGTAAATGCCTTATTCTCCAATGTGTAAATAATGTATATATGGAACATCAGAGGTTAACTTATTCTTTGGACTTTAATGTATTCATAACTTACCACTCCCATTCCTAGCTCCACCCCTTGTATATATAAGGAGCCACCCTCACCATTCTCGTCGCTTCTACCTTGAATATTCAGTGAATATAGAATGCCTATCATAATTAAAAAGAAATATATTTAAAGCTCTAACTCCTATTATCTTTATTGAGTCTGATCCTGAAAATATTGCAACAATCTGGTAGCAGAGGATGGTTAATTGACTCAATAAGTAATTAAAAATGTCCAAGAAAGATAGGCCCAACACCAGGGCCTACAGCAAAGAAATAGAAACTGATCAAGAGATGATCAACGAATCCACCAATGCGATTTCGAGAGAATCCGAAGAATACACCACTGAAGAAGAAGAACTAATGAGTGAAAATAATGACCAGAAAGAAATCGAAATAGAAAATAACGAACTCAGGTCAGAGATATTAAAGATACTAAAAAGCCAAAAGAATGATGAAAGTCTCATCGCGGACCTCCAGGAGATGCTGAAGAACAGCGGAGCAGCGAGAGAGAAAAACGTCATTAAAGAAAAACCCAAAGATCAAAAAACCGTAAGTGAGATGACTACTGAGAAAATAGTTGTTAAAAAGAAAAGATGTGATCCCGCGCGAAATTTTGAATGGCAGCCATCTTGGTTTCAACGAACTTCAAAAGAGAATGGAGCAGAGCCAATCAAAACGCTCAGTTCAAAATTTCTGGCGCGAAAAACACTATCAGACGAAGAAAGTGAGAAAGAAGTCTCAAACTCTTCAGATGATCCAAAATCAGAAAGTGAAGACGATTTAACAAAATCTCAAGTAAAATCAGCAATGAAAACACTTTTTGCTGCTTTTGGGCCAAGACTGAAAATTACCAAGACATCTACGAAGAAGCAAGAAATCAAACCGGCGACTCAAGACCTGCACGCTCCCATCCTGACTTCGAAAGCGACGACGCCCGAGCCCAGAGAGCCATGCCGATTTCGCCCTACACCACAGACAAGATCGAATACCAACGCACACAAAAAGAAGAAAAGAACCGTCGCCACCACCAGAACCCCAAAAACCGAGCCAGAGACCGACTCATCTGAGGAGGAGCGGATCGAGAGAGCTGAAAGGGAGAGAACCTTCCACGACGCCACCAAAGAAGAAATGAGCAACGCGCATGTGCGAAACTACGTAGACGACCCAGAAGGACTTGAACTGGCCAGAGAACCGCGCAGACTCATTGCAAGCATCCCAATGCCGTTCTGTAATTTCCTGCACTTGAGAGATCACGGACTGCCCCAGGTTGTAAGTAATGGACAGAATAATGTAGGTAACTTACCCAGTGACTTCCCAAAACTTAGAATTGATGGCATTAATTTACAAGAGTGGTATCAACAGCTTCAGGTTATTTTCATGAAAGAAAATTTACTATTCTTTATAACTAGCCCTCCAAGAAGACCTTGGACTTTAAAAATAGATTGTTTACATCATAGAGCATTTTTCATAATAATATCTAGCGTGTCTCCTGCAATGTATCATAGCATCAAACCAAACCTAACTGTATCAGAAATAATTCAATGCATGTTTAATCTATTTCACAGCGATAGCGTAGCTACAACCACAAGAATGTCTAAGGATTTCTTTTCCTCTAGAGTAAAACCAGGGGTTTCTATAAGTGAGCATTTGATAAATCTAAACAAAATAAGAGCTGAGCTACAATTGAGGGGGGAAGTGATTTCAGATCAAACAATGAAAAGTGTTATTATCAATTCACTTGATCCATCATGGGATAGCTTTATGTCACACTTAGATACCATTAATTTGGGATATTTATCCATAGAAAGTCTATCTAACAAATTGATAGCAGAAGACAATTCAAGAAAAAATCGATCCAGTAACCAAACAGACCACAAACCTTTTAGGAAAGTAGTCTTTCAAGATAAACATAATGAGGCCTTTAGATGCTACAATTGTGGATCCAGGGAACATAGTAGAAGAGACTGTCCCAAAGTCTCAAGAGAGAGACATAGGCCAGAATATAGGAGCAAATATAATTACAGACAATCTTCCACAGATAGACACAAATATAGAAGTCCACCAAATTACAAAGAAGGTAGAGGGGGTAGAGAAAATCCAAAAGAGAGGAAATCTGGGTCACTGAATGGGCTAAATAAACAAGACAGCACCAGAACACAGCAGGATGAGAATAACAATTGGCTTATTGATTCTGGTGCAACAAATCACACCACCAACAACAAAAGTATATTATCTTCATTTATAGAAGATAAGTTTGTGATAAAGGTAGCTAATCAAGAAAAGGTTCAAGTACTAGGCAAAGGAAATGTGACCTTGCCTGGTCTAGGGAAAATAGAGGGGGTATTATTAATCCCAGAAATACCTCACAACATACTAAGTGCCATAAAATTAAGCAGAGAATCTGATATCAATATAGTTTTCTCAAAAGGGAAAGCAACTATAGAAAAGAACAAAACAAATGTAGGTACTGTAATGATAAAAGGAGGTCTACCCTATCTGATAACTAAAGAAAGATGTTTACATAACATTGATTCAAATATGGAAGATTGTATTGAAGCAGATGATGAAAATGTCAGTAACAGTGACAATGATGAGTGTAGAATAACTCATGATCACAAAAATACATACAAGGAAAAGAAACCAAAAATAGGTAAACCAATTCATGATGAGTGTGCTCACATCTTACACAGGAAGTTAGGACATGCAAGCTTTCCTGTAGTACAAAAAATGACTGAACACGCAGAAGGTGTCAAAATAAAAAATTGTGAAAATTATTTGGAATGCTCAGTATGTAAATCCACCAAACTAAAAACCAGTCCCAGACCAAAAAAATCTAACAGATCAACTAACAATATTTTTGATTTGGTACATATGGACTTAGTTGGTCCATTAAGTCCCTCAATTACCTATAGAAAACGTTACTTCCTAACAATAGTGGATGACTACAGCCGATATGGTTTTGTTTACACATTAAAGCACAAGGATGAAACATTTCAGAAATTTAAGGAATTCTACAAACGTATAGAAACACAACATAATATCAGAATAAAGCAAATTATGACAGATAGGGGATGTGAGTTCATGTCTAAAGAATTCTCCCAATGGTTAAAGGATAGAGGAATGTTACATTTCACGTCCAATCCTTTTTCTGCATTTCAAAATGGAGTTGCAGAGAGGAAAAATTCCACACTACAAACCATGATTAGGTGCACATTAGAGGATGCTGGTTTAGGCAAACAATTTTGGTCAGAGGCATTACATTATTCGAATTACACTCAAAATAGAACCTGGTCCAGTATTGTGAATAAGACACCATATGAGGTGATGTACAATAGAAAACCCAAATTATCACACATGCACATATTTGGAGTCACTGCAGACGTACACATACCTAAACAATTGAGGAGAAAGGGAGAAAACGTATCCAGGAGATTAAGATTCATGGGATACGAAACTGGAACCAAAGGGTACAGATTTATTGATAGTAATAACAAATTTATAGTATCCAGAACAGCTGTGTTCCATGAACAGGCCAATTGGTCAAAATTGCACCTTAATGAAATATTTCCTAATAAATGTAAAGATACGATATCTTGCGAGGAAGGAACAACAGAAAATCAAAATATTAACAAAAGTAAGAACAAAACCAAAACTTGGACTAATAGTCAGCATAAAATAAAGACAGACACATTAACAAAAAAGGAAGCTAGATATTTGCATGATAACCATAGCAAGCCTGAAAGAACTATTAGAAACAATAGAAACCAAATACCAAATAAATACAAAGATTACATAATGCATATGAATGGAGAACAAATAACACCTAATACATATGAAGAAGTATTGAAACTTCCACATGAAGAAAGAGAAAAATGGGAACTAGCTATGGAAAAAGAGATGGAAAGTTTACAAGGATTAAATGTATTCACACCTGCGATCGCACCTAAGGATAAAACAATTATAGGTACCAGGTGGATTTATAAAATTAAGAACTTAGAAGGAGGCAATACCTTATACAAGGCTAGACTAGTTGCACAAGGCTATGCACAAAAATATCCAGAAGACTATACTGATACATATTCACCCACAGTGAGAACAGAGAGTGTCAAAACAGCCCTTGTAGTAGCATCTGCACTCAATCTGGACGTATTCCAATATGACATACAGACCGCATACTTACATGCAAAATTAGATAAGGAAATATATGTAAGAGCACCACACAGTCAATACACTAATAAGAACGAAATTTGGTTATTAAATAAGAGTCTGTACGGATTAAAGCAATCCGGCAAAAGATGGTACGATTGCTTGGTAAAAGTACTTAAGACCATGGATTTCAACGCCACCACTGCTGATAATTGTTTCTTTGTAAAAAAGAGTAATGATCATATTGAATTTGTATTAATTTACGTGGACGATATTTTATACATTGGAAAGCATAAAGAGAGCAGGGAAATCTTTGTAAATAAGTTAAATGAACACTTCTCACTGAAATCTCTGGGTAAAGTGAATAAATACCTTGGTGTGCAAATTAACAAAACTAAAAGGGGATTCAAACTTACACAGAAAGATAAAATCATCGAACTCCTAAACAAATGTAACTTAAATAATGCCAAAACCTGTGACACCCCTATGCAAACTGATTTTCTTAGAAACACTGATGAATCTTCCCCTGAGTTTAAAGACAACACATTTTACAGATCAGTTATAGGTTCACTCCTTTATATATCTAATTGGACTAGGCCAGATATTGCATTACCTCTCAATCTATTGTCAAGATATGTTAGTAAACCAACCTTGTATCATTGGGAAGCTGTCAAAAGAATTCTAAGATATCTGAAGGGTACATTAGATTTTTGTTTAATGTTGGAACCCAATAATGACAGAGAACCAAAAATTACTTGTTATGCTGATGCAGATTGGGCTGGTGATACATCATGCAGAAAGAGTACTTCTGGTTATGTTTTTCTATTGAATGATTGTCCAGTTTACTGGTATACTGGTAAACAAGAACTAGTAGCCACTTCTACTACAGAAGCGGAATATGTTTGTTTGTCCAAGGCTGCAAATAACCTTGTATGGTTCAATGATCTGATCACTGATGTTTGGAAGAAACCCACTTTACCATTTATTATGCATGAAGACAATAAAGCGGCCATTGAAATATCCAGATCCGATGCAATTGGACAAAGGTCCAGGCATATTGATATAAAGTTTAAGCATGTGAGACAACTGTCTCAAGACGGATTCATTAAAGCAATACATTGCGATACTTCTGAACAATTAGCTGACATATTAACAAAACCCTTACCTTCTAAACAACACAAATATTTAACTTCTAAATTATATGTATTATATTGTCCTGAATCAGAATGTAATTGGTGTTGTGTAACGAACCGGCATTTAGAGGGGGATTTGTCAGATGTAAATGCCTTATTCTCCAATGTGTAAATAATGTATATATGGAACATCAGAGGTTAACTTATTCTTTGGACTTTAATGTATTCATAACTTACCACTCCCATTCCTAGCTCCACCCCTTGTATATATAAGGAGCCACCCTCACCATTCTCGTCGCTTCTACCTTGAATATTCAGTGAATATAGAATGCCTATCATAATTAAAAAGAAATATATTTAAAGCTCTAACTCCTATTATCTTTATTGAGTCTGATCCTGAAAATATTGCAACAATGACCACAACTGAGCCCAAAATATCTGTTGTTAAGTGAGTTTTGCCCCATTTTACAACCGTTTTGCCATCATTGTTAAGTGAATCACTGCGGTTGATAAGTTAGTAACACGGTTGTTAAGTGAATCTGGTTTCCCCATTGATTTTGCTTGTCAAAAGGTTGCAAAGATGATGACAAGATCTTGAGACACAGCAACGGTCATAAGTATGAACCAGTTGCCAAGCATCTGAATTTTGATCACATGATCATGGAGATGCTACAAAGGTTGTCAGTGAGGAAAAATGGCCATAAGACACTTTTTGCAGTGCAGTTGTAATTTGAATGGTCACTAAATGAACAGTTGTAAGTCGAGGACGACCTGTACTTCAAATGATCAGACTGCACTTTTCTTGGAATGTTTTGGACAGATTAAACACCATGCATACTGCTGCAAAATTTAATATTGTATATACATATGTAGCCAGTGTGGTGCAGTGGTTAAGGTACCAGGGGAGGAACCAGGAGATGGTGAATTCTAGTCCTGCCAGAAACACAAAACTGTTGTGGTTTGCCAGCAGCCTGCGGAGCTGGCAGCGGAGTCAGACAGTGAGGAGGCTGAGGAAGAACATGGGCCAGTCCTGGAGGCTGGGGAAGGCCCGGATGAGGGCTCTGCGTCGGAGGCAGAGATGGGGCCAGGGCTGTCTGGGAGTGATGTACGGACTCCAGAGTCTCCAGAGGCTGACAGCAGAGAGGCAGAGGAACAGGAGGAGCCTGTTCCTAGTGCACGCATGAGAAGAGCTGCCAGAAGGCAAGAGCAGCTAAAGCAAAAAGGACGACTTGGGAGTAGGGCCAAGAGATGATTGGCCCCTCCCATAAGGCTTAAAATAAGGCAACGGCTCTTAGGCTCTTTGTTAATAGATTTGTTTCTTGTCTTGCTGCATTTATTTCTTGTCAGCGTCTTCTGCTTCTGAACTTTTGCCAAGAAAAGCCTTTGGCAGGTTGCCTAATTAGACCAAGGTTGGTGATAAGGCTGAAGAATTGTGTTATGATGAATTTGTTTTCAGTTAGTTTGGATTACCCTGAGAATGAGTTAATTCTCAGCTCTTCTAATAAAGTCTGTTTGTTTCAAACTGATTGCGTCTGATAATACCTACTTGGGCCTGGGTCACAACAAAAACAGCTGGCTGTGTCCTTGGACAAGTCATTTTCTCTCTGCCCTACAAAGCAAGCAAGGGCAAACGACTTCTGAAAAACCTTGTCTAGAAAACTGTAGGATTTAGTCCAGGCAGTTGCCAGGGGTCAACGCTGACTTGAAAGTGCACAAATGGACAACACATAGAGCATGGTGATTATTAACCAAGAAAGCAGTCCTGTACTGCTTCATGAAAAAGGAAGGGATAATAAAGTATAATAAAAGCCATAAATCTAGACCTGTTCTGTTTAGGGTCTGTTCTACAGACCCTAAAGAACGCAGCACACACAAAGTCCGTTCAAACTTTAGTTTACTAAATAAACCAGTTTTTTACAACAACTGCTGTTTATTAACTGCATTAACAGCTGCCAAGAATTCAAAGAATAATACTGAAAGCTTACTGTGGTTGGCAGAATGCCCAGAAGCAATTTGCAGGAAGCTGATAAGATAAGCAGGACAAGACAGGAAGGTATGTGAATGAAGTTGTTCCCTGCAAATTGCTTCAGTTGGCATTCCTCCTTAAATAGGCTAAGGGAGTGGCCAATTAGCCCCAAGCCTTACTCTCAAGAGGTCTCCTCCTGAGTAGCCACTCCTGCCTTTTGGCAGGTCTGTGTGCCTGTGCATCGAGAAGAGGCTCCTCCTCTTTTTCCTCCTCACTTAAGGGGGCTTCTGGAGGTTCTGAAGGCCCTGGCTGAATCCCCACCTCTGGCACCACATCTTCTCAAGCCTCCTCATTGTCTAGCTCGAGTGCCAGCTGCCCAGGCTGCTGGCGCAGCACTACACCAGCCTCCTTGCTGTCTGAATCAGCTACTAGCTGCACAGGCCACTGACGGGCCACAACAAGACCTGTGATGGCAAACCTATGGCACGCAAAGCCCTCTCTGCTGGCACACACATCATCACCCCAGGTCAAATCTCCATGATGTTTCTTACGTGAGCTTCTGTTTCCCTGTAAACAACAAAACAAGCTCATGAAAGAAAAAGATCTTACCTCTTGCTGCGCTGCCAGTGTTGGGATGCTCTACCTCCCACTGGCCAGCTGGCCTTCAGGTGTCTGCTCTGCATGTGTGCATGTCCATGCATGCACTAATGCATGTCTGTACATGCACACATGTCCACGCATGCACACCTTTCAGTTTGGGCATGTGTGCATAGTTTGGGCACTCGGTGTCTAAAAAGTTCGCCATCACCAATCTAGATTAAAAAAACTAGGGGGATTGGGAGTCTTCCCAATGATTAGGCATGTCCTCTCTTTCCTATAGTGAATAGAAAGTTGGACCCAAGGGTTCTGAAGACTCTTTCAACTATTCCATGAATGTTTCTGGAATGGCACAAAAGGCCATATCTGGGTACCTTCAGAGTTGAATGCATTCCTTCATTATAAAGAAACCCATTCACTGCTACCAGTAGGAAAAATTGTTAATGGCAAGTTAGCCAGAATTACCAGAAGCTTCCAAACAGATTGTACAACAGCAAATAAAGAGATGTGGAATAGCAGAAGAAAATTCTGTATAATAATGATCTTACAAAATTCCTGAACCAATCAGCAAGGAATTCTTATTATGATTATCTGTCAAGTGCCTGGGAAATCAGGAGATTCAGGCAGTTCAAATGAGTATAAAGATTTACTGCAAGCTTAAGCTCTCCACAAGAATCTGGTCAACTACCAGTGAAGGGAAATGCACAGGAGATAAGAGAGGGATTCAAGGTGGGCTGGACTTAGATCTCTTGCGGACGTGCAGGGACTCGTGACTTATGACGCATTTGACCCCTACCTCAGGCTTAGCCTGGTTATCTCCTACATCTTCACTGCCATTTTTATCTTATTATACTTTGAAAGCTCTTAATACCCTGAAGCTTTTTCCTACACATACAATATGATTTGGTCTTACAAGCTTCATTCTGATTAACTGCAAAATGTCCAGGGATAAATCAACAAATGCAAAACAAATTCCAGAATAATGTGCAAAAATAGGCTATCAGACAGGGGTGAAATCCAGCAGGTTCTGACAGGTTCTGGAGAACCAGTAGCGGAAATTTTGAGCAGTTCAGAGAACCGGTAGCGGAAATTTTGAGTAGTTCAGAAAACCAGCAAATTCCGCCTCTGACTGGCCCCAGAGTGGGGTGGGAATGGAGATTTTGCAATATCCTTCTCCCAGGAGTGGGGAGGGAATGGGGATTTTGCAGTATCCTTCCCCTGGAGTGGGATGGGAATGGAGAGTTTGCAGTATCCTTCTCCCAGGAGTGGGGAGGGAATGGGGATTTTGCAGTATCCTTCCCCTGGAGTGGGATGGGAATGGAGAGTTTGCAGTATCCTTCCCCTGCCATGCCCACCAAGCTATGCCCACAGAACCGATAGTAAAAAAATGTGGATTTCACCACTGCTGTCAGGATATAACTAGCAAAATGCAATGATATGATGCATGTCAGATTAAACATGCTTCTTTAAAGGGCCACCCATTTTCATCCACATGTATCCCAAGATACTATTTTCGTTTCATTTGTAAGCCAAAAGTGTAGAAAGAAGCAATTGGAGAAATGTTCTAATCTCTCATTTCTATCTAATTTATGTCTAATCTCAGTCGTTCCTTGCAAAGAATTTTAGCAAGTTGAGGTACTTTATTTCTCCATAAGACTGTTTTCTAAATGTTGCTGAAATTCTTTCCTTTCTTACTTTCTTTTTGCATCCATTTTCTTGGCTACACTTATCTGCTAAAAAATTTACTAAAAGTTGCAGATACCGGCTCATTCTCTCATTGGACAAGCGAGGACAGTGTTCTGCATGTCATGTTATCATATGACTCTCCTTGATAGACAATAATTTCACAATCATGGTGTCCCAGAGCACACGTGTCAACTTGCAAATCATTTCTAGTCTGCTCTCGAGCGGTCATGGACAGAAAGGGATGGGGAGAACTATCGGAGCAGTTCAGCAGCCACATTTACAAGCACATTCCATGCATACCTTCCTCCAAGATTGGATCTCAGATTACCAGAGCCATTTTGTGAGGTGTGGTTTTTACAGCCTGCGAAAGTGCCTTGTTGGAGAATGTTATTTATGACACAGCCTGGGAGGAGGGGGGGAACAGGGTCATGGTTGAGCCGTAAATTACATGCGGCAGAGTTTACTACACTTGGGAAGCTGCCGACATGTTGCTCCTAATAAATAACTGGATTTCTTTTGAAACTTGGCTCGAGGCTCATGAGTTAATTAGGGCATTCATTGGAGCCCTGACAACAGGTTTCTTGATTGCACCATAAGACTGCAAAATTCTTCCACCATCTTTTATGATACTCCTGGCTCTCTTCCACTCATCCTACTTTAAGGATGAGATTTACAAGCATGTGGATTAGTTTGCCTGTTGTAAAATATTGACCCTGTTTGCAGAAGGCAGAGCAAATGATTGTAAGAGAAAAAAAGGACAGGTTGTGTTACTGCTGAAAACCAACTGGCCTTCCCAGATCCCTCAGAAGCTCCTGGGTTCATCACAACCTGACAGGAAGGAAAACTTTTGACTTAAGAGTCCTTTTGTTTATTTAGAGTTAGTCCATTAAGACCCAGTCAAAATGCTTCAGGGCAGGATCCTGGAAAAACAACATTACCAAGTCACAATATAAACCCTTAATGCAAAGGTTTTGCCAAGGTGTTATTTTACTTACGTCTAATTGTCTATGTGTGCAGTGAACCTTTTTCAGCAAGATAATGTTCAGAGAAAGAACAAGCTGCTCTATTTGTGAAGTGAATCTCTAATGTATTTGCAGTCGCTAACTACCAGTCCATCACTCTAAAGCTATTGTACTAAATAAATTTGTTCTTTTCCGTTAATCACCCATTGAAATCTTTTTTGCTTCTTGAAGAATGACAATCTTATTTTGTAAAAATACTTTCTTCCTGTACTTCTTGGCTTCTTATAAAACACTCATTGCGTCAAACTGCAAATGTGCAGGTAAAATAAAATGGAATGAAGGTATTTTTACTAGCTTTTTCATGCCTAATGACAGGTGATTTGCGTTTTTGGGATTGTGTTCTAACTTTGCCACATGGCCTCAAATCAAATTCAGAGCTGATGAAACTTTCAGGTTTTGCCTTGAAACAAATGAAACAACAGTGTCCCAGAAACTTTTCATGACCTCTTAAAAGTTATAGCCTATTTTAAAGTTCAACATATTGTGCAAGGAAGATTTCTCTAATGTCCATTGCATATTTGGCAAACTTGATTCTTGTTGTAAAAATGTTGCTGTGTGTGCTTCAACTCATAGGATTAGGGCTTGTTCAAATATACAGTCTTAATTACCATCAGATGAATATCTGAATGGTCAATATTGAAAAACGTTGTGGGTGAGAGAATCAGTTGAGTGTAGTGGTTAAGGCATTTGGCTAGAAATCCAGGAGACCATGAGTTGTTGTCCACTTTAAGGTGTGAGATCAACTAGATGACTATGGACCACTCATCTTTATCACCTTTGGAAGGAAGCAATGGGAAACCACTTCTAAAAATTTGCCAAAAAAATTCCAGGACAGTTGTCAGGAATCAACATTGACTTGAAGGAGGACACACACACACATACCACACACACCACACACACCACACACACACACACCACACACCACACACCACACACCACACACACACACACACTCACAAGTTCTCAATTTTTCATAAAGACTTTTTTTTTTTTTTGCCAGTGATGGTTATGTACAATAACTTAGGATCCAATCTGGATCAATCATTCTGGTAGAGCGAAGTTCCCTGAGGATGGGCTCCAACATGAGTCCCAAAGCTAAAAGACTAAACCTCTGGTCACTATGACTGACCCAGATTGGATCCTGCAACATTATTCTGGGACACATGCCTTCATTCGTACAATAACACAGTTGTACAACTTGGGCATGACCATTGTCAAAGCCCATAGCAATGAATATTTATACGTCACCAATATCAAGTGTAAAAGGAGGGACTGTTGGTTCAGAAGCTAATTGATAGTGGAGTAGTATCAACTTTAGCTTTTGATGGGGTTGAGTTCCTTCTTTAGGAACAGACTCATGATCTAGAGGTGCTCTTGGACTCAGTTCCTGCTAGAGGAGCAGTAAAATTGTGTCTAGAAAGAACTTCCCTGCCTCAGTTAATAAGCCATAAATTATAGCCTTGCCCAGAACAGGACAGGACACTCTGAAGACTGTTAAACACATCCTTGTATCTGGTGACTGCAACCCACTTTACATAGGACTGCCATTGAAGATGTCCATGGAGATTCTCAGTCATCCAGGTCATGGTTGTCCCAAAGATGCTTTTTTCAAGAGGCAACTGGACTTTCTTGTTTTTCTTTGAAGATATTTTTCTTCTCATCCAAGAAGGTCCTTCAGCTCTGACTGGATGGGGGGTTGGAGGGGATGGGAGATTATCTGCCCTTGAAGATCAACTGGGCAAAATACAGTTGTCTGTGTGCTTACTGAGCAATCGTGGCATTTATTTATCAAGAATAAATGTATTACAGATAATCCTTGATTTACAACTATTCGTTCAGTGAATGTTCAAAGCTGCAACGGCACTGAAAAAAGTGACTGATAATCATTTTTCCACATATGATACTATGGTACCATCTCTCTGGTCACTTCAAATTCAGACACTTGGCAACTGGCATGTATTTATGATAGTTGCAGTGTCCGAGGGTTGTATGATCACTATTTGTGACCTTCTAACAAACAAAGTTAATGGATTCACTTAACAAGCATGTTACTGACTTAACAACTGCAGTGATTTACTTAACAATGATGGCAAAAAAAAAGGTTGTAAAATGGGCCAAAACTCACCTAACAATTGTCTTGCTTAACAATGGAAATTTTGGACTCAATGGTGTTCATTAGTTGAGGACTACCTGTACGTAAAATTGTCTCGCAACTCAGGTAAATAGGGAATTTCTCCTGAAGGTCTCCTCTTATCAGGAGATACAATGGAACAGGTGCTTTGAGTGACTATCTCACTCTTTTGGAACATCTTAACCTCCAAGGAAAGAATGGATCCCATTTTAATGCTTTCTGAATGACTTTTAAAACTGATTAAGCATGTAGAAGAAGATCTATGCCATTATTATTTCTGATTGCCTAAAAGGGTTTTTCACTATTTTTATGTTCTTCTTTGTACTGTTTGATTTGTACATGGTGTAGAGCCTCTTGAGTCAGGTGGCTCATAAATAAGCATGTGTAATATTTTTAACCAGCTGAGTTATCTTCCCCCCCTAAAAAATAGAAGCAATGATAGATACGTAGAAGTAGAGATGCAGAGAAAAGTCACCAAGGATCTCTTTTGGAGTGAAATAAAACGATCCAATAATCCACACAATGTTACAGCATTAACAGCAATTGATGTATGTATTCAGCTAGTAATTTATTGTTCTCAGTTTCGAAATGCCATACAAAATATTTATGAAATGCCCTCCTTCCTTTTGTCATGGACTGACTTTAGACAATCCTTATTCATAGGACCATTTTCTTCATAGTATGTCAACACCTGTTGACTTCATGGACAAAGCTATGTGGTTTTCCTCACAATAACACAAAAATAGTCTGCCCTTACATTCTTCTAGAATATTTTTCAGCTTCCCAATATAAACCACATACTTAAGGTTTCCTAGTTGTTCCCCAGTATATGTACCAACCTGGTCCAAACTTTTAAGTTTTTTGAGCTTAATCAGGAACTGTGAGAGCAGGTGTTACCATCTAGTGACACGATCCTTATTTAGAAATTATTTAGAAATAGGATATTCGTCACACAAAACATTCAGTGTCTGAAATACCTATCTGGAATCATCCAGAGCCAAATAGAAACAGTATTTGTTCCAGGTATTGTCCCCCTCCAGGGGACTGGAGGCTAAAATAAATGAAGAACGGTTGCTGGAATTGGGTACGTCTAATTCAGGGGTCAACAACCTGTGGCTCTGGAGCAGCATGTGGCTCTTTCGGTTAGGACAGGTAGAGGAAAAAGGATGCTGCACTAGGAGGAGACTATGGTGGGGGAACCGACTTCCAGTCGGCAGAGGAAAAAGGATGCTGTGCTAGGAGGAGACTCTATGGTGGGGGAACTGGACTTCCGGTTGGCTCCAGAATTGAACGGGGGCTTCCAGTTAGGATCTTTGTGGCTCCTTGAGTGTTTAAGGTTGCTGACCCCTGGTCTAGTTTAACAAAAAAGAAGGATTAGGGAAGACATGATAGCAGTCTTCCAATATCTAGGGAGCTGCCACAAAGAAGAGGGAATCAACCTATTTTTCAAAGAACCTGAAGGCAGGACAAGAAGCAATGGATGGAAACTCATCAAGGAGAGAATCCACCTGAACTAAGAAAAAATTTTCTGATAATTACAACAATTAATCACTGGAACAACTTGCCTCCAGAAGTTGTGGGTGCTCCAACACTGGATGTTTTTAAGAAGAGATGGGACAACCTTTTCTCTGAAACTATATAGGGTCTCCTGCTTGAGCAGAGGTTGGACTAAAACAACCTCCAAGACCTCCTTCTAAGGCTTCTCTGTTATTTTGTTATTTCAAATTATTCTAAGTAGAAGTGATTCAGTGGAAAAAACTGAAAAAAGAACCACTGCTGAGGAGTTTTCTTGACTGAGGGAGGCAAGGGAAAGAGCGTACAGGGAGCTGGGTAGGTATGGGTGGATAAATTGGAGGATGGGGAAAATTTTCCTCC
Source organism: Pantherophis guttatus (assembly GCF_059756535.1). NCBI lineage: Eukaryota > Metazoa > Chordata > Lepidosauria > Squamata > Colubridae > Pantherophis > Pantherophis guttatus. Next base: position 84,139,827 of record NC_142064.1, on the reverse strand, counting down.
TTCAGAGGAAAATAATCATATCTTAATCAAAGTTATGAATGCCTAAAACTAACCTTATAGGCAGTGAGGAACACAGACTGCCACCACCCACCCTTATCTTTGTTAACACATAAATGAGTAATCATGCACACATTCTTGCTCAGCAAAAGTAAGCTTGAGGCGTTTATAGTTCAGAAACACTCCAACAAATGGGTAAAACCAACAAGACCTCATATCAAAATGCACTGTGGACTGCATCAGCAGTGCACAAGGACATGAACAGAGTATACCTATACATGTCCCTAAACTTAGCAGGCTTAACATCAATCAGGATAGAGCTGGAAGGGATCTTGGAGATCTTCTAGTCCACCTCCCTGCTCAAGCAGGAGATCCTGTACCATTTGAGACAAGCCACTGTCCAGTCTCTGGTCCAGTGATCTCTGCTCCAGTGATGAAGCACCCACAACTTCTGAAAGCAAGCTGTTCCACTGATTAATTGTTCTCACTGTTAGGAAGTTTCTCCTTAAATTCCAGATTGCTTCCTTCCTTGATTAGTTTTCAACCATTGGTTCTTCTCCTGCCCTCTGGTGCTTTGGAAAATAAGTTGACCCCCTCCACTTTGGGGAATCTTTGCATGGAATCTTGCATTTTGTAAATACACAAAAAGGGTTCAAAAGAATGCAGTGGGCAGAAATGAATGTTGGAGTCAACAAATCCAACCAACCAAATTTTTCCCAACGCACTCAAAGTGAAAAATTCCAGAACAGACAGTATTCTACTAAACTGAAGCAAGACCTGAGTGCAGCAAATTTCCAGCAAGCAGTAGAGGTGAGTGAATACTATTTTATTTTCTGGATAACTCCGTGCAGATCCCTTTGTGTTATTGCTTGTAAAGATTTCAGAGTGACTTTGAAGATAAAGCCTCACTGCCAGTGGTGGGTTGCTCCCAGTTCGGTCTAGTTCTTACGAACCAGTAGTAATGGCAGCAGGAGGCTCCATCCACCTGGCCAGACATCATCACGGATGATCTGCGCATGAGCAGAAGCTTCTGCACATGCACATGCACACATGTGCGCTCCCATTGTGAACTGGAAGTGGAGGTAAGTAGAACCCACCCCTGCTCACTGCCTTTAAAAAGATATCCCAGATTTCAAAAGCAGCAGGACCTCAAAGCATGCAGACAGCAGGCAGATATCCTCATGTCACTCAAACCCATAAGGTACAAGTCCTTTGGGTATTTACATTGGGTCTGTTGTTGTTTTTTCCCTGAATGCCACACAGACATGTACAAGTGCTACCAGGAAATCCAACTTCCACACAGACATGTTTACAGAAGTTATACCTAAAGTGCAGTGGTTCGTTTCCAAGATAAGATGAAAGGGCCACCAGAAGGGTTCCCTTATTTAAGATCGTGGCTGGTCTGCTCCAAAATTCCAGACCTCATTCAACAATACAATACACAATATGGTCCATATTTCTTAGTCTAACCAAGAAACTCAAAAGATCATACTTCAGCTGCAAGAGGCAAGTCAATTTCCCATTAATAATATGGAACATTTGCATCAATTCCATTTTGAAAAGAAGTTATCTTGGACTCAAATTGAAGTCCATTAAAAAGTTATTTTTGTTTGGTCAGCAAGTCATTCAAAGCAGCTGTATTCAGCATTTTGCCCATCCTTGTCTTTATTCTGACAAAATTGGAAACCCACAGTCATGCGTTATTTTTCTATACGTTGATTTCCATTGAAATCTGTTGCATTTGACATGGAAATGTCAATTTTTGTGGCACGAAAGAGATCTCTTGATATTAGCCCCCGAGATATAATGTTTTAGTCAAATCAGTGCTGTTCGTTTTAGTATTTTAAAATAAAATCAATGCAAAGAACTAACTACCCCATTAATACCCCCAACACACACACACCCCACTCCCCATGGAAGCCAGTTTTATGAGACAAGAGGAAATAGTTTTAAGGGCAGGCACAAACAAAATAAATACTAACAGAGAGCAGGAATACTAACTAAGTCAGGGCAGTGAGCATTGTGTTTTAAAATAAATAAAGCTCTAATTTAGCAGCAATGGTCCAAGATGTTGTTAAGGCTTTTACCCAAGGGCAGACTGTCTGGACGAGAAGAACAGATTGCACTCAACTCTGTCTGTGGGTTTTGGCCCCTTGGATCTAATGATTCTTTATCTTTCCCCCATATCGATTTGGTACAGAATCTATGGGTACACAACCTCAGGTCAACAGCTGTGGCTGTTTATGGCTCAGGTCACTGCCGTTCAATGTAGAGGTGGGTTTCAGCAGGTTCTGACCAGTTCTGGAGAACTGGTAGCAGAAATTTTGAGTAGTTCGGAGAACCGGTAGTAAAAATTCTGACTGGCCCAGCCCTCATCTATCCTCTGCCTCCCAAGTCCCAGCTAATCAGGAGGAAATGGGGATTTTGCAGTAACCTTCCCCTGGAGTGGGGTGGGAATGGAGATTTTATAGTATCCTTCCTTTGCTACACCCACCAAGCTACACCCACCAAGCCATGCCACACCCACCAAGCCACACCCACAGAATCAGTAGTAAAAAAATTTGAAACCCTCCACTGGTTCAATGCCTTAATTATTTCCTAGCTGGATTACTGCAACACATCCTACATGGGGCCACTTTTGTAAAACTTGGAAGCTTAAACCTGGCGTAGAATGCAATAGCACACACAATCTTGGGTGTTTCAGAATTGATCCCCATAAAACCATTGCTATGCCAGCTGCATTGGCTGCCTCTATACTTCTGGGTGCAATTCAATTATGGGGATTATGAGAGCGACTGGGCGCTCCCACATGACACCTCTCCTGCACGAGCTGCACTGGCTTCCTGTGGTCTTCCGGGTGCGCTTCAAGGTGTTGGTGACCACCTTTAAAGCACTCCATGGCTTAGGGCCGGGGTATTTGCGAGACCGCCTTCTGCCGCCAATAGCCTCCCACCGGCTGGTTCGCTGGCACAGAGAGGGCCTCCTCAGGGTGCCGTCAGCCAGACAGTGCTGGCTGGCGACCCCCAGGGGGAGAGCCTTCTCTGTGGCGGCACCAGACCTCTGGAATGACCTACCCCCTGAGATACGCACGATATCAGACCTCCGGACTTTTCGTCGGGCCCTGAAAACACACTTATTCGGGCTGGCTTGATCCCATCCTCTCAGTTTTAATTGATTCGGTTTTAATTGGGTTGTTTTAAATTATTTGGGCCAAAATTTATTTAATTGTTTTAAAATTGTTTTTAAATTTTGTATACTATGTTTTATTTTGGCTGTGCACCTCCCTGAGTCCTGCGGGAGAAGGGCGGTATAAAAATATAAATAAATAAAATTAATTAATTAATTAATTAATTAATTAAAGGTGATTACCTTTAGAGCACTGCATGGCCCAGGTGCAGATTGCTTGCCAGATTATCTGTGAGGGATAATCTGTATTTTATCAGATACAATACAGGAGTCACACTTCAGGCCCCCTCTATCAAATAGTGCCACTTTGCACTGCCTTTTTTTGTCATGGCACCTGCATGATGGAACCACCATCAAATTGAGATTCAGTTGACCTGAAACAATCTTGGCCTTCCAGAAGGCTGTTAAAACATGACTTTTCACTAGATTTAGCATGTCATGGGAGTCCAGTATCTCTTGGATATTATTATGGGGTGTCTCATTTGTCTTTCTATGTATGTTATCACTCAGAGTTACGCACTTAAGATAGGCAGCTATACAGTACAGGTAGTCCTTGACTTACAACAGTTCGTTTGGTGGCCATTCAAAGTTACGACGACACTGAAAAAAAGGACTTACGACAGTTTTTCACACTTGCAACCGTTGTAGCATCCTCATGATCAAAATTCAGACGCTTGACACCTGGTTCATATTTATGATGGTTGCAGCGTCCCGGGATCATGTGATCACCTTTTGCAACCTTCTAACAAGCAAAATCAATGGGAAGGCCAGATTCACTTAACAACCCATGATAACTAACTTAACAATTGCAGTGATTCGCTTGATAACTAGGACAAGAAAATGAGACAAAATTCACTTAATGTGTCACTTAGCAAACAGAAGTTTTGGGCTCAGTTGTGGTTGTACGTTGAGGATTACCTATGTAAATTTTTTATATAGATAAACAATCATACAAACAAACTGGGCTGCCATGTATTGCTGCAATCCAAGATTTGACTGAGGCTGTATGCCCTTAAGACTTGGCTGTGTTCCAGGTCTGTGGTTAATGTGTTAGTGGAACCCTTTCATGTTTATTTTAGTTTTCATTCTTATGGTTGTTTTATTTTGCTTTGTGGTTATATTTTAACAATTGTATTTTTTGATATTTTTTAAGCTCGCCAGAGTCTTTGGGAATGGTTAGGCATAATAAATCTAAATAGTAACAACAACAACAACATAATCTGCATCTCATTGCCAGCCCACTTATAAGCAAGGCTGGTCTAAAGCATTTTGGCATGAAAGTATTGATTCCCTTCATATTGTGACTGACGATCAACCATCTTTCTGTAATTATTTATTTTTGCAAATATCTGAAAGCACAATGAAGTGGGGTGGGGAGAGAAAAGAACAAAGGAACAAAAAAGAAACAGAAAACAGATTTACAAGCTACACAAAACTAAGAGTTTTCAAAATAGTTTTAGGTTAGCACTGCATATAAAAATGATCTTATATCAGTCTGACACTTTGAAACCATTGTCAAAACCAAATCAATGTTCAGTAATTGGCATTACTGAAGATTCATCAATCAAAATGAAGATAAGATTCATCAATCAAAATGAAGAATTAATAGGAGTTTCTATCTTATCTACAAATTCTGTCCTTGTTATCATGAATCAGACAAGATCTATTATTTTAAAACCTTTTAAAAGTAAAAGAAATGTAAGATGGAGATTTCTAAGATGGACCTGCATCCTGGCTGTAGGGTTAACAGGCCAGATGTCTTACTTTGTATGTACTCAAATTAGATGTTTTAATATTTGTTATTGTTTTAACGGTTTTTATGTTTTTTATTGTTTTAAAATGCTTTTAAGATTGTAATTGTAATATATGTTTCTGAATGGTGAGCCTCACAGAGTCATTTGCTGAGATGAGTGGCTATAAAAATCAAGGAAGGAAGGAAAGAAGGAAGGAAGGAAGGAAGGAAAAGAAAGAAAGAGGGAGGGAGGGAGGGAGGGAGGGAGGGAGGGAGGGAGGGAAGGAAGGGAGAGAAGGTATACTTCCAGCTACCTATAATGTTGTACTTACAGTCATGTGCAATCATGGACGTGCTGCAAAGGCTGAAACTTCAGGGAGTGGTCATACATCCTTTTTTTTTCTTTTCGGTGTCACCATAACTTTGAACTGTCCCAGAATGAATGGATGTAAGTCATGGAGTACCAGTACCGTTAAAGTACTTGAAGAGGAATTCACCATCACTTGGCCAGCCGAATGCCATCTTCTGAGATGTTTTAAACCAGCCAGCAGGGACATAGGTGGTCAAATTAACAGCCCTGATTATAATTTTTACTTCCTCAGCATTCATTTCCACCTAGGCTCATTTCCACCTAGCTAACCAGACAAAACCATGCTTTGTTCAACTCTATGAGATTTTCACTGCTGGAGTCCAGCTCAGAGTGGATCCAGGTTTACCTATCAGATGTCTCAAATATGCCTTACAGCAACCCTCTAGGTATTCCTCTGCTCCTACTTTCACCAAGAGATACTAGGTCGCCTTAAATAGGTCCACCGGCTGGCCATCTGTAGACAAAGAAGAGCACAGAAACAGATATGTTCTTATTGACCAAAAGTAAAGGCTCATATTCATGTTTGGTTGGATAACCTCTTCATCTTCTTCCAATAATATCTAGGTGTCTCTTCTGCCCCCATCTCCTGCAGTTCCTTTGATCCTTGGGCAGGGAAAGATGGACATGCATAACACAATCCAAGGCCTTTGTTACCTTTTCATTCCAAGTAGTGATTAAGACCTCAATCAAACTGTTCCAAAGCCTCGAGGACAGGTCAATCAAACAGGTCCTACTTCCAGATGGTATGGAGAACTCCAAAGCAATCAGACAGTGACCTGACCATGACAAGGGACTGCTATTAACTTTACCCATATCCAACAAATTTTCGCCACAGCATAGAGACAAAAAAAAAATAACACAGGACCTTGTCTGCACATCAGATCCTCAGTGATGCTGAGTGTGTACAGAAAAAAAATATTATATATCAGTTTGCTGTAATATATATATATATATATATATATATATATATATATATATATATATATATATATATATATATATATAAAATTGTTTGAATTGTTGAAACTACACCAAGCATTATTATTAACAAGTCAACAGTTTCTTTGGGGCATTTCCATTATAAACTATCTCTAAGTCTATCACTGAGCTAAAGTATTGTGCCTTTTGAAATTCATATGATTTGAAATCTTAATTTAAAAGGCTTCTTAACACTTCGCTGAACACTGTAATTGATAGCATGTACACCTATCCGCCTCCAGAATTCGACATAGTGGCCATGTCTTCTAATTATCTCCTAAGATGAAAAAAAAGCATTAAAAAATAGCATATTTCTATTGGAGAGGTAGGCACAAAAAAAAGCAAAAAATTTCCTATTTAAGATCTACAGCTTTGATGGGACACACTTGATTAGCTTATATGCTTTAAAAAAAAAAAAAAACTTCCATAATTTGAGTAAGTCCTAGAAGAAAATACTAAAGCCATTATAGCTTTTCATGCTGTAAAACATTCTGAAGTTCTGCCCGTATTTTCCCTGGACTTTTAGGAACATCTTTGGTGGAATTCAATGAGGCTCTGTTCTAAGATTGCAAGGGATTGAACTCTTGTGAGCTGACATTTACAGCAGATTCAAAAAATACTTTATCCCTATGATCACATTCATTTGCAAAGGGCAGTTCAACATCTCTCTCCCAAAGTGCTTGAAGAACTTCTAATAAAAAGCTTGAAGCAATAAGAAAGCATTACTACCGTGGCATACCCGTCACGTGATTTTACTTTGCTCCTCTTGCCTGGCAGCTAACCAAGGTTTTTACAAGATGATGATGATACGATCCAGATTGTAATGCTGAAACAGCATTACAACCTTCTCACTTTAGATGGTGTTGTTTGGAAGAGAGAGAGAGAGACCTTCACACCACAGGTCAGCAGTTACCCACGTGAAGCTGCTATGGATTTGCTCAAATCTGATACACCCCTGTAATTTAAATTCAAAATTCTCTTTGTGTAACACACGTCGGGTATAAAACAGCAACTTCTCTGAGAAACTGCGGGGCAGATCAAAGTGAATCTTTAAAAGGGAGAATACATTTATTTTCATCAGGAATGGCAGAAGGTGGTTGAAAGTCTATAAAGGATTAAGCCCATTAAATTTAGAAAGGTTTCTTTCTAAACAGACATATAGGACTAACATCCTGTGCATGTTATTTGTTTACTATTTATTAATTTAAAAATGAATAGTCTAAAGATTTTAATTTCATGTATCAACTGACCATTTTTGCCATATTCTGATTTCTCCACAACTTGATTGTTGTTGCTTTAATTTCAACATAGCTATTTTCTGTCTCCTAGGCACCTGGGCCAAGGAAGGAAGGAAGGAAGGAAGGAAGGAAGGAAGGAAGGAAGGAAGGAAGGAAGGAAGGAAGGAAGGAAGGAAGGAAGGAAACACTACCTTTCAAAGAAGCATTTTTTAAAGAAAATTCTATTCACATTAAAAGCCCAGCTGTACAAATCAGTTAGCACTAAACTGAAGTAGAAGAAGAAAGGAACCAATGTCCATTTCAGTTCTATTAGAAGGTCTAGAACAAGGGTGTCAAACTCATGTCGTCACAGTGGTGCCACGTGACATATTGGGACTTTTTTCACTAAAGTCAGGGCAGGGGCGTGGCCAGCACATGACGCATCTGGCCCGCGGGCCAGGAGTTTGACAGCCCTGGTCTAGAGTGATTGTGAAGGTATATTCTAACTGGATAATGCTGTTATTAAAGTGATCCTCTTCCAGTGGTGAAATCCATTTTTTTTTACTACCGGTTCTGTAGGCGTGGCATGGTGGGTGTGGCAGGGGAAGGATACTGCAAAATCTCCATTCTCATCCTACTCCAGGGGAAGGATACAGCAAAATCTCCATTCCCACCCCAATCTGGGGCCAGCCAGAGGTGGTATTTGCTGGTTCTCCAAACTACTAAAAAATTTCCGCTACCAGTTCTCCGAACTGCTCAACATTTCCGCTACCGGTTATCCAGAACCTGTCAGAACCTGCTGGATTTCACCCCTATCCTCTTCTGAGTACTATTCAGCTGAATCCTTTTAAGGAAAGCCAGTTTGGTGTAGTGGTTAAGGCATCAGGTTAGAAACCAGGAGATTGTATATTCTAGTCCAGTTTTAGGCACAAAGCCAGATGAATGTCTTTGGGCCAGTCACTCCCTTTCAGACCTAGAAAGGAAGGAAGAGCAAATCACCATTGGAAAATCTTGCCAAGGAAATTGTAAGGACCTGTCAAGGCATTTGTCAGAAATAAAAAAGAAACCCTGACTCTAAAGCTTAAAAAATTGCACTTTTATATGCTCTCAGAAATCCTCCTAGGTGCATATATATGTTTCAAGTGATAGAACATAGGAGTGTATTTGCTGACAATTGCGGATTGGTTTTAGTTTTCCCAAATTTTCATGCCTTAGTGAATATTTACCATTTACCATTACATTTTTGAAGCATGTTCATTGCCCTTCTTTTGTCACTGTTAAACTATTTATTTATTTATTTATTTATTTATTTATTTATTTATTTATTTATTTATTTATTTATTTATTGGTTCAATTTATATGCCGCCCTTTTCCAGAGACTCAGGGCGGCTTATAATGCATTAAGCAATAGCCTTCATACTTTTGTATATACCTGCTTAGTAGGGCTTTCGGGGGGGTCCTAAGCGGTGTTCTTTTTTATACAAAGTCAGTTTATTGCCCCCACAAACCGGGTCCTCATTTTACCTACCTCGAAAGGATGGAAGGCTGAGTCAACCTTGAGCCTGGTGACATTTGAACTTGCAGTAATTGCAGGCAGCTGGTGTTACTTAACAGTGCTTTAGTCTGCTGAGCCACCAAGGCTCTTAACTAATTATCTATTTCTAATATTTTGGGATTGATGCAATCCTAAAAAAAAATACTAGAATTCAGGGAAGGGGAAACATACTTTGAAGTTGTCAAAATGTTAATAAAATACTGTTCTATTATATTTGTCCCACAGGTATTATTAATTCCTAGAGAATTAGTTAGAAACAAAAAAGACTGCATGTTGTTTATTGGAATTTCCCTGCTATAAATATAAATGAGTTTGATTTAAGATACATTGATCTATACGTGTGATTATGCTATAAAATAAGCAAGCTGATAGATAGGAACACTTTGTTTTCATATCTCAGCAAATACTCAAGCTAGGTGGTATAGAAATATAACAAAATATTAGTGTAAAAACTGATGGGTGGTATAATACGCATTTCAGTATAAGTAAGAACTGAGCTTAGACTTCAATTCAGTGAGCCATATTTCAAGAGTTATATTGAGGGATATTTAAAAGGGTAGAATAAAGCTGGCAAGCAAAGCTGGAATATATCTCTTTTGAAGAAAAGATGAAGGAGCTTAGCATGTTAAGCTAGAAGTGGGTGAAGCAAATAGAGAACATGGTCAGGGTTTAAAGCATGCCTAGCAACATGGAATGAAGAAAAAAAATATTGTATTGCTTATTCAGTTGTTCATGTTAGAAATTCTATTTTTATATAGCATCACAGAGCATACAAAGAGTACAGTCACCATGTGTTTTACTGCTCATCTATTTAACTGACACAGGAAATAGGAAAGTCTACTTAGAACAAAAGAGCATAGAGTATATACCATAGATCCAAACTTGTAAACACTGCAATCTACTGACTGAATATTACTGTAATTGTTGCCTAGAAATACATTCCAACGATGAATTCCAACAGTTTATTTGTGTCCCTGCCCTGCCATGTGCATTTTTAAAGGGATGGATCCAAGAGCCCAAGACATTAGGATTAACTAGGGCTGAGTCAGGATTTCACACTGTGAGAATGTTCCTAAAAAAAAGAAATCAAGAATACATTCAAATAATGAAAGTCAGCTGGCTGCCTCACAATGCCATTCACTGAAAATGACAAAGTATGCTGCAGGAGAAGGAATTCTGTATTCACTGTTCAGGGTTACCTGGACAGGACACAGAGCTCACCAGTTTTAAACTAAGTGGACTTTCCATGCTTGTTCTCTGTTTAATTTTATGAATCCCACTGAGAAGACACAGACACTTGCTTTAGAAAACAGAAGTTTTCTTTTCTTTTCTGGATAGTGTTCAAAATCCCCACCCTCTGTTATCCAGTGGTGGGCTGCTGCGTTGGGCGAACCGGTAGTTCCGACCAGGGGCTGGCCCTCCCACCCGCCCTGGCACTATCACGTCATATATAATCGCCGGTTTTCTGACGCTGCATGCATGGAAGGTGTGTGCGTGAGCATAGCGAGAGCGTGTGCATGTGTGCTCACATTTTCGGATCCGGGAGAACCAGTTGTTACAATCGGCAGCAGCCCACCACTCCTGTTATCTATGAGTGACAAGTAGTAGTTTAACAAAGTTTGTACCTGGATTTTCATTTTGTAAGTACAACCTTAAGATTTTGAAAAGAAAAGCTGTTCTGTGAGAGAACAACCCTGCTACAGATCAATAAACACAATGTGGAACTAAACACTGTGTTCTGTACCTTCCAACAGGTACTGAGAGTAATCTGAGACATTACTTCCTTTAGCCAAGGTTGATGTAACCATTGGAAACAATGCTTGACAGTATATTTCAAGCTCTACAAAGGAAAAGACAGGAGAATCTGAAAAGCAAATATAGATATCTTACAGTTTTACAAACAGAACCGTTTCCAGCTGCCGTAATGTATGAAACAGTTTTGGGTAAATGGTAGACCTGCTAATAAGCAGGGATAGATGAATATGGTCACTTTCAAATTCTTCTAATTTCTCAATGTTCCAATATCAAATTTGGTTTAGCCTATCTCCATATCAAGAGGCGCGGTGGCTCAGTGGCTAAAATGCTGAGCTTGTCGATCGAAAGGTCGGCAGTTCAGTGGTTCGAATCCCTAGTGTTGCGTAATGGGGTGAGCTCCCGTTACTTGTCCCAGCTTCTGCCAACCTAGCAGTTCAAAAGCACATAAAAAATGCAAGTAAAAAAATAGGAACCACTTTGGTGGGAAGGTAACAGCGTTCTGTGCGCCTTTGGCATTTAGTCATGCCAGCCACATGACCATGGAGACGTCTTCGGACAGTGCTGGCTCTTCAGCTTTGAAATGGAGATGAGCACTGCCCCCTAGAGTCAGGAACGACTATCACATATGTGCGAGGGGAAGTTTTACCTTTATCTCCATATCATTTTGACATTACTTTTAAAAGGGGTTTCATGGAGCTACATATTTTGCTACACTAATTTTCCTAACCTCCAAATGGAGACCTGTTCAGTTATGCATGTTTGTGTGTGTGTGCACGTATGTGTGTATACACATTTGTTTCCTGAACAAATGTTCATGTGTTGCATATATACATACATATGATATATGTTTATATACACATTTGTTTGGGAAATTGTATGTGCTTATGTGTATATAAATGTGCATTCATGTATAGCAATACTGTATATGTACACACACAAAAGCATAATGCAAACTTTATAACATCTGGTTATAAAGAAATAAGGATATGGAAATAAGTTATATGGAAATAAGCAGTGGTGGGCTGCAACAAGTTTAATAACCAGTTCTGTGAGTGTGCGCTTCGCCTAATGCGCTTGCACTCAGCGTTCAAAATACAGCAATTTGATGCTCAGCTGCTCACCTCCTAAGGCAACCCCGGTACATAGAACAGCGGAGGCGTGGAAATCAGCTGTGCCGCGCGAATCAGCTGAGCCAGAAAGAAGGAAATATAGGACAGGATAGGGTAGGGGTAGGTGGGCAGAGCCAGCACTGGTAGGAACTACCAGTTCACCCAAATCAGTCCAAACTGACAGCAGCCCACCACTGGAAATAAGCTAGATAGCAACATCTAGTGAACTTTGAATTTCTAAACAAAACGTTTTTTCTCCTACTGTTTTTGAGAGTGAAAATTATTATTTTTTTGTCTAATGCATTTGTCTCCCAGTCCTATACATAAAGAAAAAAATATCTAAAAATGAGCATCTACCACATTTAGTCTTGAGTCCAGAGCTGAATGAATATTCAGTAGCAGGATGAAGTCACAAATATCCAAGAAAGGTCACGGTGATGCCTGCCTTGATTTCTCTGTGATTGGATTTGTAAGCTTCCATTATATCCGTTTTCCACAATGCTCTTAAGTGATACTGTACTGTGGGAATTGTACATTTGTAACAGTGGTGGGTTCCTCCTGGTTCTGCCCGGTTCCGCCGAGCCGGTAGCGGTGATGATATGACGTCACCGAACTGATTTTGCCCCCTCCCTGCCCCCGCCCCCTGCCTTATTCTTACCTTTTATTTGGCCCCCACCCCCAATCTATTGCTGCCTCCTGAGTCCCAGCTGATCGGCTAGAGGGAAAAAAACTGTTTAAACTATTGCCGTGGGGCTTCAGAGGGCCGCCCTACAGCTGATCAGTGTTAAAAGAAAACAAATGAGTAGACCGGTGACTGCAAAAATAAATGGGTAAATTGGTTCAGCTCTGCAAGCAGTTAAAAGCCTGGTAGACCAGTACCTCTGCTAAATCCTAAAGAATTGTCACATGACCATCAAGCCATGCCCACAAAATAAGCCACACCCACAGAACCGGTAGTAAAAAAATTTAGAACCCACCCCTGGTTTGTAACCATTTGGTACTCTGCTACACAACTGATTGATGAGCCCTGGTAGCGCAAGGTTTAAAGTGCAGAATTTCAGGCTAACTCTGCCCACAGCCTAGAGTTTGATCCTGATGGATTCAAGGTTGACTTAGCTTCCATCCTTCCTAGGTTGCTAAAATGAAGACCCAGATTATTAGGGGCATGTCTTGCATGTCTGGGTATGTCTAGTTTAATGAAGAGAAGGACTAGGGGAGACATGATAGCTGTGTTACAATATCTCAGGGGTTGCCACAAAGAAGAGGGAGTCAAACTATTCTTCAAAGCACCTGAGGGTAGAAAAAGAAGCAATGGGTGGAAACTAATCAAGGAGAGAAGCAACTTAGAACTAAGGAGAAATTTCCTGACAGTTAGAACAATTAATAAGTGGAACAACTTGCCTGCAGAAGTTGTGAATGTCCCAACACTGGAAATTTTTAAGAAGATGTTGGATAACTCTTTGTCTGAAGTGGTGTAGGGTTTCTTGCCTGGGCTGGGGTTGGACTAGAAGACCTCCAAGGTCCCTTCCAACTCTGTTATTCTATTCTAAGGGGCAATATGCTGAGTCTGTAAACCCTCAGAGAATACTGTAAAGCACTATGGGGCCAGTGGTGGGATTCAAAATTTTTTATTACCGGTTCTGTGGGTGTGGCTTGGTGGGTGTGTCAGGGGAAGGATACTGTAAAATCTCCATTCCCTCCCAATCCGCTGGGATGTGGGAGGCAGGGAATAGATGGGGGTGGGGCCAGTCAGAGGTGATATTTACTGATTCTCCGAACTACTCAAAATTTCCGCTATCGGTTCTCCAGAACTGATCAGAACCTGCTGAATACCACCTCTGTATGAGGCGGTATATAAGTTGACAACTCAATGTCACTAAATAAGACCACCAATTTAGGAGATGCACAGAACACATTTCCTGTCAGAGGCCTGGAAAGGTTATTCAAGCTTAAATTACAACATGTGTAGGCCCACTATACAAACCATAACAATGGTGTGCAGTTGTGATTCCTAACTCTTCTACCATGAGTAAATGTGCTCCAGAGCAACACTGAGAAGGAATATATATATATATATATATATATTGTAACCTAA